>NW_022111357.1:3906174-3944481 GCF_000313985.2 Echinops telfairi | reverse complement strand
TCCCATCGACACCTCATGATCACACAGGCTGGTGTGCTTCTTCCATGTGCACTTTGTTGCTTCTCAGTTAAATGGCTGCTTGTTTATCTTCACGCCTTTAAGATCCCAGATGCTATATCTTTTGATAGCTGGGCACCATCAGCTTTCTTCACCACATTTTCTTATGCACCCATTTTGTCTCCAGTGATCATGTCATGAAGCTAAGCATCATGGAATGCCAGGTTATTACAGCAAAGTGTTCTTGCATGTGAGGAGAACCAGCCCCTAACAAATCATCACGGGTCCAGTAGGTATATATAAAGATTATAGTAAATAATATATAAAGATTATAGTAAAGCCATAGAGAATAAGAGAGATAGGAGAGAGAGTAAAATGAAGGAGTCAGACACGTTTCATAGTAGCATGCTCACCTCAGCCCTTCTTGGTGGTCCATGTGGGGATGTGGGAAGAGGAGAGAGAGGGAGTGGGGAAGGAGGGAGAGGGAAGGAAGGGACCCCTGAGGAGAGGGGACTGAAGACCAGAGGAGTGAAAGATTTATTTCTAACCAAGGCTTTTATATCTTTGGGGCGTGCAAGCCCCCTAATTACAGGTAATCACATACATCACAGGAAGGGGTTGTACCATAGGTAATGGGAAGGGGACGATCTACGGGTGTACATGCAATAGGAAGAGGAAAGATTAGAGGTACACACGTGACAAGATGGTGGATCGTAGATTCAGGATAGCAGCCTAACCTTGGTTGCTATAGAGCTGGCTTGACCACTTCCAAGCTCTCCATCAGGAAAGCAATCCACTGTCCTTAACAGCAGGGAGTGAGTCCCACCTATGGCAGGACAGACAATAGGGTCTGCTTGCTCTGGATGGCTGATGTCTTCAGGGCGATAACGTGATAATCATTTACCATTAATTGCAAGCAGTGTCCTAGGTCTAACATATATTTGGGGGAGAGAAGCTGGGGAACAGCCTTTTTATATCCCACACTTGCATTGAGGGAGTACTTGAGTAGAGACTCAGTGTCCATCCAGCAAGCATTTTCCAGTACCCATTTGACATGAGAGCCTTGTTGATAGGTGACCCTCCATTCCAATAGGAGAGCCCAGAGGAACTTTAGGGTCACTCATTTTAAATTGGCTTCAAATCTGAAAGCCCACACCAGGGCCCTTATGGGCCTCAGTTTCTCCATCTATGCAGGGTTGCCTTACAGACCTTTGCAGCTCTAGCCAAAGAATGTACCCACCCCCTTATGGGGACTCTCCAGGGTGAAACAGGCAGTGAGGTACACCCAACCTGTCCTCCTGCCAGGGACCCTTTCCTCACAGGGGTGAGGGGATGCATCACTGTGACCACCTCTTTCTGGAAACGCCCACAGTTCCATTCTTGCCTGAGGTTTCAGTGAAATGGATGGCTTCCTGCTTGCTCACATCTCCTTGATTCTATTTTTGGCCTTGGTGGGCTTGATGTGGTCGTGTGTGGGTGTTCCCTTTTAATCTGGGGTCTGAAGTCGTCTGAGGCCTGGACTGGGAATTATGAGTGCAGAGTCATTTAAGGAAACAGCTCTTGACAAAAATATCTCAGAATGGAGAATGAAGAGCCTGGGCCTCAGGATGCAGAATCCACAGAGTAAATCTTATGGCCACCCTGGGACCTGCAGAGGTCATAGAGACCTGGTCTTGTTTTGGGTCTGAAATGCCCCCATCCTCGGTTTTCATGACTGGTAGGACCAGCTAGATAGACTCAGCCATCTCTGCCCAGGCCTGGGGGAGCCTGCCCTCCCTGCTCATGCTCTTGGCAAGTCCACAGCTCAGCTTCTGATGGATCCATGCTGTGAGGGACTGAGAAGCCACCTCAGACCAGCAGAAATGACAGCCCAGAGACAGTGAGGGCTGAGCTGCCATCTGAGGGACCAGGAACCTTTGGGGAGGATGGGCCTGGAATCCCTTCTGGGCCCCTTGAGCATAGGGACCTGGGGAACTCTCATTTCCACCCTACCGTGCTCCGCCCTTGCCCTCAAAGAGCTCACTGTTCAGAGGGGCAGGTAAACCAGGGACATGAGCCCTTGGGGAGGCCTGCTTAGTGGGGGGCCAGAGGAAGGTCAAGGAGGAGCTCAGAGCTGAACTGAGAGGAAAATAGCCTTTGGATATGGCAAGTTTGGTGACCTGGTAGGGACTTGGCAGAGAAGGGGGCATGATGGGGAGGGATAAGTGGTGGGGTGGGGGATTTGGCAGAAAGGGGGGCACAAGGTGGGAGACTGACCAGGAGAGAATGGCTTTGAAGAGAGAATCTGGGGTGTGGGTGTTTGCAGCCAGAAAGCGCAGCAGGCCATGATGGCACGTGGCCAGGGAGAAACCACAGAGAGCCTGAACCACAGAGTGAGCTGGGCTTCCTTGGTTGGCCATGTGGGCTGCGGAGTGGGGAAGAGAGAGAGTGAGGTCAGAGAAGTTCTGTTCTTTAACAACAGCTCTGAGCTGGAGGAAGAGGGTGTCTTTTGAAGCCTTACTTTTTGGTCAGAAGGAAGACAGATTTAGGTTGTCTGAGTGACTAAATTGTGTCCAAGGCATAAAAACAGCTGAAACCTCTGTTGGTGTTGGGGTGAGAGAAACAGGGCTTGGCATCAGTAGGGTTAGCCTGTGAGTGGCTAGTGCAGGGCCTCAGACATGGACAGGCATCCCAAAGTGGGCCATTCAGGCCTTTCCTGCAAACATGGGATTCAGGGGTGGTTTTACCAGAGATTGGGAGGGAAGGCCTGCTGTCCCAAGATTGTCATGGGAGCCACACAGAGGCATTTTAGAAAGTAAACTCTTTGTGTCCTTAGGCAAGACCTTATGGAGAAAAGATGCCTGTGGAACTAAAGATGATTATGCCTGTCCCTCCTGCTGATCCATGGCTACACAGACTGTCTTAAGCAGCTAGCTATCAAAGATCTAGTGGATGTAGGAAACTCTACAGGTATGTCATGGTCTAAGGAGCCTCCAACACATCACAAGGTCATGTCCTGTCACAGCATCATCAACAGTTGGACTTTATTAAGTCTCCCTTTGTCATGGGGACTTTGACAGCACATTGACAGGGAACTGACAGAAGTTCAGGCCAATTCAGAAGAGAATGTGGAGCAGGGATATCATTGCTGATGTCAGATGGATCTTGGATCAAACAGAGAATACCATAAAGATATTTGCTTGTGTTTCACTGTGTAAAAGTATAGACCATATTAACTGGATAATCTTAAGAAAAATGGGAATTTTTGAATACTTTATTGTGCTCAGTCAGAACTTATACATGAAAAAGAGGCAGTTGTGCCAACAGAACAAAGGAATACTGCACAGTTTAAAATCAGGAAAGGTGTGTGTCAGGGTTGTTGTATCTTTTCACCAGACTTATTCAATCCATATGCTGGTTCAAACATCAGAGAAGCTGGCTTATACGAAGAAGAGTGTGGCATCAGGATTGGAGGAAAGTTTATTAACAACCTGTGATATACACATGACACAACCCTATTTGTTGAAAGAGGAGGAATTGAAGCACTTACTGACGAAGATCAGGGATTGTAGCCTTCAGTATGGATTGCAACTCACTATAAGGAAGACCAAAATCCTCACAACTGGACCAGTAGGTAACATCATGATGAATGGAGAAATGGTTGAAGTTGTCAAGGATTTTGTCTTGCTTGGATCCACAATGAATGCTCATGGAAGCAGCAGTGATCAATAGATCAAAAGACACATTGAATTAAGTAAATCTGCTGCACAAGACCTCTTTATAGTATTGAAGAGCAAGGATGTTTCTTGAGGACTAAGGTGTGCCTGGCCCAAACCATGGTATTCTCCATTGCATCATATGCATGTGAAAGTGGGACATTTAATAGAAGAATTGATGCATTTGAATTGTGGTGCTGGAGAAGAATATTGAAATTACCATGGGCTGCTGCTAAAAGGACAAACCAATCTGTGTTGGAAGAAATAAGGCCAGAATGCTCCTTAGAGGCAAGGTTGGCAAAACTTCTTCTTGCACGCTTTGGACATATTGTCAGGAGAGACCAGTCCTGGAGAAGGACATCATGTTTGGTAAAGTAGATGAGCAGCAATAAAGAGGAAGGCCTTAGATGAGATGGGTGGATGCAGTGCCTGTATCAATGAACTCAGGCATAGAACAATTGTGAGGATGGTGCAGAACCATGCAGTGTTTTGTCTGTTGTGAACAGGGTTGCTATGGGTTGGACCCAACATGATGGCACCTAACAACAACAACAACAGGTTGTAGGGCTTCTTTGAGTCACTTTGCTAAAAAGCAGAGGGCTTCTTACAGATGAATAGCTAGACTTATCTACCTCAACCCCTTGATCACTAGATCCCAGCCTCACCAGGCTGCTTCTTCTATGTATCTTTAACACACAGGCCTCCTTTGCAAGGCCTTGGCTTCTACTGTTCTTCCTGCCTCCATTCATTTCACTGTGAAAATGTAGCTTCGGGGCTGCAATGATGGGCTATAGCGGGGCTTGCTGCTGTCTTCGGCTGCGGTGCAGTGCCCCTTCACCAGGTTCCTCCCCGCCTGGGCGATCTCTCCACCTGGCATTCTGTAGCAAGCAGTGTCAGTTTTCTATCAAAATATGAACTTATGGAGGCGAGGTTTGGTGTGCTTGTGCTGATGGATGGAAAATGGCAAACAGTGCAGAACTAAAGATCAGAGAATCAAGAGAATATGGCTGCTAGCTGGAAATCCAGAGCAGGCCGGAGACCCACGAGCAAACTGGAAATCTGGAGCAGGCCAGAGATCTGGAGTAGGCTGAAGATCTGGAGCAGGTCAGAGATTCAGAGTAGGCCAGAGGTCTGGAGCCGCGCTCATGTCTTCTCTTGGCTGTGGATACTGAGCTAAGTCCGTTTCCAAGGATATCCTCAGCCAATGGCAGCAAGGTGATCAAACTGCCTGCCCTCAAATCCCTTTCCAAGCGCACACATCAGAATTATAGCCCTGAGCATGTAGGAAGAGGATGGGGAGGGGAGAAAGGGGATTGATAGTATTAATGACTATAACCCCACTCCAAGGGAGTGAACAACAGAATTGTATGTGAATGGATATAGTGGATGGTGTAAGATATGATAAAAAGAAAGAAAGAAAAAATAAGGGTTCCTGGGGGATAGAGTGGGGGAGGGAAGGAATAAAGGGGAGCTGAAATCAAGGAGTTCAAGAAGAAAGAAAATGTTTTGAAACTGACTGTGGTAGCAATTGTACAATACTGCTTGATATGATTGGGCAAGGGAATGTTGACATCTGTAAGAGCTCCCAATAAAATGATTTTTCTAAAAAGAAAGAAAATGTAGCTTACTTTGTTCAACCCATCTCCTATTGATGGACATTTGAGTAGTGGGTGCTGTCTTTTGTTATGAAAACTTCAAAATTGTGCTGTACTAAATAGCCTTGTATTATGGATTGAATATATCCCCTCAAAATATGAGTTGTGAATCTTAAACTCTGTGCCTGTGGTTATAGTCTAAGGTGACCAGATTTAAAGTGGGACACCATTGACCAGGGTGGGGTGGGGGGGTGTTCTTGATTAAAAATTTGGTCTATATGGACCAGTTAGACCTTCCCCTAGCTTGTCGTGCATTCTTTCAAAAAATCGGGACTTTTTTAAAAACGCCAAAAATTGGGACTGTCCTGACAAAAGCGGGACGTCTGGTCACCTTATTATAGTCCCATTTTTGAATGGGCAGTCTTAGTTATGTTAATGAGATGGGATGAGATTAGCTGATCTCTTTTGAGGTATAAAAGAGATTAAACAAGCAAGGAAAATAAGCAGAGATGGGTAAAGATGGTGCTACACTACCCAAAGATCTCCTAGGAGACCCGAGGAGCCAGGAGGCAGAAGTGGCAGAAACAAGGGCCTTTCTTCAGATCAACCAAGAGAGAAAGCCTTCTCCCTGAGTCAGTGCTTTTCTCACAATTTAGGAAGTTTGAATTTGGACATCTAGCCTCCTAAATTGAGAGAAAATAAATTTCTGCTTGTTAGAGCCACCCACTTATAGGATTTCTGTTATAGCAGCGCTAGGTAACTAAGACAGAAACTGGTACTCCTGGTGCTCTGAGAGTTACCTAAATTGTGGATGTGGTTTTGGAATTGAATACAGGCTGGAGGAAATTTATGGTGCTTACAGTAAAAACTTAGATTGCCTTGAAGAGATCATTGGTAAAATTATGGACATCAAAGACAATTCTGATGAGGACTCAGATGGAAATGAGAAGCATAAAGAAAGCTCTCTCATCTTAGAGACTATGTGGAGCAGAGGACAATTGATGCTTTTTTTACAATGGCAAACACCTTGTCTGAATTATGTTCCGATGTTTGGTGGAAGGTAAGACTTGTATGAGATGAACTTTGATATCTGGCAGATGAAATTTCTAAGCAAGATCTTAAAGGGGGTGTGTTAGGCTGGGTTGACTAGAGAAACAAATTCAGTGACACTCATATATGTGCTAAGAGAGCACATATCAAGAAGTAATTATACATCAAGCAAACATTCCAGATCAAGTCCATATGTCCAATACTAGTCCATAAGTCCTTCTGTGGACTCACACAGCCACATGCAATGATGCAGAACTCAGGAAGATCACAGGCCAGTGGGTGAAAAGTCTTGTGGATCCAATTGCAATGGAAGCATCTCAGGCCTGGCTCAGATTTCAGTGTGGTTCATCAACAGGAAGGTGAAGGCAGATAGAATGGCCCGCCTCCAGAGAGCTATTTATCTTGGTGGCACCTCCAAATGAGGTCATCAAGCTGCGCCCTGATTGACAGGCTAAACTCCACCCAAATCTTCTTTTATTTAATTAATTAATTAATTAGTTCCCCCCAAAAAATCTTATAGGTGCCATGTTGGCACCAAAAAACCTAACTATCACAGGGAAATATGGTTTCTCCTTGCCACTTACCAAAAAAAAATGAGAGAAAATATATGAACTTAAAAATGAACTCTACAAAATGAAAATATAACATAGAAGTTTGGAAAAGTCTGTTGGATGTGTGTCCTATAATGTTCAACAAGGACATAGCTGCACAATCTTTTGTTAGATTGATGTAACTGGTGGAGCTAGCCAAAGACCACAGCAGAAAACCCATCAAATTAGACTGAAGGGGACAGAGGGAAAACAAAAGAATGCTGTCTTCCCCACCTTTTTTTTTTTTTTAATGTTTTTCTGTATATAAAATCCAAAGTAGGTAAATCTATAGAGGTAGTGACTGGTTCCTTGGGGGTATGGCTGGGGAGGTTGGGGGAAATAGGAAGTTAATAATGATTTATACAAGAATAAAGAAATTCTAAAACTGTGGTGATGATTGTACAAGTTTTCTTGATTGAACTATTGGATTGTATCATATATGAATTATATGCCAATAAACTTGAAAAAAAGAAAATTAAGGTAATAATAATAATAATAAATGCTGTCTACCTCTTAGAATTTTACAGACAGGAAACAGGTCAAAGGAGCAATATCTCCTAAGAAAATAAAAGGACCGTCTGTGGAGCTGCTGAGAGATCTGCAGAACTGTTAGAAGCAGGGCAACAGAGCCTTCTGGGTGTCAAAGGGTGGTTGGGACCACAGCCTAGGTTTCAAAGAATGGATCTTCCTTTCCCCAACTCAGTTCCAGCTTGTGAAGCCCTCTGTTAAGGTGTGAAGGGGATGGGCCCTTCACCCAAAGCTGAGTGGTGCCATGCCCCAGGGGCAGAGCCCCACTGGAGCTGAGGGAGTGGGGCTGGTAAAGAAACCAAAGAGTCTTAGTGGCCTGTAAAGTGGAGCTGGAGTCTATGGCTAGGTGCCTCCACCCAGAATCCAGAGGTGTGGGCAATACGTAGAGCAGGGCCTTTGCCCAGAACACCTCAGAGAAGAGAAGATCATTTTCAAGTCTTGAGAAATAATTTATTCTGCTAAATACCAGCTTGCTTGGTGCCTACTTTACCTGCATGTCCTCTGATTTCTCCCATTTGTAATGGAAATGTTGACCTTGTGCCAGTCCCACCATTGTACTTTGGAAACAGGTAACTCTTGGTCTAGATTTCACAGGTTCATAGATGAAGAAGAATTTTATCTCATGATAGTATACACCTAAAGCCTCACTCAACGGTTGTATCCTTGAACAATACTTACTCAGTATGTATGCTGAGCAAATAATCTGAGAAGCTGGTCTATAAGAAGAAGAATGTAGCATTAGAATTGGAAGGCAGCTTATTAGCAACCTGTGGCATGCAGGTGACACAACCTTGTTTGCTGAAAGTGAGGAGGAATGAATTTGGGGTAGATTGCTATGGATAGAATTGTTCCTCTCTCCCTCCCTCCCAATTTAAGACACATTCTATATGTCTCATTAACATAATAAAAGTTAAGATTTACAGCATTATACCGTGGGGACAGCCCTTTGGCACAGTGGTTAAAGTGCTCAGCTGCTAACCAAAGAAACCCACCATCTACTCAGGAGAAAGATCTGGCAGCCTGCTTCTGTAAAGATTTATATCCTTGGAAAATCCAAGATCTTTTAAAGTGTTAAAAAGCAAAGATGTTACTTTGATGTTACTAAGGTGCACCAGACCCAAGCCATGGTATTTTCAGTCACCTCATGTACATATGTAAGTTGGACATTGAGTTAGTTAATTGTGCCAACCTGGCCGATAATCACATGTGGTATTGAAAGGCAGAGGGGTAAATGGGTGGTGATCCTTGCCTTTCTAGTTCTCAGGTCTCTTGCTTTGTAATGGACGCACCAGGGTGCAGCTGCCTTAGCAGTTCCCTGCTTCAGCTTGCAAGATTGACTTCCTACAAGACATCCCCAAGAAGCCACATGGATCTATCCCGATGCAGCCCTGGGTGCTGGAGCAGCCGTGTAGAGACCCCTGCTAGTGCTGAGATGCTTGTTCGTTCACTGACTCAGCTTTCCTCCTGCAGTCGGCATTATTGCCTCTGCTTTGTGAGGTGGAGGACTTTGTGGACTGGTGTTGGGTTAATGGGTTAATGTTGGACTTGTGGGCTTGGGCAGCATTGGGTTGGGATGTTTTCGTGATGCACACTTTCTTTACATAAAACTCTCTTATACATGAGTTGCTGTGGATTTGTTTCTCTAAAGTACCTAGACTAATACAGACATTGAACAAGGAAGACTGAAGAATGATGTATTTGAATTGTAGTGCTGGCAAAGAATATTGAAAATACCATGGGCTACCTAAAAATACCAAGAAATCTGTCTTGGAAGAAGTATATAGCTCCTTAGAAGCAAGGTTGGTGAGACTTTGTCTCACGTACTTTGAACAGGTTATCAGGAGAGACCAGTCCTGGAAAAGGACATCATGCTTGGTAAAGTAGAGAGGCAGTGAAAAAGAGGAGGATCCTGGATGAGATGGATCGACACAATGGCTGCAACAATGGGCTCAAACATAGGCACAATTGTGAGGATGGTACAGGACCAGGCAGGGTTTCGTTGTTAGTACACAGGGTCATTATGGGTTGCAACTGACTTACAGCACCTAACAAGTTCTCTATTCTATTGGTTCACTATAAGTCAGAGTCAACAGCAGAGGATTCGGTTTGGTTTTATGCCTGTGGTTATAATCTCATTTAGGAATGGGGTGATTTTATTATGTTAATGAGACATATAGATGTGTCTTAAATCAGTTTCCTTTGAGATATGAAAGAGGTTAAACAAGTAAAAAGAAACAGAGTTAGGAGGAGATAGATGTCAAGACACATGGAGATCATCAAGAAAACAGGAAATAGAAGCTGAAGTGACAAAGTCCTTCCTCCAGAGCCACTGTTGAGAGAAACCCTTGCCCTCCAGCCAGTATTCTGCATTTGAACTTCTGGCCTTCTAAACTGTGACAAAAATGAATTTCTCTTTCATAGCAGCACTAGATAACTAAGACATTTTGTAATACACATGAAAAATATGTTTGTATGTTTTAGTGACCATTCCTTAAAAGTGAGGCTTCTGGGTGAAAGCTTGTATAATTTTGCTACATATGCTGAAATTTCCCTCCATAATAATTGTACCAGTTTTCATCCCTGCCAGGATGCATGAAACTGTCCAGTCCGTCCTTACTCAAGAGGCCTTCATAAGAACCAGATCCAAAGTAACCCCACATCAGAATAAAATCGAATGTATCAGTGTGAACTCATGTTTATCTGGATAGGTAGGTTTATCTGGATATAGATATAAATATAGATGTGTGGCTTGCCTATGAGACAGTGTGTTATTAGTGCCGTTGAGTTGGCTCCAACCCACGCTGACCTTGCATGTAACAAAATGAAATACTGTCCTGCACCATCTTTATGTGGTTTCCCATATAATCCATAGTTCTCTTTGCTGAGAAAGTCCAGAGCAGTGATAATCCAGAAGCAATGAGCATATCTAGTACTAAATACTTAATTTTTTTAGTTCTACATCCTTCAATTAAAGGATCCCAAGCCCTTTAAAGAAGTTAGTGATTCCAGGAATTGGGACGGGAAATTGCAAGATGGTCCCAGAACACAAAGAAGTGCTAAAAAAGGAGGTTAGGGGACATATCTAAAGGGCACATGAGCCAACAAGAAGGTGCTGCCAATGGCCACAGTTAAAACTGTTGAAGCTACAAAAAAAAAAAGATCATTAATATTAGATCATAACCCATAGGTTCCCAAATATATTTACCCTACTGCCCCCTTTCAGAAAAAAAATTATTCAGTACCCCCTGGTAATTAAAAACTTTAGTATACTAGCCCTTAAACAAGGATGAAGTATAGTTATATGCTTTTACAACCTCCCCAACCCTCCATCATTCCAGCTCCACCAGGGCCACTTTGGGAAACCCTGTATAACCCATACATTAAATAAATATGTTATCAAAGATCCCCGATAACATGAGAAAAATATTTTTTTAATTGAGGAAGAGACAAGTGTCCCTTACAAAAGAATTCCAATAACTAAATATAGAAAGAATTAAAGAAATAGAAAATCACTATTGCAAATGCTATGTAATAATTAATGCAGGTCATAATTAATGCATTAATTATGTAATAAATAATTAATAATTAATGTAACAATCAGATACACTGATAAATTAATGAGCAAAAGTTTAGGAAGAAAACAGATATATGCTTTGTATTAAAGTATCTTCCTCAAGGTGTTTATTATTTACAAAAGGACAAATGGTATCTTTACTATGGGAAAGCCCTACAGATACCACCCTAAGCAAGGAATCAAAGTTAAACTGATAATAATACATATTGATATCATGCTGCCCAACTTAGTGTACTAAGAAAGGCACTCACTTCTTTGGCATTCTGCTCTGGAACTCTTCTTCAGAGCACATCTAACCCTGAGTTAGATGCCAGCAGAAATCAGATAAATCCAAATTGAGCAACATTCTACAAAGTAACTGGCCAGTGCTCTTGAAAATTCCGAGGTCATGAAAGTCAAGGGAAAACTGAGAAATTGTCACAGGTTGAAGGAGACTGAGGATATAGGACAACTTAATATAATCTGTTATCCTGGGTTGGATCCTGAAACAGAAAAGCACATTAGTGGGTAAAGTAGTGAAATTCAAGAAAAGTCTACAGTTTCATTCTTAGTATTTGTATTAGTCTGGGTACTTTGGAGAAACAAATTCACAGCAACTCATGTATAAGAGAGAGTTTTATGTAAAGAAAATGTGCATCACGAAAACATCCCAACCCAATGCTGCCCAAGCCCACAAGTCCAACATTAACCCATTAACCCAACACCAGTCCACAAAGTCCTCCACCTCACAAAACAGAGGCAATGATGCCAACTGCAAGAGGAAAGCTGAGTCAGTGAACGAACAAGCATCTCAGCACTAGCAGGGGTCTCCACACGGCTGCTCCAGCACCCCGGGCTGCATCGGGATAGGTCCATGTGGCTTCTCCTTGGGGATGTCTTGTAGGAAGTCAATCTTGCAAGCTGAAGCAGGGAACTGCTAAGGCAGCTGCACCCGGTGCAACCATCACAAAACAAGAGACCCGAGAACTAGAAAGGGCAAGGCTCACCACCCATTTATCCCTCCGCCTTTCAATTAGCCCCACATGTGATTATCAGCCAGGCTGGCACAATTAACTAACTCAGTATTGTATCAATGTTAGTTTCCTGATTTTGATCATTATAAAACCCAAACTCATTAAGTCAATGCTGACTCATGGTGACACCCTATAGGACAGGGTAGAATTTCCCCTGTGAGTTTCCAAGACTGTAACACTTTATAGGAGGAGAAAGCTTGATAATTATTCTGTGGTGATATAAAATGTTCTACACCCATACTGTGCTTGATTGTGTAGCTGTGGTGCTAGATGTTATGAACTGATATTTCCAATAACCATCAGGGTCACCCGTGGTGGGCAGATTTCAGTGAATGTTGTTCAATCAGACTCAAACCTACCAATCATAGTGGAGATGGTGCAGGACTGGGCAATGTTTTGTTCTGTGGGACATTGGGTCACCATGAGTCAGAGGCAATTTAACTGCATCTAATAACAACATTTAAGATGTTAACATCAGGACAAGTTGGGTAAAGAGACATGCAAGTTAGTTTCTAAGTAAACATTATTTTAAAAAATACTTAACATAAATCCCACATGCACCTCCTGCATTATTCTAACCCCAACTCCCCTTTATGTCCTCCATAGCACTTATTACATATAAGAAGGCTTCAAAAGGTTCATGGGAAAATTCTATTATCTCTTCATTCAATTTTTCCAAGAACTTTTTAAAGCACACTCATATAACAATCATGAGTGTTTACTTTCTCTTTTTTTAAATGGAGTACGAAGAATAAAAAAGACTTTGATATTCTGTCTTCTGAGTTACAGCTAGTAGGAACTAGTGGAGAGGGGGAAACGTGGGCGTGGGGTGAAGAGCAGGGAGGGGCTTGACTGCTGGAGGTCTGTCTAGTCCACTTAGTTTTTATATTGGAAGGGCTCCTCGCCGGCCTTGTTGAGAAGACACGTGTGGATGAGGGGTTCTGTCACCACAAAGGGGTTACAGTTGACAGAGGGGCAGTGTTCTTCAAAGTAACCCTTCTTCTCCTGCCCGGCAATCCAAGGAATGAGGATGCTGGCACCTCCGTTGGACACGCCAGCCGAAAATTCGTTGATGTTGGAGGTTTTGTGGAATCCAATTAGGCACCGGGCATTGTGCAGGCCCCCTCTGGGATTGTAGGCACCGATATGGTGCCGTTTGCTTAACCTCTTGATGGACTCCTCAATCAATGTACTTCAGACCACTCTTTAACCGCATGGCCTTGGTGCTGAAGTTGGTATGACAGCCTGCACCATTCCAGTTTCCTGGGATGGGTTTAGGATCAAAGGTTGCTATCATAACAAAGTCTCCACACACACACACACACACACACACACACACACACACACACACGATGAAGTGGTCCAACCAGAGATGATCCCCCATGTCGATTCCTTCACAGGGTCCTATCTGGAACTCCCATTGGGCAGGCATGACCTTGACATTTGTCCTGCCAATCTTGATGCCAGCATACCAGCAGGCCTGGTAGGGAGCCTCCATAATATCCCTGCTGTAGGCTTTTTCTGCCCCCACACTGCAATAGTATGGATCTTGAGGTCCAGAAAAGCCATTGGAAGGCCAACCAAAGGGGTATTCATCTGTCCCCTTGGCATCCATTCCAAACCAGGAGTGTTGGCTGCTCACCATGTCCATTATCCGTTTACAGATATGCCTTAAATTGGTCTCTGCAGGCTTTCAGTTGTACTTAAAGACTTCACAGAACACCAACTTGTTGGGATCCCTGCGGAACGGGTCCCAGAACATGGCAACAGGGATGAGATACATGTCACTGTTGGAGCCTTCAGACTGGAAAGTGCTGCAGCCGTCAAAATTCCACTTGGACAACTCTCCTACACTTTTGGGCTCCAAGTCCAGGGTTCAGGTTTTGCAGGGTAGTCCTTCTCCAGTGCCATCGATCCAGATATACATAGCTTGGACTTTTTTGCAGGGCCATGTACATCTGCTTGATGCCTTTGTTCAAGTGGGAACTTGTTGAGGTGGCCATGGTGGAAGTTGTTCTGGGCTGCAAGCCGGCTGGTGGGAGGGCAGGTGGCGAGAGCGAGGTAAAGAGTGGAGAGGAGGCCAGGTATACTGCTTACAAGCTTGACTCTACTCCTATTCTCAGCTCTCAGTGTTTACTTTCTTGCTAAACGTCTAACATTGCCACTAAACTATAAGGTCCATGAGGTCTTGTTAACTGCAGTGTTCCCAGTGTCTATGCTGACAAGCATACGACAAACACTGCTTTCTAATCTGTGAAATAAATGAATTAATATTACCGTATGTGACCAGGGGAAAACATTCCTATAAAGCACCCAGACCATGAGGAGGCAGCATAGTTAGGAATCTTTTCCATGTGCCCCAACATTCAGATTGTGGCGAAGAAGTTTGCTTCTTGTATGGGACACCAACATTAAAACTCCCTGTCCCAGGTTTTCTGATAGGGAAATAATTTACTCCCTATAAGCCTTGCTGTCAGCATCAGTGATCCCTCCCAGAGCCACCACAGAGGGACAATCCCTGGATCCCTGGCAAGATAAATCCCTGATCAGAACTTGGGCTAGGACCAGAAGCAAACTTCTTCGCCACAATGTGAATGTGGTAGGGGTTCCTGGAATGAACTTCACAGCCCCTACATCCAGCAACAGATTTTAGAGAAGTGACCTTAGCCTTTCCCATAAATTCCTTCATCTTTACCCAGTGAACCATCAAGCAGATAACAGAGGGGTGGCAAGCGGTCCTAGATGTTTTGTGCTGTGTATTTGGGTGCCTGTCTTGAGTTCTGAAGCATTTTCAGCAATTTCAACCTGGCTTTTGTACAGTGTTTTACCACATCTGACCACATTTTACCATGGTGGAGGTCCACTATAATGGAAGGGGCCTCAGAGTCAGGGCTCCTGGGTGCCATTTCCACATGTCTGCAAGAGAGGTAGGAGCCTGGATTGAGTGTTTCTGTCCACTGAGTTCTGATGTTCTGGGAACTGAAGTCCTTTTATAAAGAAAAGATCTGCTTTTGTTTTGTGGCTGGGCTGCCTCTCACAGCTCAGGTGTCTTTGGGAGATGCCAGTCCTGGTTACAGGTGCAAGTAGAAGCCGGAGGTGAGGGAATACTGAAAGGAAGTGGCCCTGAATAACCAGCTGCAGAGCCAGATATGGCTTTGCAGAGCTTTCATTGACCAGGTATCACAGCTGATCCCTGCAGATGTGCACACGGTAGGCCCAAGGGCTAAGTGCCTCATGGGAATTCTGCATGTGAGAGCACGCCATCCAAACACCTTTCAGTTGAACTCACAGATTTTTACAGGCTATATTTTCTTCCATCCATGATTTCATTTATATAAAGAAAACCACATTTCCTTTTCCCGAACCTTGGCTTATGTGTTTCAGGTGGCCTCCTGCTGGATCTGTGCATCAGAGGAATGTCATCACATCTTGATGCCCTGATCAAGTTAGGACACTGGCGATACACACCCCTCCCAGCTCTGAATGAATGGCCACTTCTCCCATCCAAAGGCCCCTGTCCTATACAAAGTCCTTTCATGGCCTTCTGAGAAAGGACTATCATTAATTTATAGATGAGACTCAAGCTACAGTCTTGGTGGTCAGTGGGACCAGTGGTGGGACCTGCTGATAAGCACAATATACACTTCTCCATACTGCCTTTGTGCTTTAGCAAAGCTAGTCTGCCCAGTAATTACCTGGAATTTCCCAGGTCCCAGTGAATGCTATTCTGCAACATCTGCTTTTGAGAAATATAGTTCCTAATTCAAAGAAACAACCAGGGAAACACTGCAGATCCTGAAAAGGCAGGGGCACCCTCTTTGTCCCCTTCCAGTAACTTCTATTTTAATGTTGCACTACAGAAAATTTCATCACTTTTAGTTGTGAATCACCATTTTCCTGAAAATCTCCCATTTGCTTGGCTAGCACAGCTAGGGTGGACAACTCCCTGTGCTCGCCTCCTGGGCAGTTTATCAGCTCCATGAACCCACGAGGTGGGAGTGTAGCTGAGCACAGTTCCGTTGAGCAAGACTCTCTCCCTGGGCGTGCTTTTTGCCTGTAAGACCCACAGGTCCTGGTATACACAAGGAACAGGCAGGTTCATTGGCTCTTCCTTCAGTCCCCAGGCCTATGGTCAGCGTTTCCCCAGGGAGTCCCAGGCCCCGCCCAACAACCCCCCTCCATTCTCCTGTGGGCTGATGTGCACAGCAATGCCTGGAGGAGCCCGACAGGAGGGTGTGCTAAGTGACCCTCCTCTCTGCCCCACACACACTTGTGCAGCCCACAACACGAAATTGTCAGGCTTACCCTGCACATCAGGCATCTGTCCCAGCCCCCAAGGCCGCTAACTGTGCATGGAGGGTGTCTGTTGGGAGGACACAGGTGTGTCCATGTTCACACATCACCCAGCAAAGACTTTGACCGTGCCTGTCTGGGAAGGACCAGCTCCTGCCCTGTGTCTACTGCTTCTGAAGTAGTCTGGCTCTCAGGTGGGCAGCTGCTGCGTGTCCAGCCCCTGAAGTACAGCCAGCCACAGGCGTTCTAGCACTCTCAGTCCTGGCCTGGGGGATTACAGGCTATCTTCTTCTGCCCACACACGTCTGCCCTCCGGCCTGCCCAGCACAGCTGCCTGCCTGCCCATCACTGGACCAAGTCCCCACTGTGAGGACAGGATGTACTGCCCACATCCGCCTCTGGTCACACAGCCCGGACGCTTCAAACCTGACTGTGACACTGAGCCCAGTGACCACAAAGAGAACTTTAAAAAAAGACTCACAGTCACATAATTAAAATCTCAGTGCTGGGCTTTGAGGAAAGCTCTGAGCGGCTCCCACCCCTGCTTTCTGGAGTCTGAGATTTTTGGTGTTATAAAGTAACAGGAGGCTGGCGTGCCCTAAATACTCTGTCCAGGACATTTCCGCATGGCTGGGAAGATGTGGCCTCACCTGCCAGAAGAAACCTGTTCCTAGCACAATCACTACGGGTTTGGTAGGCGCAATTGTACAGCAATAAGTAAATATTATAGTAAAGTTATAGAGAGCATGAGAGATAAAAGGGATATATAGAAATAAATGGAGTCAGACACATTTCGTGGCAGCATGCTCACCTCAGCCCCGCTTGGTAATCCATGTGAAGGGAGTTGCGAACTTTAATGCTCCCCAAACTTTTATACTCTCTGGGGACGTTGGGGACGTGCAAGCCCCCACATTACAGGTGAAGACATACGTCACAGGAAAGGGTTGTGCTACAGGTATTACAGTGATGGGAGGGGGTGATCTAGGGACATATGCGCTATGGAAGGAGGAGGGATTGGGGGTGTACATGCGGCAAGGGCAAGATAGGCGGATCCTAGATTTCTGGTAGCAGCTTAACTTGATTTTGGGTCTCCATCGGAACCATTATCAGTTGGGTGTGAACTTCGCCCACAGGAACCAAACTAATGGCCTTAGGCTCCAGAGAGAGGTAACCCATTGTCTCTAGCATCAGGGAGCAGGCCCACCCGGGGTTCCCCCCCCCATGATACAGCAGTCTGGCAGCAAGTATCTGACTTCCCCCCATACTCACCCAGTAACCCCAACCCTGCCTCTGAGCCCCGCCTATGCCTCACCCCCAGCAGGTCCCACCCTTGCCTCCACAGACCCTCCCAGGGAGGTCTCCCCTCAAACCCCGGTGTTCCCATGTAGGCATGCACCACCCACAGCTGAACCTGGCAGCCCAGCCTTCCACTCAGGCACAACCACCCTCTCGTCCTGACCCCACTCCACCAGCCTGCATGGCTCCTGACAGCCTCCAGACTGTGCCCTGAGTCCCCCTGCCTGGAAGGTCCTCCTCCTTCCTGCCTTTCAGACCCTGAGTCTTCCCTCCAGGTCCAGCTCTCAGTTGTCACCTCCTCTCTGAAACCCTTTCAGATTCCACCACTCCATGGACCCTCCCGTGTCCCTCAGCATCTGATCTGGGTCCCACGGAGCTTGTCAGCCCATTCGTTTCCCTTGTTCCTGTCCAGCTCCTTCCGCTCTTCCTCTGTCTCCTCGGTCTACTTGCTCTGGTTTTGTGGGGTGGTTTTCCCAGGACCCCGGTGTCCCCTGCAGTCTGGCCCCTGTGCTCTTGCCATTCTCTGCCTAACATAGTGACAGTTCACACTCAGCCTCAAGGCCCAGCTCAGATGTCAGCTCCAAGCACTGTCCCCAACACACCTCCCACCCAGGCTCTTTGGGCAGCTATTGTCTGGTGACATACAGTCTGTGGTGTCCTGTCCACGAGGTTTCTCCACTGGACACGTGGCCCCTTTTTTCTATTGGTTTTGATGTCCATTTTCCCTTTAGCCTTTGACTCCCAGGGAGGGCCTTGTCCTTGGTCTCATCTGTCTGTGGGCTCAGAGCCAGCAGGGTGCTGAGCAGGGCCAGGCGGGTGTGCAGGGAGTGGTGCACAGAGTGGAAGGTACTCTGTGAGCTCTGTTGGGGGACACCCTCCAACCCACAAACAGCCAGGGGCAGAGACTGTGACAGAGGAGGGACAGCACCGGAGTCAGCCAACTCAGGTGCCCGAGTGACGCTGGCCTTGCTTTGTCTTCCAGTGGAGCGTGACCATGCCCTAGGCCACCACGAGCCCCACTGGAAGGAGTTCCGGTTTGACCTGACCCCGATCCCAGCAGGGGAGGCAGTCACAGCTGCTGAGTTCCGGATTTATAAGCTGCCGAGCCCCCACCACGTCAACCAGACCCTCCACGTCAGCATGTTTGAGGTGGTCCCGGAGCAGTCCAACAGGTGCCTCCCCCGACTCTGCACAGCCCTCCCTCCTCATATCCAGCATGTTTGTCAGTGTGTTTGGCCCAGGGAAGGCACTGCACAGAGGACATGGGGGAATCTTTGTGGGGAGACAAGCTTCAGATAGTCAACATACAGTGGCCAGATTCTTAACACCTTTGAAAAGCCCCAGCTGCATACCTGGCTGGGGAGCTTGGTCAGGCCACCGTGCCTCAGTTTCCCTATCTGTACATGGGTAGAGGCACGGCCCTGCTGTAGTAATAAAGTAGACGCTGTGCAGATGGCCCTGAGTGGGCACAAGAAACAGTGCAGCTGTGGCAGCCTCAGTTAATTGTTCTTTCGTGTCCACAGGGAGTCTGACTTGTTCTTTTTGGATCTTCAGACGCTCCGAGCTGGGGACGAGGGCTGGTTGGTGTTGGACGTCACAGCAGCCAGTGACCGCTGGTTGTTGACCCGTAACAAGGACCTGGGACTCCGCCTCTATGTGGAAACAGAGGATGGTAAGGCCCGGGCTTGGGGCAGCCGGGCTTCTCCTAGGTCCCTTTCAGACTGGTGGCCTTGCCAGGGCCAGGTGTGACACTGAGTGAGAGACCCTCCCCAGTGTGAAGGCTCAGTGAGTTTGAGTGTGCTTCCTGGCAGCGTGCAAACAAACACATGGAGGCCCTCAGCCAGGGGATCCCCTCCTCTGCTTCTGCAGACCTAACATTGGCCTTGCTAAGAGAAGGAACCAATGCTTTCCTTCCTATGAAATGGCCAAGTCTTTGTGCTGAGCAGCCTTCCCTGCACTGAGAGCTCCCACCCTGGAGAGGGGCAGAGGGAGGAAGAGCTGGCTCCCTCCAGCTTTGAGTCTGGGTCTGAATCTCAGCTCGGCAATGCCTAGCTTGGTGACCTTGAGGGTACTGACCTCAGCAGGGCTCTGCTTTCTCACCTACGGAATAGAGATGCACTCCCCATTCACTCAGTGGGGGGTTGCCAGGGGATAGGCCTCAGGGGCACAGGTTGGTGTGGTTTGAGGAGCAGCAGGAGGGCTGCTGGGGCTGAAGCTGAGCAGGAGGGGAGACGTGGGAAGAAGATTGAGAAAGGTTGGCAGGGTGGCTTTGAGTTAAGGTAGACCAGGGCAGGTGTGTGGTGTTTTCAGGGTAACTTACCCTGTTTAATAGCAATGGGGGATGGCAAGATCTGATTCAATTTTAAAAACGAACCCTCTGACATACTTGTCCCTCAAGGAGGTGACAGAACTCACCCCCTTGTGTGGCCTGTGCTTAGTGACTTGCTTCCAAAGAGCTCAGCATGGAAAGGGCCTGGGAAAGGAACTTTCCAGTGGAGAACACTGATGATGTTCTCCAGCCTGGTGACCTAGGTTCACGTCAACGTGAGAAGTCATGTCTATAGCAGGTGCCCTTGCTGTGCCATGTAAGGATCGCCCTTCACCAAACCCACTTTCTCCAGTCTAAGCTGGAGCAAAGCCTCCCACAAATGCAAATTGAGGGGCATTCTTCAGAATACCTAAACATTGGCCTGTCTCTTTCCCTTCTAAATTGTACTGACTTTATTGCTGCTGTTGAGGATATAACAGCGAAACATACAATTTCTGCATGTAATATTTAGTGATGTTAGTCTCACCTTCACTTTCTAAGAAGTTTGTCCATTATTTACATAATTTCAGTGTCCATACAATTCCTATCTAATCATTCTAGTTGTCATCTTTATCTCATATAGTTGTTAAAGGAGCATACTGCTCAAGACAGACTTATTTTACTAGTTGAATTAAACTTATTGCTCAGTTGCTGAAAAAGGCTTCAGGGGACAATGTTTAGTTTACGTTTTAAAAGTGATAGCAGAACCATCGTTTCAAGGATTCTTCCACCCTCAATGGCTCCAGACAGTCCATGAGAACTTGAAACTCTGTTCCCCCTTTTGATCAGGTTTCTCCTATAGACCGTGTATTAGTCTAGGTACTTTGGAGAAACAAATCCACAGCAACTCACGTATAAGAGAGAGTTTTATGCAAAGAAAATGTGCATCACGAAAACATCCCAACCCAATGCTGCCCAAGCCCACAAGTCCAACATTAACCCATACCCAACACCAGTCCACAAAGTCCTTCACCTCACAAAACAGAGGCAATAATGCCGACTGCAGGAGGAAAGCTGAGTCAGTGAACGTGTAAGCATCTCAGCACTGGCAGGGGTCTCCACATGGCTGCTCCAGCACCCAGGGCTGCATCAGGATAAATCCATGCAGCTTCTCCTTGGGGATGTCTTGTAGGAAATCCATCTTGCAAGCTGAAGCAGGGAACTGCTAAGGCAGCTGCACCCGATGCAACCATCACAAAACAAGAGACCCGAGAACTAGAAAGGCGAGGCTTCACCACCCATTTATCCCTCCGCCTTTCAACCAGCACCACATGTGATTATCGGCCAGGCTGGCACAATTAACTAACTCAGACCGTTTGATTAAAATGTTCAGTAATAGTAGCCAGGCACCATCTAGTTCTTCTGGTCTCATGGTAAAGCAGGCAGTGGTTTATGGAGGCAATAGTCATACATACATACATTCCATGTCTTCCTCCTACACCTGATGCTAGACCCCAATTGTGTCTTCTTACAATTTTTTAAATTTAGTAACATAGTTTAATACTTATTAGATCCTTTTCTTATCATTGCAATATGAAAGTGAGGGTTATTCCCAATTGTGATATCATTTTTTTATGAATACCTTTTTATTGTGGTTTTTGCTGTGGACCAATTACTCTGTATTACTTAAAGGTCATCAAAATCAAGTAATATCTGAGAAATTGTCACATCCCCCACAAAAGAAAAAAACAAACTCAATAACATCAAGTCCATACTAACTCATAGTGACCCTATGTAACAGGGTAGAACTGCTCCTGTGAGTTTCTGAGACTGTAATTCTTTATAGGAATAGAAAGCCCTGTGTTTCTCTAGAGGAGTGGCTGGTGGTTTCAAACTGCTGACCTAGAAGAACAGAATAATGAATAAATGCAATATAGTATCTTAGATGGGATCCTGGAACGAAAAATGGATATTTGGAGGTAACAAGTGAAATCTGAATAAAGCATGGCCTTTGGTTAATAATGTGTTAATGTGGGTTCATTCATGTGGCCAATGTACCCAAGCAATGTAAAACAGCAGGGGATGGTGGGGCAGGAGGAAGGTAAAAGGAAACAGAAATGATCCAGGAAGCAAAGCTATGGATAGAGGTATAAGCATTAGTGTGTCCATATGTAAATATATTAATTCATAAAAATAGATGTATTGGCCTAAATACATATATTTATATGGCAATACACTGAGGTAGTGGACGGACTTCGGGCCTCTGCTCATACCCTCCCTCAATGCAAGAACACTTTGTTCTAAGAAACTGGCATTCTGTGATGCTCACCCTCTGTTTTAGTCTTAGTAGACTAGAGAAACAAATCCAGGGAGATTCATATATGTGTAAGGGAGAACTTTATATCAAAGAGGAGTTGTATATTAAGAAAACATGCAAGCCCAGTCCAGATCAAATCCATAAGTCCAATATTACCTCATATGTTGAGACTAGTACATAAATTCCTCTTTAGACTCACGCAGCCAAGGAATGACACCGAATGCAGGAAGATCACAGGCCAGTGGGTGAAAAGTCTTGTGGATCAAGTGGTGGTAGAAGCATCTTAGCACTGACGTGGGTCTCCACGTGGCTCCTCCAGCTCCAGAGCTCTAACATAGCTCCATTTGTCTTGTAAGCAGGAAAGATGAAGCAGAGGGTGAGTGTGTCCTGCCGCCAGCGAGCTACTTATCTCCATCGCACCTCCAAATGAGGTCATCAAGTAGCGACCTGATTGACAAGCTAGACTCCATCCCCTCTACAAGTTGACAGATTATGTGACTGCCAAGACCACTCCTTGTCACCTTGACACTTTTATACAACTCTTTAGCCATATATAATTGTAAAACAAAATAATAAAATTATATCTGTACCTAACAGGATAAAACTAAAATGCATACAATTCAATATGTGCCAAAGCCTCATTTAAACATAATATTCTATAAGTGAACAACAAAACAGTATTCTATGCCAATTGCAATTAAGTAACACGTACATCTTAATCCTATGAATATATTCCCCCACCTATGAAATTTTGTAAGCCATTCACTTCATGCTTTTATCTGCCTAATTTTGAGTATCCAATTTCTATACTGCCCACTTACATCAACTCAGCGCTCTGAGGAGTCAGTCATATTCTTTGATGTGAAGAATCTTCATTCCAGTTAGAACCTTGTGAAGTCCGCATCCATAAGCAAAGTCAAATCAGGACAGGCTATCCATAAAGTCAGCAACAATATGTACCAGTTCACAGGCTCAAATATCTTCTCTTCATGTGGTTGGTTTCTGGTTAGCTCAATGTGGGCTGCCTCACCAGGGTGCCCATTGGTCTCCTTGCCTTTAGACCATGGGCACTATCACAAATTCTCAACAACCCTAGCCGCTTGTGCTAGGTCTTGAACTTCAGACCAACCAGCCCACTCTCATATTCTCTAGTCCCTGTGAACCAGGTCCATGAGTGTCAGTGGCCAGACTCAACCCGTCTCTTTATTGCTGTGTTTCTCTCACTTCCACTCAACAAGTGGATCCAGGTGGTCACCTAGCAAGCATTTCAGCCTGCTCTCAGGCTTCCTTTAACAGTTTACCCCTAGAGCGAGAGTTCCTTCCCATGTTCCAAATGTTTTCAGGTTCAGGCACAAAATTTAAAAAGCTAAAAAGTTCCTTTTTTCTTCAATCTGCTGACAGCCCTGTAGGCAAGTTTCTTCACCTTTGAATATCCTGAGTACTCAAAACACTGGGTGGGCCTTATCATTGTAGAGCCTTCTTTGCAGGTGTGTCCTCACCCATTTCAAGATCAAATTTTAATGGATCAAGGCAAGTGGGCTTACAAGCTCTCTATTTTCATACTTCCCAATAATCATTTCTATATCACTATATAAACAATAATAAGCAGAAGAAATCAGTATAAACAAAGTAGAATCAGATACTAAACTCAATTCTTAAAATAGTCAAGTTCAGTTCTTATTTAGCTTATCTTAATCTTTATCTAAACTATTCTATTGATACAAAATTTGGGATTCGGCTTCTGACTGCATCAAGCCAGAGCCAGGATTTCTGTCAGCCATTTTGACCTTCTGCCAGCCATTTTCACCAAGTAGTATATAATCTCTGAGAAATCCAAGGGGCAATTTTGCCCCCTGAGCTCAAAATATGCATTAATCACATTCATTTTCACCATTTTTAAACAGGAATAACCAAAGACAACAACCAAACAAAATAATCAAAACTTTAACATCCCATATTCTTTCCAGAAAACAATCGAGTAAACAGTGTTGCTTTATCTGACCTCTGGCTAGTCAAAAACTACCACGAGGAAGAAGTCAAACAAGCATCCATTCTCCATCTTTATGTTTTGCTTCTCTAGTACCCCACTCCCAAGGTACCATAATGCATTAGTCCAGGTAGACAAGAGAAACCAATCCAGGGAGACTCATGTGTGTAAGACAGAACTTTCTTTCAAAGAGCAATTGTACATTAAGAAAACATCCAAGCCGAGTCCTGCTCAAGTCCATAAGTCTGATATTACCCCATATGTCTGTACTAGTCCATAAATTCCTCTTTGTACTAACACAGCCAAGCAATGACGCCGAATGAAGGAAGATCACAGCCAATGGATGGAAAATCTTGTGGATCCAGTGATGATAGAAGCATCCTAGCACTGCCATGGGTCTCCACATGGTTCCTCCAGCTCCAAGGCTCTAGTGTAGTTCCATGTGTCTTATCAGCAGGAAAGACGAAGCAGAGTGTGTCCCGCCTCCAGTGAGCAATTTATCTCCATAGCACCTCCAAATGAGGTTATCAAGCAGTGACCTAATTGACAGGCTAGACTCCACCCCTTCCACAAGTTGACAGATTATGTGACTGTCACACCCTCCAGGCACAAAATGGGTGCATAAGCAAATGTGGTGAAGAAAGCTGATGGTGCCCGGCTATCAAAAGATATAGCATCTGGGGTCTTAAAGGCTTGATGTTAAAGAAGCAGTTATCTAGTAGAGAAGCAATAAGCCCACATGGAAGAAGCACACCAGCCTGTGCGGTCATGAGGTGTCAGAAGACCACAAACAAAGAAACATTGTTGCTAACAAGGGTGGTCAGAGCAGAGACCCAAACCCCATCTGTAGATAATGGGACATCCCCTCACAGAAGGGCCACAAGGAAGGGGATGAGCCAACCAGGGTGCAGTAAAGCACAGATGAAACACACAATATTCCTCTGGTTCCTTGAGACTTCCTCACCCACCACTATCATGACCCCAGTACTACCTTTCACTGTGGGCTAGACCAGAGCAAGGGCACAGGTACAGATAAGAGACAAGAGTTCATGACACATGGAATCCAGGAACAGGAATGGGAGTAGCAATACCAGAATGGTAGGGGGAAGGTGGGGAGAGGAGAGGAGGAAGGGGAAACCGATCAGATTGCAATGATAGGCACATAACCACACACACACACCCTCCAGAGAGACGAACAACAAAACCGCGGGGGAAGGGAGACAGCAGTTGGTGTAAGATATAAAAATAATAAGTTATAATTTATCAAGGGGTCACAGGGGGATGGGGGGGAAAGGAGCTGATACCAAGGGCTCAATAGAAAGTAAATGTCTGGAAAATAATTATGGCAACATATGTACAAATATGCTTCATACAATTGATGTACGGATGGTTATAAGAGCTGTAAGAGCTCCCAATGAAGTGATCTTTTAATAATGATTGGGGGAAAAACAGCAGGGGACACTGAGTGCCAGGCATTTGCGGATTCTGTGTCTGCCAGGCTTCTGAAAACTTAAACTATTTTAAGAGACAACGTTTATTTAAATATGGGACTTCAGCATAGAGCATGACCCAGCTGGGAGCCACATGTGGTTGGTGCAGGTGAGCCTTGTAGGCACTTGTTGGGAGCAGCTGGGATGGAGATAATTGATAGATCAAAATATTTTGTGGAGGTAGACTTGTTAGGATATATTTATTGCTAAGTGTGCAGATGAGGGAAACACCTACTTATTTTTTGTACTTTATTTTTGTTGTTGAGATTATACAGGGCAGAATTTACACCATGTCCACAATTTCTGCATGTGCAACCAGGGTTGAACTTGAGCTTTTCCAGGGGTATGTAGTGATTTGGAACAGGTATTGGCTCTTGGAGCTCTCAAAGAAATTAAACAAGGTCAGTGTGCAGTGAGAGACAGTGTCACCCCACCCCCAGCCTTGTTCATCCGTATCAGTGTCAACATGTCACCTCAGTGTCTGTTTGAAGGATACTGTCAGGTCTAGGGAAAACCCCCAAGGACTTGGTTATGGCAGTGGCCCCACAGGCTCAGCCAGAGACAGAAGGGGCTTTGAGTCCCATTCACTGGAAGAGGCCCTATGCTCAGCTACGCTCTGGGGGCACATGGAGGCTGTGTGTGTGTGTGTGTGTGTGTGTGTGTGTGTGTGTGTGTGTGTGTGTCTGGGACGAGACTAGCCACAGGGCAGCACCTTCTCCAGTGGGGCCGGGAACACCAGCGCAGAATCCTCTCTCCGGAAGTGCACGGATCCGTGAGCAGCACCTGGGATGGGGGATGGGGGATGGAGGTGGCGGGGAGGCGGCTCAGAGCGCCATCACCCAGTTCCAGTTGCCTGCCCGTCTGCCTGCCATGTGGCTTGGTGTGTCCTTGGGCTCTCTGTGCTTATGTCCTCACTACAGTACGCAGAGAATCGCCCCTTTGCCTCTACGCCGTCATTCCCATCACAGGGGTGTTGTGACGGCGTTCGGCTCTGTGACGTGGCAGAAACCTGGGCGCCCCTAGTCGGGCTCCGGATACCGCCCTGGCCGCCTCCAACTGGACCTGAGACCACGCACCCCACATGACTGCGCTCCGCCTCCTTTCCACTGGGCGGCGGCTCTGCGCCCTCATTGGCCACGGTGGGCGGCCCAGCCTGGCCACAACGTGGGCACGCTGCTTCTCCAGCAGCCCCCACCGCCGCCGACCAGCCAAATTCTACGAGGACGCGGTAGAGGCCATCAAGGACATCCCTCAAGATGCCACCGTCCTGGTGGGCGGGTTCGGGCTCTGTGGGATCCCGGAGAACCTGATCCGGGCCTTGCTGGAGACCCATGTAAAGGGCCTCACCGTGGTCAGCAACACCGTGGGCTTGGAGGACTTCGGTCTGGGCCTCTTACTGGCCAGCAAGCAGATCCGCCGAATCATCTGCTCCTTCGTGGGGAACAATGCCCTCTGCGAGCACCAGTATTTGACTGGGGAGCTGGAACTGGAGCTGACGCCCCAGGGCACACTGGCTGAGAGGATCCGAGCAGGTGGTGCCGGGGTGCCCGCCTTCTACACCGGCACAGGCTATGGCACCCTGGTCCAGGAAGGAGGTGCACCCATCAGATACTATGACGATGGCCACTTGGCCGTCATCAGTAAGCCCAGGGAGGTGAGGGAGTTTCATGGCCACCATTATCTTCTGGAGGAAGCCATCACAGGAGATTTTGCTTTGGTGAAAGGGTGGAAGGCAGACCGTGAGGGCAACATTATCTTCAGGAAAAGCGCCCGGAATTTCAACCAGCCTATGTGCAAAGCTGCCAACACCACCGTGGTAGAGGTTGAAGAGATTGTGGACGTTGGATCATTTTCCCCAGAGGAAATCCATGTCCCTAGCATTTATGTAAACCGCTTGATAAAGGGAGAGAAGTATGAGAAAAGAATTGAGCAGTTAATTGTCCGAAAAGAAGGGGAGGCCAACCACATCCCTGTCAGTGATCTGAAGACCCGTATCATCAAACGGGCAGCTCTGGAGTTCCAGGACGGCATGTATGCAAATTTGGGCATAGGAATCCCTCTGCTGGCCAGCAGCTTCATCAGCCCCAACATAACTGTCCACCTTCAGAGTGAGAACGGAATCCTGGGCTTGGGGCCGTACCCATTAAAAAATGAGGTAGATGCTGATCTCATCAATGCTGGCAAGCAAACAGTCACTGTTATTCCTGGGGCCTCTTTCTTCGCCAGTGATGAGTCCTTTGCCATGATTCGGGGGGGCCACCTCGATCTGACCTTACTGGGAGGAATGCAGGTTTCCAAATATGGGGACCTGGCCAACTGGATGGTGCCCGGGAAGAAGGTGAAAGGAATGGGAGGTGCCATGGACTTAGTGTCCAGTCCCAAAACCAGAGTGGTGGTCACCATGGAACATTGCTCAAAGGCAAAGGAGCCCAAAATCGTGGACAGGTGTACCATGCCTCTGACAGGGAAGCGCTGTGTGCACCGAATCATCACGGAAAAGGCGGTGTTCAACGTGGACCCCAAGCGGGGACTGACGCTGATAGAGCTCTGGGAAGGCCTGACAGTGGACGACCTCAAAAAGTGCACAGGCTGTGCCTTTGCGGTCTCCCCGGACCTCAGGCCAATGCAGCAAATCTCCATGTAGGAAACCACGTCCACCGTCCTCCGGAAAGGGTGGTTCTCCACGGAACCTCTGAGCGCTTCATTGTGAGGAAGTCAGTCTTCACATTTGCACATTTCACAAGCAGCGTGACTAGGTTCCTCTGCCCCTCCGATTCTCTACACCGGATATACTTTGTTCTCTCAACCGGGATCTGAGTTTTAATTACAACCACAAGAAAAAACAGAGCAGTACTTCGTGTATGTTCCGTAATGGGTGGAGACATCGCAGGTCTTCACATTACATGACCTTCTATGTCCTTTAGAGGGGCACATAGGAAGGATGTCATTGGAGTGCTTTTCCTCATACTTCAATGTGGAGGTAGCCACCCCCCCACAACTAATCACGGGTTCGGTAGGCACAATTGTACGGTTAAGGTGTGTAAAGATTATAGTAAAGTCATAGAGAAATAGGAGAGATGGGAGAGAGAGTAAAATAAAGAAGTCAGGCACATTTCATGTTAGCATGCTACCTCAGCTCCTCTTGGTGGTACACGTGAAGGTGGGGGATGAGAGGGTAGGAGAGAGCTCTCGTGAGGTTTTATTTCTAACCAAAGCTTATATATCTTTGGGGGCATGCAAGCCCTCTGATTACAGATAACAATTTATGTCATGAGAAGGGGCTGTGACATAGGCAATACAAGCAATAGGAAGGGGACAACTTAGGGGTGTACATGCAATAGTAAAGGGAGGGAATAGAGGTACATATGTGGCAAGATGGGTGGACCCTAGACTCAATATAGTAGCCAAAGCTTAGTCATCCTTGAGGGGTCCTGAGCTTGCCTTCGGGCACTCCTTCAAGGGAACAATACCAGAAGGGAGTGGGCCCTACTGAGAGTGAGTCAGATTATACAGTCTGGTTGCTCTGGATACCCTTAAGGAGAATAACCTTTCGTTGACCTCCTAGTGTACAGTCATTTATTTTGTGTAGCAAGTAGCATCCTGGGTTTGGCATATATTTGGGGGAGACAATTTGGGAGAAATCTTTCTGTTTCCCACAGTTCAATCAAGATCTGTAGAAAACAACGGTATCTCCCAGAGTGCACCCAAGGCACCATTTTACTTGTCCCGTGAATAACACACCAAGGTGAGGGTGTGATGGACAGAAACACTGTCTCAAAGATAGCTGCTTCCCTTTGGCACCTCTGATGTCTCTTCCGGGCCCTCTCATTTTGTTGCTCCATTTTAGTTCCCTGAATTCCAACCTCTTCCCTGCACCCTGCTGTTTGTAGCCATATAGATGTCCCTAGCAGGACAGCAGGACCATCTGGGGTGGGGGTGGTATCATAGAACTGGCTGTTGAGAGAGGCTGCAGGAGGAGAGGTGATGGGTGCTAGCAGCCCTCCAGGAAGTGCTCTGTAAATACACACCCCACCTGTGCTTGTGATGGGCTGTAGTCAATAATAGGAGGTGAGTTAGAACCCCCACTGGCAGCCTGGCATGGGTGGCCACTAGCTCCCTGCTGTCATCTGCTCTGCTCTCCCTCCCTCTGACCTCAATCATCTACCCTGTGTTCTGTACACAGTTGGCTCTCCTCTTGGCTCCTGTGTCCTCAGATGTGGGAAACAGAATGATTTCTCCCAAGTTGTCTCCCCAAAAAGCAGTCAGTTGCCAGACTACTGTCTGGTCCCACCACAAATAGGGCCTACTCCCTGCTGTTAGGGACAATGGGTTACTTCTCCCTAAAGGCTTGCAGTCATCAGTTTGGTCCCTGCAGGGTGGGTTTACACCCTACTGATAATGGTTTCTATAGTGAGCCAGAGAACAGGTCAAACTAGCTCAGTGACATCCAAAGTTAGGCTGCCATCCTGAATCTGGGATCCTCCCATCTTGTCACATTTGTACCCCTATTACCTCCCCTTCCTATTGCATGAATACCCCTAGATCACCTCCCTCCCATTACTGTATTACCTATAGCACAACCCTTTCCTGTGACTTATGTCCTCATCTGTAATTAGGGGGCTTACACATCCCCAGAGAATATAAAAGCCTTGGTTAGCAATAAAAATCTCTCTCGCTACATGGACCACTAAGTGAGGCTGAGGTGAGCATGCTACGATGAAATGTGTCTGACTCTATTATTTCAATCTCTCTTCTATCTCCCATGCCCTCTATGACTTTACTATAATCTTTACTTATCATCGCTGTACAATTGAGCCTACCAGACCTCTGATGATGTGTTAGAGGCTGGTATACCCTGACACTCAGAGCTCTGCTTCCTCATACCTTTGATTTGCTGGGACCCAAACTACCGAATGGCTTCTCCCAGCTCCTGCAGCTAACAGGACCCTCTCTTTCTCTGCAGCTCTTGCTCACATTCCTGATAGTGACCCTCTAAGTGGCCCAGTGCATTCGTGTGTGTGTGTGTGTGTGTGTGTGTGTGTGCGCGCGCGCGCGCGCATGCGCGCGCGCGCGCGCGCACACTGACGTCATCAATAAAAGGTTGACCGCTGGGTTGATTAACCAACAACAGGATCCCCAGACAGTCTCCTTGACACTAATTTACCTTGGTGTCCCCCCAAGGCAATGGTCCAGAGCATCCAGGCTCTAGTCAACAATGTCCAGTGGACACCTGGTGATCATTGCTAACAAAGGGCTGACCTTCGAGTGGAACTGTGGGTGGGGTAGGCCAGCAATATCCTTGACTTGTCTATATTATTGTTGGGTACCATCAAATCAGTTCCAACTCCAACCAACTGTATGTACAACAGAATGAAACACTGCCCAGTCCTGCATCATCCTCACAATAAGCCCAATGTTGCAGCCACTGTGCAAAAAAATAATAATTGTAGTCTATAAGGGAGAACTTTTAAAACACTTTGTTGTGAAGTACGTAGCTTATAGAGCAAATCTGTTTTCCATTCATATACATTTTATTTCATGTCATTGTAACTGTCACAATGTAACATCATTTATACCACTTCCTCCCTGTCTTCCATTTCCATTCTTCCTCTGAACTTTGCCCTTGGGTGAAGACTGTCCTTTGGATCTCAAATCGTTGATTGTTGCAAGGTGTGTATCTCCCTAGTGTTATTTTTCTTCCCCGTATACACTTGTCTATTGCCTTGCCTTGAGCCGCAAGGGTGAGTTCAGTTCCTGACCTGAAGGTTGGCTAAGGGCCACAGTTTCTGGGCTTTCATCTTCAGCTTTCTTTCTTTTTTTTTTTTTAAAATCATTTTATTAGGGACTCATACAACTCTTATCATAATCCATACATACATCAGTTGTGTAAAGCACATTTGTACATTCATTGCCCTCATCGTTCTTGAAACATCGGCTCAGTTTCTGGGATTTCAACTAGTTTCTATCTGACCAGTAATTCTGGTCTTTTCTTATAACTTTGACTTTTTTTTAACCTTTTTTTTTTTCTTTCACTCTATCAAGGACCTTCCAATGTGATCCTTGTCAGAGCAGTTGGTAGTTGTAGCTGGACACCATCTAGTTCTTCTGGTCTCAGGGTTATGGAGACTGATAATTCAAATCATTCATTAGTCCATTGCACTATTTCAGTGTCTTTGGTCTGGATCACTCTTCTTTCCTCTGGACAGTGAGAGATGACTAGTTGTACTTTAGATGGCCACACACAAGTTGTTTTTTAATCATTTTATTGGGGGCTCGTACAATCCATACATCAGTTGAATCAGGCATGTTTATACATATGTTTCCTTCATTCTTTTCTAAACATTTACTCTCTATTGAGCCCTTGGTATCAGCTCTTTTTATTCCCCCCTCCCTCCCCCACTCACCCTCATAATCCCCTGATAGATTGTACATTGTTATTATTTTCATTTCTCACACCAACTGCTGTCTCCCTTCCCCCATGTTTTCTGTTGTTCTTCCCCCTGTAGAAGGGTGTATGGTTATGTGTTGATCATTGAGATTGGTTCCCCCTTTCTCTCTTCCTCTCCCCGACTTCCTCCTACCCTTCTGGTATCACTATTCCCACTCCTGTTCCTAGATTCTGTGTGTCATGAGCTCCCATCCCATTCTATACCTGTGTACATGTTCTGGTGACTCATCCCTTCCCTGTGGCCCCTCTGTGGGGAGATTGTTCTACAGTCTACAGATGGGCTTAGGATCTCTGCTCCAGCCCACTCATTCTCAACAATATGCTTTTGTTATGTGTCTGCTGATGCCTATTACCCAGTCCCTATGACTCCTCATGATCGCACCAGCAGTGTGCTTCTTCCATGTGGACTTGTTGCTTCACTGCTGAGTGGCAGCTTGTGTAACTTCAAGCCTTTAAGACCCCAGACACTATATCTTTTAATAGCTGGACACCATCTGCCTCCTTCACTTTTGCTTATGCACCCATTGTGTCGGGAGGGTGACATCTCAGACTGCAGATTGGTTAGAACAAAGTGTTCTTGTATTGAGGGAGGGTATGAGCAGAGGCCCAAAGTCCACCCCCTAGCTCAGTATATTGCCGTATAAATGTATGTACATGGGTCAATACCTCTATTTTTGTGGATTAATGTATACTGCTGTTTATACCTCTATCCATTGCTTTGCTTCCTTGGTCCTTCCTCTGTTTCCTTTTACCTTCTTCCTGTCCCACTGCCATTTTCTCCTTATTTCCGCCTCTTGGTACCTCCTCTTAGCTAGTTTGCTGTTGCTCAGACACAACTCTCCCCACCCAGATCCCTATCTCCTCCTTCATATTGACTTCAACACCACAGTTGTTCCCCTGTCCATGGCGCAGCCTGCACACCACCCCTTTCCTCCACCACCCTGACCTCCCAGGTCTCCCCAGGACTGCTGGTCCTGCTGCTCTCTCCTTGGGCATGCCTCCTGTATCTATCCTATATAGGTAGGTGTGGTTGGAAGGGAGTGCCCCCACACTAATCACGAGTTCAATAGGCATAATTGTACTGTTGAGATATATAAATATTATATTAAAGTCATTGAGAGCATGAGAGATTGAAATAACGGAGTCAGACACATTTCATGGTAGCATGCTCACCTCAGCCCCACTTGGTCCACGTGGAGAGAGGAGGAGGGGAAGGAGGACAAGGGGAAAGGGAACAGGGGAGTGAGGCTGGGAGAGGATAGGGGGAACCAGAGAGGCCAAGAGGGGCGCCTGAGAGAGAGTCTCTTATTGCTAACCCAGGCCTATATATATTTGACAGGGAGTGCAAGCCCACTAATTACAGGTAAAGACCTGCGTCACAGGAAGGGGTTGCACTGTAGGTTATACAGCAATGAGAAGGGGATAATCTAGGGATATACACGCAATAGGAAGAGGAGGGATTGGGGGTATACATGTGACAAGATGGGCAGATCCTAGATTCAGGATGGCAGCCTAACTTTGGATGTCACTGAGCCAGTTTGATCTGTTCTCCATAGAAACCATTATCAATAGGGTGTAAACCCCACCTACAGGAACCAAGCTGTATTAGTCTAGGTACTTTGGAGAAACAAATCCACAGCAACTCATGTATAAGAGAGAGTTTTATGTAAAGAAAATGTGCATCACAAAAACATCCCAACCCAATGCTGCCCAACATTAACCCAACACCAGTCCACAAAGTCCTCCACCTCACAAAACAGAGGCAATGATGCCGACTGCAGGAGGAAAGCTGAGTCAGTGAACGAAGAAGCATCTCAGCAGTAACAGGGGTCTCCACACGGCTGCTCCAGTATCCAGGGCTGCATCGGGATAGGTCCATGTGGCTTCTCCTTGGGGATGTCTCATAGGAAGTCAATCTTGCAAGCTGAAGCAGGGAACTGCTAAGGCAGCTGCACCCGGTGCAACCAGCACAAAACAAGAGACCCGAGAACTAGAAAGGTGAGGCTTCACCACCCATTTATCCCTCCGCCTTTCAATTAGCCCCACATGTGATTATTGGCCAGGCTGGCATAATTAACTAACTCACAAGCTAATGGTCCCAAGCCTTTTGGGAGAAGTAGCCCATTGTCCTTAACATCAGGGAGCAGGCCTACCTGAGGTGGGAAGAAACAGTAGTCTGGCAGCTGACTGCCTCAAGGGAAGTAACTTTTACCATTAGCTGCAAGCAGTGTCCTAAGTCTAACATATCTGGGGGAGACAACTTGGGAGAAATCTTTGTTCCCCACAGGTAGGTACACTGACTATGACATAGCCCAAACTGATTTTAAAAAATGAAAATAGTAAATAAGTAAAGGTAAAATTTAAAAAAGGAGAGAGAAGAAATATACAAAAAACCTGGGTCTGTTTGCTGGCCTTCAAGACTGTCCAGGAGCCTCCCCCTCCCAGCCTGGAGCGCCCCCTCGGAGGCTCCTCAAGGGCTTCGAAGCTCTGCCTTGCTCCAGCTGCTGATCTGGTATGCTCCCTTCTTGGTTCGCTCTGTTTGGGGGGGTTCAGACCGCACTGTCTCCCCACCATGTGACCCCAGAAGTGTCCTCTGTCGTAGTCTGCTCCAGTAAGGGGACAGCGTGACACATGCTGTTGTCGGTTGCCCAGGCCCTCTGTGTCCCATTAGTTCCCCACAGGGACATCCTCCTCTGAGCCTGGTGTGCCAGTGTGGGGTCCAGTCTGGCTCTCTCTCTCTTCCTCCCTCCTGGTCTGCCTCTGTGTGGTTGTGGCATGCTGGCCCCTCTTCCCAACCTGTACGTTCAGTTCCACTCTCCGCCACACCCACTTACAGGGAGGGGGTTAGTTTGGCTCTGGTTGGGGCCAGCCCTATAGCTATCTCTTTTCATGCATTCTTCCATGTGGCCATGCTGTCCATGGTAAGGTCTGCGTGTCTCCCACTTCTATGGAGACAAGACCAGTACTCCCCTGGGTGGGCTAGTGCCCTGCTCCCTCCGTCATCATTTCACTTTCACACACACTCCTTTTCTCCCTCCCCCTTCCCTCCTTTTCCCATTTTTGTGTTGGACCAACATGTACCTCCTTGGGTTTTGTCCAACCTCCTCCCGATTCCCTGTATCTCAACCCAAATGTTGTGATATAGGTGGCTTCTCCTCTATACCTACTGTGCTGATTGCACTTCTCAGGGGACTCATGCTGTACTTCTCCTTTTGTGATTGGCTGACTTCGCTTAGCATAATTTCCTCCAACTCTTCCCTTGAAAAGACATGTTTCATGTGCTCATCAGTGCTTTTTAGTGTTGCATAGTAGTCTATTGTGTGTATGTGCCAGAGTTTACTGATCCACTCGTCAACTGATGGAAATTTCTATTGTTTCCAACTCTTTGTGATTGTGAATTGTGCTGCAATAAATATTGGAGTGCATACGAGTGGTGTTGGTTTATTTCTTACCTCTTCTGGGTGCGGTTGGAGGGGAAGTGCCAGCCCCCCACCACTAATCACGGGTTCTATGGGCACAATTGTACGGTTGAGATATATAAATATAATAAAGTCATCGAGTGCATGAGAGATAGAAGAGAGATTGAAATAATGGAGTCAGACACATTTCATGGTAGCATGCTCACCTCCTGGGTGGTCATGATCTTACAAGCCAGGTCCGCACAAAGCGTGGGCCGATGCTAGGTGGGGTAGGGACACGGCAGGATGGTTGAGTACCCTGCAAGAGGTTGGATGATCCCGTTTATTGCTAACCCAGGGTTATATCTACTTAGGGGGGGTGTGATTACAGATAACCACACATCACAGGAAGGGGCAGTACAATAGGCATACACATTATAGGAAGGGGATTACAATGGGCATAGGCGTAACAGGAAGGGGATGAGCTAGGGCTGGACACATGATAGGAAGGGGAGAAACTAGAGGTATACATGTGACAAGAAGGGCAGACCCTAGATTTATGATGGCGGCCTAACCTTGGTCACCCTTGGGTGAGCTTGACCTCTCTGGGGTCTCCTACAAGGAAAAAGACAACTACTATCCTTATCAGAAGGGAGTGGGCCCTACTTGTTGTGGGATAAGCAGTGGTGACTGCTTGGTCTAGATGGCTGATAACCCTTAGAATACCCTTAGAAACCCCTAATCTACTTCTGATGACCTCCAAGTGTATAGTCTTTTGTAAGCAGCTAAGTTTGTCATATATTTTGGGGAGACAACTTGTGAGAAATCCTTCTGTTTCCCACATCTGGGTTTATGCCCAGTAGAGGGATAGCTGGGTCATAAGGTAACTCAATTTCCATTTTAAGTATTGCCAGAACACTTCCATAGCGACTGTACATTACCTACAAGACCACCAGCAACGTAGGAGAGTTCCTATCTCGCCACATTTGTTGCTCTCTGATTTTCTGATTTGGGCTAGCCTCAAAGGTGTTAGATGGTTTCTCGTGGTTGTTTTGATTTGCATTTCTCTGATAGCTTATGATCGGGAGCATTTTCTCATATGTTTATCGGCCATATGGGTCTCCTCCCTAGTGAAACTTCTTTTCAGTTCTTTTTCCCACTTCTTCAAAGGGTTAACTGTTTTCCTCTCTTTGGAGGTAAGGAGGGTATTGTAGATTTTTGTAATAAGCCCTTTGTCTGTTGTGTCGTTGCTAAAAATTCTCTCCCAGTCTTTGGGTTGCCTCTTGGTAAAGTCTTTTGATGCACACAAGTGCTTTATCCTTAGTAAATCCCATTTGTCAATTTCAGGTTCTCCTGTGTGTATACCCTGCTCTATTGCAGTTAGCCTTTGTATTTCCTAGGTCAAGGTTCTTAGGTTTGTCCCGATTCCTTCACTAATGGTCTTGATGGTTTGGGGGTTTACTTCTAGGTCTGTGATCCGCCTTGAGTGTGTTCTTGTGCGTGGGGTGAGGTAAACATCTTGTTTCATTTTTCTACATGTGGATTTCCATTGTTTCCAGCATCACTTGTAAAATAGGGCATTGCCCTCCCACTTGCTGCTTTTGGAGCTCTTGTGGAAGATCAGTTGTCTATATGCTGATGGTTTTATTTTTGGGTTTTATATTCTTTTCCATTGAACTGTGTATCTGTCATTATGCCAGTATCACTTTTTTTACCACGGTGGCTTTGTAGTAGGTGTGTAAGTCAGGTAAAGCAAGACATCTATGATGTCCTTCTTCTTGAGGAGTTCTCTGCTAATTCTGGGCTTCTTCCTTCTCCATATGAATTTGGTGGTTAGTTTTTCCAATTCTTTAAAGAAGACTGTTGGTATTTGAATTGGGATAGCATTAAACTTATACAGTGCCCTGGGTAGGATAGACATCTTTACTATATTGAGTCTTCCAATCCATGAGCATGGGATATTCCTCCATTTGTGGAGGTCGCTTTTGGTTTCCTGTAGTAGGGTCTTGTAGTTTTCCTTGTTTGGGTCTTTTGTTTTTTTGATTAGATATATCCCTAGATATTTCAGTCTGATCTTGACTATTGTGAATGATATTGCCTTCTTGAGCTCCTCTTCCATGATCTTGTCCACTGTATATAACAAACCAATCGACTTCTGTTTGTTGATCTTGTATTCTACCACTCTTCTATATTCCTCTATCGCTGTAAGTACTCTGGTTGTGGAGCTTTGGGGATTTGCAATGTACAGAACCATGTCATCTTCAAATAACGATAATTTCACCTCCCCCTCTCCCAGTTGGATAATTTTGATGTCCTTCCGTTGCCTTATGTTATTAGCTAGGACCGCCAGTACGATATTGAATAGAAGTGGGGACAAGGCACATCCTTGTCTGGTCCCCTTTTTTAGTGGGATTGATTTCATCTTTTCTCCATTGACTATGATGTTAGCTGTTGGCTTTTCTTAGATAGCTTGTATTGACTTGAGGAATTGTCTTTCCATTCCTATCCTCCTGAGCGTCTTAATTTGGAATGGGTGTTGGATGTTGTATGAGTTAGTTAATTGTGCCAACCTGGCTGATAATCACATGTGGGGCTAATTGAAAGGCGGAGGGATAAATGGGTGGTGAGCCTTGCCTTTCTAGTTCTCGAGTTTCTTGCTTTGTGATGGTCGCACCAGGGTGCAGCTGCCTTAGCAATTCCCTGCTTCAGCTTGCAAGATTGACTTCCTACAAGACATCCCCAAGGAGAAGCCACATGGACCTATCCCGATGCAGCCCTGGGTGCTGGA
>NW_022111357.1:3903202-3904609 GCF_000313985.2 Echinops telfairi | reverse complement strand
AGCTGGCATCATTGCCTCTGTTTTGTGAGGTGGAGGACTTTGTGGACTGGTGAGTTAATGTTGGACTTGTGGGTTTGGGCAGCATTGGGTTGGGATGTTTTTGTGATGCACACTTTCTTTACATAAAACTCTTATACATGAGTTGCTGTGGATTTGTTTCTCTGAAGTAGCTAGACTAATACATTGTAAATGCATTTTCTGCATCTATAGATATTATCATGTGGTTCTTATATTTTTTTCTTATCAAGGTGGTGTATAATATTGATGGATTTTCAGATGTTAAACCATCCCTGCGTCCCTGGGATGAATCCTACGTGATCCTGATGGATGATAAGCATTATATACTTTGTATTCTGTTGGCCAATATCTTGTTGAAGATTTTTGCATCTATGTTCATTAGAGATATTGGTCTATAGTTCTCTATTTCTGTGGGTTCCTTGCGTCGTTTGGGTATCAAAGTTATGCTGGCTTCATAAAATGAGTCTGAGAGTTTGCCATCCTTTTCTACACTCTGAAATACTTTGTGGAGGATCAGTGTCAACTGTTCTCTGAATGCTTTGTAGAATTCTCCAGTGAAGCCATCTGGTCCGGGAGTTTTTTTGTTGGTAGCTTCTTGATAACCTTATCTATTTCTTCTTTTGCTATGGGTTTGTTTAGGTTCTTGACCTCTATCTGGGATAGTCCAGGGAGGAATTGTTTTTCCAAATATTTGTCCAGGTCCATTGTTGAATTCATTAGAGTACAGACTTTTATACCCTGTTTCCCCGAAAGTAAGACATCCCCCTAAAATAAGACCTACTTACAGTATTGCCTCTCGCTGAAATATAAGGCATCCCCCCGAAAATAAGGGTTTGGATTGTTATGATGATGTTCCAGAAGATGATGGCATGACTGTCATTAAATAGATGAGTAAATGTACCGTAGATTGTTGTACATGGAAATAATGGTAGTAACAAGAAATTCTTGATACTGTAGGATTCACAGTTTGTCTGGTTATGCTGGTTTGTGATGACAACTACTACCATACCATATACAGGAAATAAATTTCCTTTTTTTTCTTTGTTCAACAATAAATGTGTACTGTTTTCTTCATGGAAAAATAAGATATCCCCTGAAAATAAGAACTAGGCATCTTTGGGAGCAAAAATTAATATGACACTGTCTTATTTTCAGGGAAACAGGGTAGTACTTTGTGATTATCCTTTTAATCTCATTAGGGTCTGTTGTGATCCCCGTTTCATCCTGGCTATTGTTGTTTGCTCTTTCCTTTCTTTGGTTAAGTTTTCCAGCAGTCTGTTGATTCTGTTGATCCCTTCAAAGAACCAGCTTTTTGTTGCATTAATCCTCTGCATTGTTCTTTTTTAAAATCATTTTATTGGGGGCTTGTACAATTTTTATCACAATCCA
>NW_022111357.1:3894064-3899376 GCF_000313985.2 Echinops telfairi | reverse complement strand
TGTATGCAGGTTCAGGGATGACTCAGTGTCAACAGGGATGAGAGATGGCGAGCACAGGTGGGGACAGCTGTGGGAAACTCAATTTGACTGATGGATAGCTTCGGTACAGTGGTATGGCTGTAGGGGGCCAATGGGTGGGTGGTGGTACTGTTCAGTTCTAAGGTGGTGTCCCCGACGTGAGCTGGGGGAGCTCCCAGAACCAGGTCACTGGTTCCCTGTATTCCAGATCTAGGCTAGATTTGAGGGAAGGATGCCTTTGGGGGCTGGGATGTACTCTCCACTGTTCCACTCGCTGTGTGGGCTGGGAGCAAATGGGGCAGCAAAGGTCCCCAAGCTGCGATAAACCCAGGCAGTGCCTATCTGAGCACCCATGGGCCGGGCACTTGCTGGGCGGGCCTACAAGGACCGTGTCGTGACTCCAGGCAAGGTAACTCGTGGCAGGCCTGCAAGGGTCCGGTCTGTGTCTCCACTCCCTGTGGCTCTGGTCACAGAGGTGCAGGCCTGCAAGGCCCCGGTCCACAACTCAGATTCCCACAGCTCCTGGTGAGGCAGCACGAGGCTTGTGGCTGGGCTGCAAAGCCCCAGTCTGCTGCTTGGACTTTCCCCCACTCTGGTGGAGGCAGGGTTCTGCGCAGTTCGCTGGGCTAGGAGGCGCAGGGGTTGCCAGAGGCCACTGTGCTGGGAAAATGGTGGGTGGGAATTGCAGATGCCTCTCCCTGTGGATGGTGAGATGCCAGGGCTAAGATGAACTGAGGCACCCTGGAATTGGCGGGGGCTATGCCCAGTTGACAGGGCAGATGCTACTGTGTGTGGGGTGGAGGTGACCCAGGCATTGGTGCTGAGTGCACCCAGCCACAGACAATCAAACCTACTGTGGGTTAGGCCCTGGGGTCCTGGGTGGCTGCTGGGAGGGACCAGAGCTTGCAGGTGGAATTGCTGCCAGCCATGTGGAGGGAGACAGACACAGCTCCCCTAGATGGGAGCCATGAGTGAATAGCTGCTATGTGGTAGTCAGGTCTGGCCTTGGGGAGGTCTACACAAATAGCTGTCCTGTTCCTGGGGCAGACCAGACCAGGGGGTTGGCAGGGGGCACTGGCTGGTGGCGAGTGGCACAAGGGTTGCACAGCCATCAGGAAATCCCTGGTATATGGACCTAGATTTCTGGGGCTTGAAACAAAGCAGATGCGGGGCAGGGCCACCTCCTGGACAGGGAGGACCCCTTGTAGGGACCTTTCCACTCACCAGACCACTTCCACTTGACCTCCGACACCAGACTCACCGAAGCTCCCTGGGCTGCTTACCTTGGCACCATCTTGAAGCCTCTCCTACTCACAAGGTTTTAGGACCCCAGTCACTGTACTCCAAAGTAGAATGTTGACTATTGTCGTCATGATTTCTGTTATGTCATTGCCCCAAGACTGTGGTCCATAGCATCCAAGCGCCATGATTTATTTCCTCCAGGGCTTTGATTATGTCTAAAAAGTTTCTCTAACCTTGTCCCCATATACTCTACTGCATTCACAGCTATGTTTGCCGCATAGGTAAATATACAAGTAGAACACCCCTACACAACACAACCCACGCCCATCAAACCTGTATAGAACTGTAGGTATACTCCCACTCCCTCCCGTGCCTGTTCAGTCTGTGTCTCCCATGTAGCCACTCACCGATCACCACAGCAGAGTTGTGTGCAGAACAGAATTCACCTCTGTTGCCTTTAGCTCCTGCCTTTTTCTCAGTGCCATTCCCCGCTTCCATCAGTGTGTGCTGACTTCCCTCCCACTACATCGTGCCTTCCCTTCACCCAGGTTAATATGAGTCTGCCCGTAGTTAGTATTTTACCCTCCCTTCCCCTCCCTGGCAGCCATAGAAAAATATTCCTTGTAGTATGAAAACCTTTTGTTGACTTTATAATAGTAATCTCATAGCATTTGCCCTTTATGATCGAATCATCACTCAGCATGGTGTTCTCCAGGTCCATCATGTCATTTGAGAATTGTTTGGACTTGCTGTGGAATAAATTGGTCATCAAAGCTCATGGCCGTGGTACAGGACTGGGAAACATTGTATTCTTGCAAAACCAGCATGAGGGCTGTGTCTGATGGTGTCGGGCCACATCTCATCTGCTCTAACTTCTCAAGCCAGGAGGAGGGAAGTCAGCACCAGTCCCAGGCTGATTTCTGTAAAGCAGGATGTAGGATAACTCCTGTGTGTAACCCAGTATGGCGGCAGTCCCGCTAGGTTGCTGGAGAAGCTTCAGGGAATGTCCTGAAGTGGTCCTATCTTGAGGATATGCTGGGCTATGGCCAAGGCCTACTCCTAAAATATCAATAGGAACAGCCAGAATGGACCTCTCCTCATCCTGGGGGTGGGGGTTAGGGTGTGTGTGTGGGGTTAGGGTGTGACAACCTTTGACTGCAGCCTCTCTGTCTCCTTGTAGAAACCACCAGTTCCAATGAAGCCACATTGCAAAGTATGGCTCTGGTCATTCTTCCATCTCTTGGCCCTTAGTGCAAGAATAGTTTTGACCTCAGTGGGTATTGATTTCTCCAGACACAGGATCAGAAGTGTCTGTAACCTCCAACCCTCCATACCACTATCAGCTGTTCTCCCACAGTACTCTCGACTCCTCGGTTTCATAATTCACTGCAATGGCCTCACAGCACTCACAGGCCAGTCTCGCAATTATGGGCTTTTATTAGAGAAGTTAACAGGTTATAGTCAGGATCAGAAATGCCCAAGATAGTTCTTTCAGTCAGGACAGCCTCTTCTCTGCTGTGCCCAAAGGCATGGCTGGCTCTGGTCCTTTACCTCTCAACCTTTGGCTTATGCCATGCTGGGGCAATGTTACAAAGCTCTCTTACTGCTGCTAATAAATGACCCAAAGTCACCCCACTCCACCGTAAGCCTCATACTAAAAACACTCAGCTCTGCCTCCATGGGGCAGCAAACCTCTCCCCCCCAGTTAAATACCTGAAGGTACTCTAATCTGATAGCAAGCCTTCTGCCTGAAGACATTCCGCTTTTACGCCCTCCTTGGGCCAAGAAGCCCACAACTCTGACTTTTGGTTCTGCTGCTGCTCCTCTGCTGTTTCTCTGGTGTCACAGCTTTCTGTCCCTTGAGTGAGAAGTTTGATTTGTAGGGATCTCAGGGTCCAAAAGATGTGCTCCACACCTGCTGGTACTCCACTTGATGGTTTTGAGAGCCATTTTTCTGCTGTTGAGATGATTGGATTCATATCCAGGAAGTTGGCAAAATTGATCAAACTCAATGTTAAATGTTGTCATTATCATTAACCCTTTAACAGTCACTCACACATGAATCATATAATCCTATCAGCCTCTTCCCCCATCTGCTCTTACTCAGACCATCAGGAAAAAGTTACTTGGTGGGAATTACAAAGACTCAGGCTAGAAGAGTCATGTCACACACTTTACTGCCCCACAGGTCTGACTCAATGAATCAAAGCAGACCTCACAGCAACTAACCCCCACCACCAGGGAGGAAGAGATGGAGGGCTAGTGTGTATGTCAATGTAGAGATGTATGTGTGTATACATGTATGCCAAGGCACACACATGCACTTATGGTTGTATGTATGTACATGAGAGAGCTATCCATATGGAGGTGAAGTGCACCATGGGTACATTGAACACTCAATACCATGTTGCTGGTTTTTTCCCTGTTTGTTTGAAATCAAATTGTATGTTACAAAAGAATCAAAGTCTTTCAGTTTTACTTTTTATCTTTTTATAGCCCTCAGAGCAATGTTCAGCTCTGATGGGTAAGGAGTCTGGAGGGGTTTTAAGGCTGTGGTCCTCTCTCTCTCTCTCTCTCTCCCAATATTTATATGTAAACTTTATCTACTTTTTGTATATATATTTTCTCTTTTGTGGAACAGCAGGCATACCAAGAAAACACATTCTCTGCAGTTGCACAGCCCTCCTCTTCAAATCAGCAATGGAATCCCATGAACCAATCCAGATATGTGGGTGTTTTCCTCCTTTTCCTGCATCCCGCTGGATTTCCTGCCTGGAGACGGCCTGCAGCTTGCTTCTCTCTGTCATGTTCAGCCCTTCAGCAACTATGGGAGAGAATCTCATCTGTACGGCTGTCACTGTCCCCAGTGCTGAGCCCCTATTACAGCTGCTCCTGTTTTAATCCTAAATCAGTCTCAGTGGACAATAACTTGTTCAAGTGTCTCCACCCCCCTGAGTGTCTTAATTATGGGATCAAAGTAGCACCCACTGAACATCAGCATTCCATAGTTGCTGGGGCACCCAGAGAACACAACCAGACAACCGAGAAAGCCTGGGGGCATAGAGCAAGATCTCCTCACCATGGGGGGCCTGGTGCTGAGGGACCTGCCTGTGACTGAAGTGTCTTGTGCAACATGAAATGCAGGCTCACCCCACAGGTTGAGTGAGAGGAGTGTGTTACTGATGTGGACAGGACTCTACACATGGTGGTTTTCCTGGTCATCACTCCTAATGGCACCTAATGACTACCTACTGCCTCTCAGGCCTGCCTGCAGGACGCTGGGCTGGACTGAGGATTTGGGTCTTCAGATGAGACCCTCGGCTCTCGGCCTCCGTGCTGCTGGGGCTGCCTGGGCCTGTCAGAGAGGTCCTCGCTGCATCCTCACTGACCTCGCTCTGTCCTCTCTGTCTCAGGACACAGCGTGGACCCTGGCCTGGCTGGTCTGCTGGGGCGCCAGGCACCTGGTCCAAAACAGCCTTTTGTGGTCACTTTCTTCCGACCCAGCCCGAGTCCCAGCCGCACCTCTCGGGCGGTGAGGCCACTGAAGAGGCGGCCACCGAAGAGAACCAACGAGCTGCCACAGCCCAACAGGCTCCCGGGGGTCTTCGGTGAGGCCCCAGCCCTTCTCCTCCAGAGGCTGTGCAGGGACCTGGGGTGGGACAGAACCCTCCGGACTCCGCCTCCTTCCAGCCTGGTCTCCTGGTCCTAGCCTTTGTCCTGCACGTGATGCAGTCCCGCCCCCCGCCCCCATCTCAGGTGCTGAGCCTCAGCCCCCACCCCCTTCCACCTGGGAGCCCTCACCTGGCTTCTTGGGACCGGGCAGGAGCCATACTTTGTATGAAGGCCACCCCACGGGGTGAGCCCCTGAGGGTCGTAGACAGGCCTGACCTCCATGTCCTCCATCATCGGGCTCAGGGTTGCTGTTTGGTTGGTGACAGGGGTGGGGGGCAGGCTGGGCAGGGGTCCTCTCTCGGCTTTATGAGGCCATTGGTTCACCCAGTGTGTCTGCCATCGGGGCGCCCCTCCCTGGAGCCCCTTGCAGTAGCTGCTCC
>NW_022111357.1:3883695-3892895 GCF_000313985.2 Echinops telfairi | reverse complement strand
GCTGCTGCCCGAGGGCTCTCTGTGTGGGTGGTTCTGTGGAGCAAACTTCTTTCTGGAACAGCTGTTCCTGGTGTCGCGGAGCCTCAGGCTTCTCTAGCGGGTCCTCGTGGATTGGCGTGTCGTAGAGGGGAAGCAGGGGGATTGACAGAAGCGGCTGGGGCTCCCAGACTGCTAGTTTCCCAGAGGTTCGGGGGCAGGGGCCGCTGGACACGTGGGGGTGCTGGAAGACTGGGGCAGGGCGCGCTGAGGCGTGAGTGGAGCCACCCTGCCCACCTGCCCTTTGTGCCCTGTGGTTCTGCAGCCCTAGCAGGGGGGTCCGGAGTGATGATCCCGCCTGCCCCGCCCCAGACGCTGGCCCTCCGCCCCGCCCCTGCACTGCCTAGGGAAGATGGCCCAGGTGCTGGCAGCTTGGACAGGGCGTGGCTGGGCGGTGAGAAGTGGTCCGCGGAGGGGAGCCCCATCACAGCGCCCAGCCGCAGATTGCCCCCATGCGGTGGGGGGGGGGGGGGCGGGAGGGGTCCGGTGCTGGCTGGGTGCCGCCTGAGCAGCTGGAAGATGAAGGCACCAGTGACCGGGAGAGAAGGCCCCAGTGGGGCGGAGGGGAAAGGGTTGGCAATAGGTTGTTCTTCAGAGGCCTGGTCGGTGAGAGGTCCTCTTGGAGCTCCAGGGGCAGGGACGGTGGGAGCCAGAAGCTCTGCCCATCTGGAGTGGAGGGGAGAGGCTAGAGACTTCCACATGTTGAAAGGTCTGTAGATGACACAGACCCACGGACATCCACGTACAAACAATGCATCTTTCTGATAGAGTAAGCGCTCTGCGCCTGCTGGTGCCCCCACAGCCTCTGAGTTATTAGTCCTTGACCAGAGATTCTCGGGTCAAGCTGAAGCCAGGCAGCTGAGGGGCACTGGCTGCTACTCTGTGAGGCCAGAGACTATATTGAGCCCCCAGGGAGACAGAGCCAGCAGTGAGCACAGAAGAGACACAGGAACTTGGGGATGGGGGGTAGGGCAGAGACTGCGAGGGGCTCGATGGGGAGAAGATATTGTGTTCATCCAGGCTCCCCCTGGGGGCCAACCTCCAGTAGCAGCCTGCAGTCTTCCTCAAGCCCAAATCTGCTGTCACTCTGGTCAGTCCCTTCCCATTATCCCCAGGAGGAAGGCTGTGATCTGGGTCTGACACACAGCCCCTCATTAACCTTCTGCAGACCTCTCTACTCACATGTCTCTGGAAAGCTCTAAGTGCCACGGGGCGAGGGGGGGCTACACAGTCCCACACCCCCTGTCTTTGCACCTGGAGGGCCCTGCAAGCCTCCCCACTGCCCTCTTCTGGGCACAAGCGGTCAGCACCTCTTACTCAGCACTGGGGGCCTGCTCGTATTATGGGCTCTCTGTTGGTTAGAATGCTGCCCTTCTGCCCAGCCACTCCCCACTGAGGCCACGAGAGCCATGTCTGTGGCTGGGATGTTTCCGAGTCTCCATGCCACCAGTGCTGGCATGAGGCCAGGGTCAGACCAATGATTGTGTTGGAAACGAGAAACGGATCACTGCACCCACTTGGCAGAGGAGAACACAGGCCTGGGCATGCGAGCTTGCTAGTCAAGGATGTACAGCCCACCAGTCAGAGCGTCTGAGCAGCTGTCCCACATGCACATGGCTCAGGAGGGGAGGGAAGGAATGGCCGTCAGATGCCACAGGCCAGTCTGGTTGGTACTGGAAGGTATCAAGGACCGCGTCTCTTTGTCACTCATCCGATGAGACTCTGCTTGAGTCACAGATGGGCTCTGGCCCGTGGTACTGACTCCTCTCAAGGGTCCCAGCTCAGCAGTGACCCTCCCTGGCTCCCAGGCTGGAGAACTGCCCAGCGGGCAGAGGTGGGTGGTGTCTGTCACGTGTCCTCTTCAGAGGGGCCCCTGGGGACCGAGGCTGGTTCCTGCTGCCTTTAGAGTCTGCTCAGCGGCTCCTGTGAGGGCAGCAGATGTCCTTCCATCTCTCTGACCCTGGTGGACAGCAGTGTGACCTTGGGGACCTTTGGTATAAATGGCAGCTCATTCTACGAAGTCTTTCTAGGGGATGAAAAGGCTCTGCCAGCAGGTTCTTTGTGGTGGTGAAAGCTGTCTTAGGGTGTGGTAGAGAGACCACTGACCTAGGCCATGCCCCGGCCCCACCACCAAATTACCCTGGGACTCTGGACTCAGCCCTGGCCTCTGTGCCTCAGTTTCCTCTTCTGCACACAGCAGTACTGCCTCAGAAGTTGTCACAAGGGTACCAAGTACTTAGATAATCGTGCTGAGCACAGCAAGGGTGAGCCTGGCACGTCTAGAATGTTCCGTGGGGAGGGAGACCCACACACGATGCAGACAGGATGTGATGAGGGACATGAAGAAGGCACCATGGATGGCTCCCCGGGGGCATGGGGAGGGGAGTGGCAAAGATAATTCCTTGCAGTAGGCTCAGCTGCAGGTGCTTCTGGGTCAGCAGGAATGGACATGGTGGGTGGCCCTGGGGCAGAAAGCCAGGCCCACCAAGCCAGGGGCTTAGGCTGCATCCTGAGGGCGTGGATCTCCAGAGTCAGCTGTGCCCTTTGGCACCTGCTGGGACCACCAGAGAGGGTGGAGGGACGGGTGTGGTGTGGTGATGGTGGGAAGTTGGGTGGGGCTGAGAGTAGGTGGGCTGGTCCTGGGAGGAGCCTGACGCTCAGGCCTCTGCTCTTCTGTCCCTCCACCTGACTCCCCCACCCCAGGTGCATCTGATGAAGCCCGATGCCGTCCCCAAGGCCTGCTGTGCTCCCACCAAGCTGAGCGCCACCTCAGTGCTCTACTACGACAGCAGCAACAATGTCATCCTGCGCAAGCACCGCAACATGGTGGTCAAGGCCTGCGGCTGCCACTGAGCCCACCCACCGCCCCACTGAGCCAAGGCCATGGGAGGCTGTACAGGCAGGAAATCCATAAGTGTGGCGGTGGTTCAGGCAGGGTGGGAGGGAGGCCCTCAAGGGTAAGCACATCACAGCCAAAATCTTGCTGGGATTCTGTTCTGTCCCTGGGGGCGTGTGCCGAGGGAGATCTCTGGGGTCAGCACCAGGGGACTGCCCTATCCTGGAACCTGTCAATGCTGGCCTAGGCTGTAGCCGCCCAATGCATTTGGGAGCCCCCAGAGCTGGAGGGGGGCAAGCTCCAGCTTTGCCCTTCACCAAGGGTCAGGTACAGAATGGGCCTTGCCTCCGTACAGGGGATTCTGGAACCTCAGCCTGCTCTGGGCAAAACACCTTTGCAAGGCAGGAACAGGAGTCAGTGGGCCTGGTAGCCTCAGGATAGTCAATGGGGATGTTTGATGGCATTTTCCTGTCTTCTGGCACTAGGCTGCTTGTGGGGGAGGTATGATGCCAGGGCACCTAAGAACCTTGGAGCTGCCTGTTTCACCAAGTTTTCAACATGACATCCTATTTGGAGCTCAGCTCTGAGACTCTGCAGAGCAAGGACCACAGCAAGTGCCTGGTGGTTCTGGCTGCCAAGAACTGGAAACCCCCTTGCCACCAACATCCCTCATCAGATGGGGCTCTTTCCCCACCAAACCAGGACAGGGCCTCAAACCATCTGCAGAACTCCAGGCAGGGAATGAAATGGCTGGGCAGGATGCAAGCATGGGCAAGCTGGTGCCCACCAGCTTGTAGGCATCTGGCTCAGGCTAGTCAACAGTCTGTGTCCTGTGTGCCCAAGAGCCCTGTCCTCCTTCCCAGACCCTGGGAGCCCAAGTAAAGGCCGTTGTCCCAGGGGAGTGACAGGTGGTAATTAAGCTGAGCTGGGTGGGCAGGTCTGTTTAGGCCCCAAGGTTCCCGGAAACCACTCTTCTCCTTGGAGCAGCTGCTGGGAGTTAGCGTGTTTATTTGATTTCTGACTTACTAAGCCTGTTATTAACCTGTGGGCAAAGACAGAGTCCAGCTGTGTGAACCCTGGGAGACCGTCATTAAAAGCAAGGTGAAGGTGGGACTCACACCTTCTGAGGAGGGGCCTCTGGGAGGGCAGGTCTGGTGGGGGTGGGGCTCTGCTGGGGGATAGCAGCCCCAACAAGGGAGCTGGGAGAAGGTCCTCTGTACACAGAGGTTGTCAGGTAGTGAGTTCCCCATCAGCCAAGGGCTTCTAGCTCAGGCTGCTGGAAGGTGTAGGTGTGTCACTGGCCCAAACATCAGACTCAGCTTCCAGTTCAGCCCTTGACTTGCTTGGTTTGTGGATTAAGTCCCTGGCCGTATGTACCCCTGCTGGTTTCCCAACAGCCTTCCAGTCAGACTGCGCTCCCCCGCACTGCCCTCTCCCAACCTGCTTCAGGCTCACAGCCCAGGTACTGAGACTGCCCTGCCTGTAGGCCCGTTTGCAGCTCTCCACTCCAGCGTGCAGGGCCCTGGAAATTAGCTGATTACCTTGACAACTAAGTGTCCTATTTGATGTCTTCAGTACCACCCACGTGCCAGGAGCCTGACAGGAAAGCTCTGAAGGCCCTGGCTCTCCCGTTTCATGCTACGTCAAGTGGAGCAGCCCTGGTTTGCTTGACAACAGTCTGCCCCCCACTACCACCCCTGCCCCAACACAAACGAAGTCAAAGGCTCCGAGAAGTGAGACCACTGTGGGCACAAAACCCTGAGGGGGCCAGCAGGGCTCAGACCCAATTATCAAGACCACTTGGCTACCTGCTGCCTCTGCAGCTGACTGCCTTCCACGATGCACACCAGACAGATTAAGGCCAACTCACCCAGGCCCCTGGCAGCAATCAGGATGACAGGGAAGCCACAATGAGCCACTTAGCACAGGAGGTGGGGGGCAGGGATGGCCAAGTCTACCTCGGCCAGCTTTGTATCTGTAGTACTGGCCTCAACACCAGGTCCAATGTCCTCCTGTCGAGAAACTCCCTACAACTTCACAGGTGCTATCAGGTTCCCTGCCTTGTGACTGATTAGGCTGCTCTTCAGCCTGTGCCCTTGAGGACAGACAGCATAGTGGGTCTGCCTTGATGGGAGGTCCAGCTTGTTCAGAGACAACGCTGTTGCAACCGACTCAGTGTGTGCTGAGGTTGTTGGGTCATTTCTTTAGAGCTGATTTTCCTAGGTGCTCAGCTGGGACTCCTGTGGGGGCAGGCTGGGAGTGCTTTGCCTCTACTCAGGGCATGGTGGGTCCTGCCCCCGAGATGCTGGTATCTCGCCCCTCTGCTAGCAGAACAGCATCCAGTGGTGTCCCTGCAGGAAGCTGAGGACCAACTTCTGATCCCAGGCTCCTCTTCCTAGTGGGAAGCTTAAGCATTTGACCTTCCTTTTCCTAACTCAAGATGCATGTGCCAGAGGAACATCTGAATACAAAAGGAACAGGAACACCCACAATACCCTGCAGACAAGTGCTTACTATTCCTTCCCACCCTCCTCTGCAGCACTTTGTCTTTATGTGAAATAGGTCTTGTAAAAGTTCCGATCAGACGTGTTGTTTGAGATGCTTTATTCAGTGTCTATTTTGAAAATGTCACGGAGTACCTTTGGGAACATCATTTCCAGGTGGCCCAGCACGGGAGTTCTCTGAGGCCCTTTTCTCACCGGAGGCTCGTGCTACGGCCCCAGGGCTCAGGAAGCTGAGTTCCACCAGGCTTCCCACTAACCCCCAATCCCTCAGCCTGACACTGGGCTAACACAGAGGAGGCACAGTCCTACTGAAGGAGCTAGGGGCCCAAGGGTCAGGTGACCACTTGCACAAGGGTGTTGAAGTGGTCTGAGACAGCCCCTACACAGCAGGAGTTTTCTGGCCTGTCCCCTTCCCAAAGCCATCAGGCAAGTGCAGGAAGTGACACATTCCCGAGACATGTTTCCCTCTTGCAGCCTGAGGCCAGCCTGCTCCCTCCTCCACCACCCAGCACCCCTGAAGCCCTCACAGTGTGCTCCCCACCATCCTCTTCTCTCCCGGAGGCCGAACAGCCTGGAGTGTCAGGGTGCCTGTGCCAGATTCTGAGCTGGGACTGTTCTCCGTACACAGCAGGTCAAGGTAACAGAGCCACACTGATGAGTGCCCTAATGGCAAGGTCCAGGAGCTGACCTCAGGGTCCTTGGCAAGGCAGGCAGCAGCCTTCCCTGCTTCAGATCTCAACCCTAGACGAGAACATGGCCTAAGAGGCCAGCCCAGCAATTTTGAAGGGGATCTCAACCCCAGAACTGCCCGGGAGCGGGCAGGGGTGCAGGTGGCAATCCTGGAGGGGGCTCAGCTGCAGAACAAGATGAATGGGGGTAGGGTGAGAGGGCGGCCTAGCACAGCTGCAAATCGAGGTCGAATGCAAGTTCCAGGTGGAAGGAGGGTGGGGGCTCAGGAAGACCACTGTCTCGTCCCTTATGTCCTCCCCACCCCAGTGTGTGGCCAGAGGGCACTAAACCCTGCGTTGGTAACACCCTCATGACTCAGTCACTGAGGGAACAGAGAGCCTGAGGAGCCCAGAGCCCAAGTAAGGCCCCATGAGACCCACTGGCAGTGTGGTGAGCTACTTACTATGGCCTTTCTAACCACAGGCTTTGTAGGTCCACCAAATGACTGGGAAGGGATATGCAAATGTGAGGTGCCTGTGATCCACTCAGGGTATTGGCAAGCTTTCGAATGCCAATAAGGTCTGTGGAACCCTAACACGGTATTGGCCAGTTTTGTCATTCTACTAGTTCTAAAGTTGGAAAGGGGAATGTCACAATCAAATAAGAGCCAAGAGTGGAGCACATCCTTTAGACCCAAGATCCTATGCAGAATCACCTCGATCCAGGAGACAGCTGTGCCATCAGAGATGAGAGGCAGGGGAAGAAGCAAGAGACCAGCAGAAGACCCACAGAGCGAGCAATCCGAGCATCTTTGGGCAGGTAGCTTACTGTCAGGAGTGTCTGGCCCCAAAGAGCTGTGTAATGCATGTCAGAAGGGCAGAGGCCAAGAGACTCACAGGGCCAGAAAGAGGTGTGCCTACAGGCGTGGAAGAGAAGAGGCTGCCTGATCAAAGAACTGTATCCTGAGTTGTTTCTGATGCTGAATTGTAACCTATCACTTCCCTTATAATCCCCATATCGTATGATCTGTGAATTCTGTGGGGCCGCTGCAATGAATTACTGAACCTAGCAAAGAAGCAGAGTAGCCATGGTCGGGTGGGTTGGTACAGCGTTGGTAAAAAGGCTGTAAGGTGGAGCTATGTCTGAGTTCTGCCTCACACCTCACAGGAATCAGTCTTGGGCTGTGGAAGCTGATGGTACTGATTCTCTCGCCTCCCAGTGAAGTTAGAGGTCCGCCACTGGTACAGAACGAGGGCAGGCTGGTGTCTGGCTGACCTAACTCCACTGCCCAGCGGATGAGAGAGACTTTATCACCACCTCTGACATCCACTGCCCTGCAATGGTCCGCCAGGGGTGTTTGTTTCTTGAGTCTTCTGTGGGAAGTCGGAAGCAGCAGGGATGGTGCCGTGGCCCATCCAGGCAGACAGCTCAGTTGCAGCTGCAGCCTTTGAAAACACCTGGGATCTAGCCAGCAGGCAGCAGTACAAGAGCCAGGATTTATTTCACCAGAAGAAAACATCCCGGAAGGCCAGGAGCGGCCCTGGAGAAGCCAGTAACTGTCCACAGCTGTCCACAGTGGGGAGGGTGGGTGCCTGTGCTGGGGGAGCCCAGGGGAAGTCCGGGCCATGCTGCAGAGGCGGTGCTCAGCCATATGCTGCTGCTTCAAAGGAAGGAACACCCTGAGGGGCTCCCTGCTGCTTCCCCTGCAGACCTGAGGGCAGAGCCGAAAACGCCTGGATCAAACATATTCTCCACAGTCGGCGATGATCACTTTCTGCTTAGGCTTCCCGTCCTTGCTGCCCTGAGCCTGTGTGTAGGACAGAGGAGGAGAAATCAGGGAAGGGAGGGGGTGGGAATAAAGGGTGCTCCCCACCCCCACCCCACCCCCCGGTACCTGCTTCATCAGAGAAAGGCTGTGGGCCTTCCCAAGTTCCCTCAGCTCTCCAGCAGTGCAGAAGGGTGTTTACGCAGACCACCTACCTCAATCTGCCGCACGACATCCAGGCCTTCGGTGACCTCCCCAAACACCACGTGCTTGCCATCCAGCCAGTCCGTCTTATCACAAGTCAGGAAGAACTGGGAGCCATTGGTGTTTGGTCCGGAGTTGGCCATGGAGAGAAGGCCTGAGGGAAGGCACAGCTGAGTGGGTTCCCTGCACCCTGGGTCCTGGCCTCAGAAACTCCACTCCTGGGGCCAGCTAATGCTCAGTGAAACGAAGTAGCATCTTTGACCCAATCATTTTATTCTGGTTTGTCCTTTGTTCTCATTTATTTCACTAACACTTGTCAAATGTCTGTGTCATAAGCAAGCCTCTGAGCCCCAGGGACACTGGTGAGCCCAGCAGGGTCCTGGCCTTTGGGGAGCTCAGTCTCCGGGAAGAGAGTCACTCCAAGGAGAACTGTGCTGTGTCTCCAGAATGCAAGGTTGACTTAACATCCAGACACTATTCACTGCACACCCGAGTGATACAGGATTACACCAACAGACACAGAAAAAGCACTGGACACAACCCACCACCCTTTCAGGAACAGAAACACTCAACAATCTAGGAGCAGATGAGAACGCCCTCCAGCTGCAAGGGAGCATCTGAACACCCTTTCAGATCAGACACAGGACAGGGATGTCTGTGCTTGGTGCTCGGCCAGGCAATTAGGCCAAAAATAAGAAGACTCGTTTCAACTGGAAAGGATGGCGCAAATGACCTCTATTTGCAGATGCCACAACCTCACATATGAAAAGCCTGGAGAATCCATCAGAACTAAAATGGAGTTGTATGATCAAAGCCAAAACTTACTGAATTTCTACATACTAGCAATGAACAACTGAAAAATGAAATCGAGAAAACAACTCCACTTATAGTTGCAACAAAATGTAATAAATACTTAGGAATAGATTTCCTTAAAGTATACAACCTCTACTCAGAAAACTGCATAAACCTGTTAGGAAAAATGAAAGACCTACATAGATGGAAAGACATCCTATGTTCATGGATCGGAAGACTTACTGTTTGTACACTAGCATTATTATTCTCCATCTTGAAATGTGGGCTCGGTGAAGAAAGCAGATGGTGCCCGGCTATCAAAAGATATAGCGTCTGGGGTCTTAAAAGCTTGAAGGTAAACAAGCGGCCCTCTAGCTCAGAAGCAACAAACCCC
>NW_022111357.1:3876341-3882817 GCF_000313985.2 Echinops telfairi | reverse complement strand
AAAAAAAAAAAGTGCATGAAAACCCCCAAAAGAAGACTGTCATGTGATAGAAAAATTGGTCTCTTTGAGCTAGTCAGTTTATTACTGTCTAAATAATCAAATTTCCTGTTCTAAAATTTATTGTCACGATGATTGTATAACTCTTCTTGGCATGCTTGAACTATTGAATTGTATGATATGTGGATGAAATGCCAATAAAACTGTTAAAATTTGAAAAAAAAGAAATGTGGGCTCAAGGCAATTCCTGTCACACTGCTTTGAAAAGGTAGCTTCTTTTGTAGAAACTGACAGTGTGATCCTAAAATTCAGACTGAAATACAGAATAGTAAAATAATCTTGAAAATGAAGAATGCAATTGAAAGACTTACACAGCCTGATCTTAAAGCCTTTTACAAAGCCTCGGGATTCAAGACCATGTGGCCGTGGCGAATCGAGAATCCAGAAATACAACGAAACAGTCTTTTCAACACAGTGCTGGATCTCCACGTGCAAGAGAGAGACTGCTGGGAGACATCAAGGCCAGTTGGCATAACATGATTGACAAAAACAATGCTCTACGTCCTACTTCGGTGAGCTGAAATTGGGATTTTCAAGGCCTGTGAGCGGTCATCTAAAGTACAGCTATTGGTCTCTCCTGGTCCAGCAGAAAGAAGAGTGGAGAAAACCGAAGGTGCCTGGAAACATTTAGTCCAATGGAGCAAGCGGCCTTCAGCCTCCACAACCCGGAGAACTGAGGGACTAGATGGGCCTGGCTAGCACTGCCAACTGCGCGGAAAGGGATCACAGTAGGTCTTAGGTAGAGTGGGAGAAAAACACGAAACAGATTTAAAATCATAAAAGAGCTTAATGGTCAACTAGACTGGGATAGGGATGCTGCAAGGAGTGGGAGAAACACAGGAGGAAGTGGGATGAGTAAAGTTATATTGTGGGGACTGCAATCAATGAGACCAAACAAAATGTGCATGAATTATTAAATAGAAAGTTGCTCTGCTCTATCAACTTACCCAGTTCACAATAAAGTGAAAGAGAAGAAAAATAGTAGTTTAACCTCTTTCCTTATACCAAACTAAAAATAAAAAAACTGAAATCTATTGCCATCAACTCGATTCCAACTCAAAATGATCCTATATAGTGTTTCAGAGGTTATAAATAAATCTTTATGGGAGCAAGTAGCCTCATCTTTCTGCTTTAGAGCAGCTGATGGGTTTGAACCACTGATCTGGGGTTAGTTCAGCACCTAACCCAGCCACAGCACCACCGGGGCTCCGTTCCTGCACTACAGGTGGAAGCAGATGATGGACAGCCCCACAAAGCCTGCAGCTGCTCTGTCCTGTGTTCCTCACACCACAAACAAAAATGAACTCAAAATTAACGAAAGACTTAAATGTGAGAGAATATAAAACTCACAGAAGAAAATGAACTCTGTCCCTTGTTCCAAGGGACAGCATCCAGGGAGTGAAAGGGTAGAGAATGAAAGAACACTAGCAGATCATGCGCTCAGTAAGACACCGAAATCAGCAATAAAATGAAAAATAGCCCAATAAAAAAACAGGTAAAGGAGCTGAATAAACATTTTTCCAAAAAGGATATGCAAATGGCCAATAACTAAAACATGATTAGACCCACTGTAACCCGTAGATTCCTACTCAGGGGGCTTCTGACGCTGCTGATGTTTACAGTAGATGGCTGGTCACTTTTTCTCCCAGAGTGGCTGGTGTCTGGCCACTGACCATTTGGTTAGCAGCTCAGTGCTTTAACCACTGAGCCACCAATATGCACATGCAAAGATGTCCAACATTACTTGGTCACCAGGGAAATGTAAATAAAAACCACAATGTGATACCATTACACGCACAACCAAACTAGTTGAGGCCGACACACACTGACTCCATGTGTGACAGAACTGGGCTCTGCAGGGTTTTCACAGGTTGACTGCCAGGCCTTTCTGATGAGCAGCCAAGCAGGTGCTTAACTATGCTACACATATACTGGCATGGCTATAATACAAAAGACAGACAAGGACGAGTGTTGGCAAGGGACAGGTAGAGAGAAAAAGGTTGGGGTGTAAAATTATGCACCCACTTTGGAGACCTGTCAGCAGTTCCTGAAAAATGTTAAAAATAGTTACAGGACCCAGAAACCCCACCCCTAGGAGAGATAAAAACACACGTCCAAAGAAAACCCAACACACAAATCTTCATAATATTATTCCTGATACCCATATTGACAAATGCAGGCTTATTGCTGAAAGCCCTGAACTGGATGGCTCTGTCAAGGCCAGAGGTTCTCTATAGATTAATACCGCCCCCTAGGGGCTAATTGGAAATGGTTAAGGCTTTTTTGTTGGAGAATGGTCTCTTTCTGCCTATTCAAAGGGTGGTGATTCAAACCCATCGTTCCATGCGAGAAAGATGAGGTGGTTTGCTTAAGGATTTACACCCTTGGAAATCCTATGGGTCAGTTCTACTCTGCCCTACAGGCCCCTATGGGTCGGCTCAACTCAATGGCATCAGGTTTGGTTTTCTGTAATACTGGTGTGGTGGTGGCCCAGTGGTTAGGCACTCACTCGGCTGTTAATGAGAAGACTGGCGGTGTGGAGCTAGCAGCCACTCCACAGAAGGAAAATGGGCAGTCTGCTTCTGTAAGGATTTAGTGCTGGAAACCCGACAGGGCAGCTGCTCCACTCTGTCCTACAGGATCAGCAGGAGTCAGATTCAAACGGATGGCAACAGGTTTGGTTTTGTTCACTGGCGATGTGATACAGTGGGGCTTTGGGGGCCTATGTGTGTGCATATGTATGTGTGTGTAGCGGGGACCTAGCTGTCCTGCAATATCCCACCCAATGAAAACGTATTCTGTATCTCTGGACTTTCACACACCCTGACAAGCATCCACACTTGCTTTCCCTGATCTGATTTGAGCTGAGACTGGAGACTAAAGTGTGACACTATTTCATTCACCCGCACTTGAAGCAATTCTTTTGGCCCTGAGTCTCCAGGGAGACCTTCCATAGTCACAAGGTACCACGAAACCTCTTTGGGTTCAGAAGCGCACTAGTCTTTCAGAAAAGCCCATGGCAGTGCCCTGTCAACCCCCCATACCTGCACCCATGACCCATGTACACTGCTAACTGCTGATCGAGGCCCAAGTGCACACACTTGTGCAACACTGTGTTTGAGTAGCTGTGCTCAATCAAGAGTTTACAGACTACAATGCATGTCAGTTTATGACAGCACATAACTAACTTTTACAAAATACAGTGGAAGTATGCATTAGCCATGGCTTTCATCTCAGAAAGTAAAGGGGGAACCCACCAGTTAAAAGAGGCTGGGCTAAAAGGGTCAGACCACTGAAGAGCGAGTGTAGACAGAGAAGAAACCCTCGGCTGCAGCCCTGGGACCTGCTGACAATCTAGAGGGGAAGGAAGGGAGCATGAAAAGGATGGGCCAATGAGGCAGATGGCAAACCCAGGGGGAAGTGCTGCCAGCGGGCGAGAAAGAGACTCAAGGGGAACTGATTAGCAGCGCATGCAACACTGCTCAGGTGGGCAACGGCGCTGAGAACCAACTGCCCTGCCGGGAAGAAAGCAGCTCTGGAGGCGACAAGTGTTCCTGTTTCTTCCAAGCACTTCTGCCAACAAGGGGCTGGAGGACTGAAGTGGTAGCTGGCGGGAGACAGGGATCAAGGGAGTCATCAGCAGGCTTTGCAGGCTGAAGGGAGCTGGTGAGCCAGTGCAGAGGGAGGGGGGGAGGAGGGAAGGAGGCAGGAGAGGGAGTGGAGGGACCCAGGTTGACTGGTGAAATGAGAGCGGTGTTTGGAGGCAACGCTGGAGGCCTGAGGAGCAGAGAGGAGGAGTGGAGTCTTCCCAGGCTGTGGGAGAAAACCAGCTGTCGGCATCTAGGAGGGGAGCTCAGGGTGGGTTTTACTCCAGCAGCGAGGCTGAAGCCGGTGCAAATGCAGGACCCAGAGGAAGGCAGTGGAGCCTGAAGGCAGAAGGGGGGACGTATGCCCGGCGGTGGAACCTGGGTTTGAATGGCAAATGCACAAGGGTGGACTGGAGTGGACAGCAAGTTTAGAATCCTGCCAACTATCCAGGCCTCTCAGGGGATGTCGCCGTTACAAATGGTGACGTCTGAGGAGAGATACTGTCAACCACTACTTTCTGATTTCATGTCTGGCACTGAGCCAACAGACACCCTGTGATGGCGAATGACGGCTGATTTATTCTCAAATGTTTCTGAGAAATATGGCTTTGTCTGCAACGACAGGCAAGGAAAGAGAACGACAGAGAAGTGGAGAATGAGGATCACAAATGTCAATACTGCTGAACCTTCACGAAACGCATATAAAAACGTACAAGGCTTTTCATACTGTTCTGGTAACTTTTCTGTAAGTTTGAAATTACGTAAAATCAAGAGGTACAAAAACAGTACTGCCACCACATCGCTGCTGTAACAGCACCAGGTACCTTCCTCTCGTAATACAGGGAGACTTGTTTGGATTTAAAATGGTTTTTTTTAATCACAAGAACTTTTGTAAGCCTGATGCTGACTCTGCTCTGCCAGGCTGAACCCTGCCCATGTATGACTCCTCAGAACTGCACCCTGTCTCAACAGCCCCGTCCCCAGGGCCATTAGCCCTTACTTACCCAGTCTCCTCACTACCAGACACCAATCTCACCCTACCTGCTCCTGTGTGTTTGAGGATAAAGTTTTCATCATCAAACTTCTTTCCGTAGATGGACTTGCCCCCGGTGCCATTGTGGTTGGTGAAATCGCCACCCTGGCACATGAACTGGGGGATGATGCGGTGGAAGCTGCTTCCCTTGAAGCCGAAGCCCTTTTCGTGGGTGCACAGGCAGCGGAAGTTCTCTGGGGTTGGGAAGGACAGAGGCACCGAGGTCAGCAATATCCAACTAGAGAGTTCAACCCCAGCCCTCAGAATTCAAAAATAAACACAGTACCATCATTTAAACACATGCCGAAATAAAAATCCAAAGACCCACAGAAGCAATTAGTCCAAGGCACTCCTAATAGAGTATGCAAACTTCACCCTCCACAACCCTGAGATCAGAAGCAGAGATGGTGCCCCGCTACCACTCCCAATGGTTCTGAGAAGGCTCACATGAGAAGGACCTGGAGAGAGTGGGCAAAAAATGTGCAGCAAAATCATAAAGGAGAACAGCCTTACCGGTCAACCCAGACTATGGCCTCCCTCTCTAGGTGTGGAATGGAACTCACTTCCGTGTTAGAATGAACAATCAACCGAAAGAGCATCAGTGAGTCAAATGTGCAAGAACTGCTGAATGTAAAACTAGGGTCCCCTCTGTACACCTTCACCTCATTCACAGCAAAAGTGAAAGGTTAAAAAGAAAACTACCATCACAGCGATCCTGGGTTTGGTGAGAATGACAACAAAGGGTCCTCAACACCACCAGGTAATGGGCTGAAGGGGTCTTCCACGAGTCCACACAAAGGGAAGTAAGTGACTGGCACAGACACAAGCGGAACTCAGTGGCCTTCACCAAGAATGGAAAATCCACCACCACGGACCTTCTGATGCGATGCCAGAAATACACAGCCCGCGTCCAATCAGGAAGAAACACTCAGACAAACTCCAGTGAGGAGCATTCTAAAAGCAAGTGTTCTATGTTGTTGTGAGGTGCCATTTGGTCGGCTCTGACCCACAGCAACCCTGTGCACAACAGAAAGGACCCACTGCAGGGTCCTGCGCCGTCCTCACAATTGTGCCTATGCCTGGGCCTATAGTCTTCAAAGTGACCATGTCATGAGCGACAAAGGCTGAGGAGCAGCTTCAACTGACAGCCACTGTTGCTTGGTGCCCTCAAGGTAGTTCTGACTCACAGCGACCCACGCATGGCACAGAAGTAGCTGCCACAGAATTTTCAGTGGCTGTACTCTTGCAAAGGCCTGGTGTCCTGCTGGGTGGAATCTACCCACTAACCTTTCAGTTAGTAGCCAAGCAAACTGTACTACCCAGGTTCCTAGTTCTAGAATAAAGAGACCCAATCGATTCAATAATTAAATATAGCGTGGTCCCAAATTGGGGGCTAAGTGCTGTTACGACCTGTATTGAGGGGGGAGGTGGGGGGAAAGGTAGTGGTGTTAACAAACCCAAGGACAAGGGAACAACAAGTGATCCAAATAGGTGCTGAGGAGGGTATAGGAGGCCTGGTAGGGTATGACCAAGGGTAATGTAACCAAGAGAAATTACTGTAACCCAAATGAAGGCTGAGCATGATAGTGGGACAAGAGGAAAGTAAAAGGAAATAGAGGAAAGAGCTAAGAGGCAAGCAAAGGGCATTTACAGAGGTCTAAATAAAGGCATGTACATATATAAATATATATGAGAATGGGGAAATAGATCTATGTGCATATATTTACAGGTTTAGTATTAAGGTAACGGATGGACATTCGGCCTCTACTCAAGTAACTCCCTCAATGCAAGAATACTTT
>NW_022111357.1:3859293-3875534 GCF_000313985.2 Echinops telfairi | reverse complement strand
GATGCCAGGGGCTTGGGTGGAGAGCAGATGTTTTGAGAATGATGAGGGCAATGAATGTACAAATGTGCTTTACACAATTGATGTGTGTATGGATTGTGAGAAGAGTTGTATGAGCCCCTAATAAAACGATTTAAAAAGAAAAAGAAAAAAGACCTGTGGTGAGACAGTCATCAAAATCTGACCACAGACTACGTATCATATCATTGGATTATCCCAGGGTGCGATACCCTGCATTTGATCACTGTACCATAGTGTGCTTGTTCTTAGGAATGACATGATGAAATGTTCAGGGTTGAAAAGCCATGACTGCTGTAACAGACTTTTAAATAATATAGCAAATAACAATGAAGAGAAGGAAAAGAACTGGGCAGTGGTTGAGGAAGTGGTGGGAATGGGGCTCTTCATTCCGGTAACTTTACTGCGGTGCAGTGTTGGGAGGGGGTAAGGTGGTATGGCATATGCCAGGACACCCCTGCCAAACGAAAGGACAAAGGACCGTACCTCCTCCCTCCTCCCACTAAGCAGGAAGCACAGGGCCCAGCCAGCCTTTCAGTCCTGCTGTAGGGAGAGCAGCTGACACATACTGAGTGACACCGAGAGCTGCTGCCAAGAAGGGGTGGGACGGGCTCTGAAGCAGATGCAGCCCAGCCTCGTGGTGTGTTCAGCACGCAACAAGTTCCAGTGCGACCCGCGGGCCTCCGTAGCAGAGACAGCTACACCGTCAGAGCTGATCCTGGCACAGTGCTGGGCCCTGACGGAGAAGGACCACCTATCCATGGGGCATCCACTGACTGTGTGGCCACCACGAGCCAGCTTTGGTGGACTTAATGAGCCCTGTGCCCCAGCAGCAAACCACCATAGAACGGAAAGGTGCCTTCAGAATCAGCCGGGAGCAGGGCCAGAGGACAGAACATGCTGCCTGGCCGGTGTCACCCACTGCTGTTGGGCCTGCGCCACTCCCTCTGGTCATACCTGTGGCTCTGTGACAAGTGTGGCTGACTGATGAGCTGACTCGGTATGCAGCTGGACAGACTGCTGCCCGGCATCCCTGGTCAGGGTGGGGAAGCACAGAGCTCTCCCCATGGGCAGAGCTGGAGGCAACACAGTTGGTGACCCAACGGAAGAATATCTACAAGGCCTGGACAATGACAAATGCCTTGGGTGGCAGGTCAGGAGTCTGGAAGAAAACTGACTGAAAGAGGCTTTACAGATGGAACTCGGGGTGGGCACAGAGTAGGATGATCTTTGACCTTGATGTTCATCAGACCATGTCCCCCGAGATAAGACTGACCACTCAGCTGGCCGACACCAGCCAGCCTTGGCCACTGGCCCGAGTGCTGCCGAGGGGTGCATGAGAACAAGCAGGTGACGGAGCCCGGAGCCCAGGATCCACTCACCACAGCCCATCTGCTGCCACCACAACCAAGTGTCTGATGACAGCACTAGGCCACCGCCATGGGATGGCGTGTGGAAAACACTAGACCTTCCTCCCTCTCTGAATTCATATCGACAGCGGTCAGTGCGGAGTCTGGGTGCAGATGGGCTTGCACTCGCTGCGTGGCTGCAGTGAGCACCACTATCCGAAGACTTAAGCGTGTCTGCTACAGTGACACAGGCTCCTGACATGGCCCGTGTTACAGTCAGGGTGGTGTGACAGAGAGCAGGGGGACACACCCCACCGCTCCTGTCACACACACCGGACAGAGAGCTGGAGGCGCCCTTTCTCCAATGGGCACACCTGAGGCACCAGTGTAGAAATGTCGTTCTGTGACAATGGGCCCATACACATGACACCAACGACCATTCGCAAGTGCTGAGGCCCTGGGGTCCAGACTCCAGACGGAAGTTCGGAGCGGCCCTGCTTCTCTCTCCTGCTTTCCATGCCCACAACTCAAGGCCCAGTCGGCCCAGAGGTCTTGGCTCTAGAAAGGATGCTTCACCGCCATACAGGCGGAATCCCATCCGATGGTGAGACACAGCTGCTGGCGGATCGCTCACTCTGTGCCAACGGCTGGTGGATAAACAAACGGCTGCCATCTTAGGGAGTGAATGGCCAGATCACAAGGCGGGAGGGCCATTATGACACAATAGGGCTGCTCAGGACATGCTGGCACTCGGGGACCAGTGGGGCAACCCGGGTGCTCTCCGGTCCAGTTCTGATGGTGCACGGCGAGCACAGCAGCCGTGAAGGCCCGAGCAGCACCAGCAGTGGCCGCTGCAGCCCGAGATGAAGGGCTAGGGGAACCCAACAGTGAGCTACCGGGAGGCAGATGGCAACTCCCGCATGTGGGTCTGAGACTGACAGCGGTCCGTCCCAGGGTTCCGGGGACACGCACACCAGCAGAGTCCCGGAGCCGTCACTTCAGGTGAAGTGAACTTACTCTAGGCACCAGGGGACTTGGTGGGGGCAAGCCCCTCAGACCTCTTCCAGCCCCAGGCCTCACTTCCTCGGCGGCCGGGGTGCTGCTGCCAGCTCTTGCCCAAGTCCTGCCCTCGGGCTGCCCCCCCAAGGAGACACACTCAGTGGCTGGTCCTGGGCCCTGGCCTGAATCCAGGACAGTCCTGAAATACCAGCCAAGCTCCCCCCAGCTCTCCGTGGGATTAGCTGCATGGGAGTTCTGCCCCCTTCTACCCAGCCCTGCTTCCCTCAGTCATAAAGCCTGCCTCCTTCCTCAGCTCACACCTCATCAACTTCCTGCCGGCAAATCGCCAGGAGTGTGGTTCTTGGAGCAAGTGACCCGAAGCCTTCTAACAGCAGATAACCAGCACCACCTGAGTGGTGGTAGCAGGAGCACCTTTTTGAGATGGGGTACCGCCCGACCCAATAATCATTAAGTACACGGAACGCTGCGGCTGGCAGGCCAGAGATGAACTGTGCAGTCGGGGGCAGACAAGACGCCGCCTTCCATAACAAACGGCAGGGAACTGTCTTCCACAGGAACCGCTGGGCACCGCTGCCAAACGCACAACAAAATGTTACCCAGAGAGAGAGGACGGGAGATCAAGAAAATACAACCACGCCGAAATCACACAAAACAAAAGGAACCAACAGTTAGGAAAATGGGAAAAACACTCAACGATCGTAGTTGTCGCTCGGAAACAGACTGGAGACGTCAAGGAGAAAACAAGTTAGCTCTAATGAGTAACTTTTAATAGAGCTACACTTGATCTTAGCCAAAAGGCCAAGAAGCGATAATGAGTAACTTTTAATAGAGCCACTTTCTCCATGGAAATCTTTAGTAAAAGGCAAAAGATTGATGCGATTTAAGAGAAACCAGAATATTAGCCACTTTCTACGGGAGAAACTCAGGCACCTCTTTAATGAAATGATCAAAGCAAACATCTCAACTACTGACACGGACACCTGTCCTTTGTTACACAAACGCACTTCGGTGGCACCCCTGCCAAAACACACCACTGGGAAACACCTGGCGGGGGAGTCTGTCAGAGGGCCGGGCCGACCTTACAATTAACTGTCTGGTGCTCTGCAGAAACACCAAGGTCAAGAAAGACACTGAAAAGCTGAGAAACATCCCAGATAAGAGCAGGGAGACCCGACAATCCAACGGAGCCTGTGAATCCTTGTTCCTGAAAAAATGGTGAGTTTAGGCAGAGCAAACCTGATGAAGCCAAAAAAGCCTAGCTTCTCAATGTCCCAGTCCTGAGAGCTGTGAAGAACTAGTCTTGAACTCGGGACACGGACGCTGAAGTCCCCAGGAGGTAAGGGGTGTGTCCCAGCTGCCGTAGAGTCAGGCACCCGGAACAGAATGGACAGCCCTGTGCCATCCACACGGTCAGGTGCAGATCAGACCACGGTGACCACACAGTGCTCAATGGCTGATTCCTCAGCCAAGAAGAGAAATAAAGTCCTGACACACAGGTGCAACATGGACGGACCTTAAACACAGAATGCTAAGCAACATTAGTCAGTCACAAAACAAACGGCATATGATGACATGTGTGTGAAATACCCAGAATAAGCAAGTGTACAGAGTCAGAAGTGTGTCCCTAGTTACCAGGGGTGGCTGGGATGGCAGGCATGAGAGAAGAGGCTGTGATATATAACGGACACCGGCCTTCTGGGGGATGAAGAGGGTGATGGATGTCACTGAACTGTTCATGGGAAGATCATTGAGACGGCAGATGTTTACCACATACAGTCACTACACAAATGCACGCACATGCACATACAGTCACTACACACACACATGCAGTCACTATACACACGGATATAGTCACTACACACATGCATATGTACATACATCACTACACACACAGTAACCACACACATGCACATGCAGTCACTACACACATGTGCACACGTACCGTCACTATTCACACACGCACATGTACAGTCACTAGACAATATGCACATGCAGTCACTACACACGTGTACACACACATGCCTAGTCACTACACACATGCACATGTACATACAGAGCTAGTCAGATAGATGCATATCAAGAACGCATCAACTGGGGGCGGTGGTAAAGTAATTAAGCTAGTGAAGGAGCAAAGGATATATGAAAGTCAAACTCACTGCCACTGAGTCAATTTCAACCCATAGCAACCCTATAGGACAGGGTAGAACTGTCACTGTGGGTTCCCAATCTGGAACTGTTTATGGGACGATAACAGGAAGAGAAAGCCTTGTCTTTCTCCCATGGAGTGGCTGGTGGTTTCAAACTACTGACCTCGTGGTTATCAGCCCAACGCATAAACAACATTCCACCAGGGCTCCTAAAGATATATCAAGAATTTTTTTTAATTAAGAATTTCTTATACGACTCTCAAGAGTTTCCTCTAAATTTGAAAATATATCAAAATTTTTATATTACCAAAAAGATAAAGCCTAACTTGAAGGTAATTCAAATAGTCTGTACCTTTTAACTCTTTTTAATGGTTCTAGAACTTTCCCAAGGCCTGCTCTGCCTCACTGTTTACTAGATGCCACGGTCAGAGATGCTTGAAGTGGAGTCAGGCAGAAAGAGTTGAGGACCCAGCATTCCCAGTTTCCTCCCCACCTGGTCCTCCTGTCCCAGGGGTCCTGCTCACCTGCCGTCATGGGAACGACGTCTGAGCGCAGGAGCATCTGGATTCGGCCGGCTGGCTTGTTCCCAATCTTGATGTCCATGTACACCTGAGGATTCGACCGGGCCTTTTTGGCCTTCGGCTCTCCCTGAGAGCAGAAACAACGGCGTCATAAAGAGCTCTCTGCCTCCCCAGACAGGAGGGCAACTCTCCAGACACACACCCAGGATACAGCTCTCAGAGGAGGAGCAAGGTGCTGACAGGGAAGGCTTTGGGCTGAGCAAGCTGGAGAAGAAATGGGACACGACCACCACCCTCAGCTGGACACTCGTGTCAGGAGAGCCCAGCACCACCCAATGCGAGCCCCACATCCCACCACCTCCTCTGTGCTGGGACTTGCATGTCCACAGGTGACAGTGGAAGCACAGAGGGCCTAAAAGCTCAGGGACAGCGGAGCACAGGGAGCCTTGTTCTGTGCCTCAAGTAAACAAGGTAGACGAGAGGCTGACGAAAGCACTGAATACTAACCCTCCCACCTGCCTGGCCTTTACCATCTCCTTTGTAGTTTAGTGCACTGACGCTGTTGTTAGGTGCAGTGGGGTCGGTATACCGGGCCTGCGTCACCCTCACAAGTGTTAGGCCTGGGCACACCGTTGCATCTTGCTGAGGGTCTTCCTTTCTCATTGCCCCTCTACCAAACTTGATATCCTTTTCTAGGGACCCATCTCTCCTGATAACAGATCCAAAATGTGTAAAGCAATGTCTTATCACCCTTGCCTCTAAGGGCCATTCATTCACGCTGCACTTTTTCTAAGACAGATTTGTTGGGTCTTTGGGTGGTCCATTGTACTTTTCAAGATTCTTCACCAGCAGCATTCATTCAAATGCATCGATTCTTCTTTGATCTCAACGATCTTACTCAATGTCCAATGTATTAACATACTGACCTATCAGGCCAAGTCCCAGAGTTAGAATGGAGTGGCCCTTGCTCTTAAAAACTGACTGTCTAGTGTGGGAGAGGAAGCCACAAAATAAGTGACAGGCAGCTCGGATCCTGGAGCCAAAGAGCCCAGCTTCACAGTTGAACTCCACAACTCAGCGGGTAGCTAACAAAGGGCAAGGTACCTCACCTTCCTGAGCTGAGCCCCTGCTTCCTGCTTGGGAACTGAAGACAATAGTATCCCTGAGCTCACATGACTGGAATTAGGATTCGATATTAGTAATACACCTAAAACAGTCCCTAGCATCCAAGACACAATATGGAAGTGTTTGTTGAGTACGGAACTTCACACTCAGCAAATGCTGGGATCAAGGACTATTGTCACTCGGGTGGAGGATTCAGAAACATGAAGGAGGTGGTAACCGGCTGAGTGCTGAGACGGAGCAGGCCTTAACCAGGCACAGGGCATTTTAGGTGGAGAAACAGCTGATGCACAACCGCAGAGCCGTCTGGGAAAGCACTCACTCTCTCTGAGTGTCAATGGGTGTGAAATCTAGAGCTGGGCAGGATCAGACCACAAGACCCCTTCTTTTCTGCTCCCCATGTGGGAGCTGCACTCACTCCTACAGGTGAAGGGAGCCCCAAATGTGCAAGAGTAAGACCTGGGCTTCCTGAAGTGTCTCCGGCTACTAAGCAGAGCAAGAGCCACCAGTTAGGAAGCTACTCTCCTCCTTCGTTCCTCACGGGACAGATGAGCCCCGCAAGGAGAGACTCAGAAGAGTTCAGGAAGAAACTCAGCAGGGTACGGTGATGCATCATCTAAGCAATCCAGTGAGGGGCCTAAGAGGAACAGAGGTTCTGGTCTGAATGACGGCGAAATGATGTATGACTGGGCACAAGCAGAGAAGGGACCTCCATTTGGGACCTGCCTGGTCTGTTTAAGGTGCCAATAAGCTTTGCAGGCAGAAATATGTGAAACTCAGGAGCAAGGGAAGCCTGCACCACAAGTGGCTGTTATAACTCAGCTGGGGGCAGCAGTGACAGAAGTTATACCAGTAAAGGTGGGGTGGGAGGAACAGAGGCTCCGACAGGGGGCGCACCTTCAGCCGGTCTGAGGAGACTGTAGGCAGACACGCGCCTGGGGAGCAGGACAGATCAGGAGGGTGGTGACGAGGAGTGTTCACTGTCCTGTCTCCCTCAGCCCTCCCACTCGGGCCACACAAGCACACAGAGCCCCACAAGGATGCTCGCTTCTCCGCCCACACCACAACTGCCCGGAGCAGAGCCCTCACACTGACCTCCTGGCTTTCTGCGTTGGGAGGCTCAGACCCTTCTTCCTCTTTGTTCTCCTCCAGGGTCTTCCCGGAAAACTTCTTCAACCAGTCATCATCGGACCAAACTGGCAAGAAAGAAGTATCAAAACCCAGGGTTGATGAAGCTATAGGGACCACAAGTAGAATAAGGGTTTCGGGGGAGACGGGTACAGTCGTGGGGGTGGGGTGGTCAAAGGAAGTATGTCTGGAAACTGACTGTGCAGCAGTTGTACAATTCTGCTTGACTTGATTGAACTGTGGAATGACATGTGTACTGACTTCTAACTCAATACATAAAAAGTAGAGAATCAAGCAGGCGCTATGAAAGTCACGCTTTCAGCCAGTGGGCTGTCACGGGGCTCCATCCCCTTTCTTCCCAGCTTTGGTCAGCGTGTGGAACACACCGTGAGGCTCCGAGTCAGAAGCTTCCTCAGGTGGCTCCCAAAGGAATGCCAAGTTCTCGGTGGCAAACACCGGCCCTAACGGCCAGCTCTTAGCAGAGGCAAATGAAGAGAAGGACAGATGCCCCGAGTCAAGGCAAAAGGGAAGTCTTCAGCCCTTGCTCAGGCTGCAGGGAGGGAATCTAGGGCACATCCAGAAGCAGGAGCTTCGCCGGGAATAAGGCCCTCCGCTCTGCTGAGAAGTTCGAGCTCTGCGTGTCCACGGAGGGGCTACAATGCCTTCTTCACCTCAAGTCACTCCATCCGCCTGTCCCACGTGTCAGTCACCAAGCCACAGAAGAGCGGATGGACACAGCACACACCCGGCGGAAGACCCAACGGGGGATCCAAGGCGATTCTACTCACCTGGTCTGGAAGAGCCCTCCTTAATTCTCATTGGCTTGGCTAAGTTGACACGAATTGTCCGCCCGAAGAGTTCAGATTCATTCTGAAAGATGGAAAGACGAGCCAGTCAGGGGGCGATGTAGCAACAGTGAAAAATACTTTTCTCTAGTTCCTAAATGTTTCCTCCCCGCTCCCACTATCATGATATGAATTCTACCTTGCAAGTCTGGCTAGACCAGAGGATGTACACTGGTACAGATAGGAACTGGAAACACAGGGAATCCAGGGCTGATGATCCCTTCAGGACCAGTGGTGAGAGTGGTGATTCTGGGAGGGTAAAGGGAGAATGGGTAGGAAAGAGGGAACCGATTACAAGGAACTATATGTGACCTCCTCCCTGGGGGACGGACAACCGAAAAGTGGGTGAAGGGAGACGTCGGACAGGGCATGATATGACAAAATAATAATTTATAAATTATCAAGTGGGGAGAGAGGGGAAAAATGAGGACCTAATGCCAGGGGCTTAAGTGGAGAGGAAATGTTTTGAGAATGATGAGGGCAATGAATGTACAAATGTGCTTTACACAATTGATGTATGTATGGATTGTGATAAAAGTTGTATGAGCCCCTAATAAAATGATTAAAAAAAAAAAAAAGATCAGTACATGGAAAACAGAAAAAAAAAGAAAGACATCTTTTTTGTAATACCTGTTCCATTAAGAGGCCCCACATAAGCCTGAGAGGTCTGAGACCAGCATGTGATGCATTCTAAGCCCAGGAGCCCAGGCCCCAGGATGGCCAGCTAAGTGTGGAACCGACCACAAAGAAGCCTGAGCCGCTTTCTTCACCACCACGCAGGCGTGTTGCTGGTGTGACCCTGGGCTTTCAGAAACTGTCAGTCTTGGCACAGCTACCACTGTAAGATGTCATGGCCAGCTCTGAACTGAGGACCAGGAGCATCACTGACTTCTGACATTCTGATGTCAGAGGGACAGAGAATGTGGAGGCAAGTCTTCTAGAACTACAGGTACCAGAAAAAAGTTAAGTGAACAGATTTTTATTTTATCTTTTTTAATGATTAAAAAATGTGGTATTTACTGAATTCGTATTAAAGTATGTACTTAGCACAACAATTTACATATGATTTTTATTAAACATTGTAGAAAACTTTTGAAGGAGATAATAATATCTCAAATTTTTAAGTGAGAAAATGGAATTTCTGCCAAAGGTAATCATTGGAAAGTTGAATTTGAGGCAAGATTACCTGAATCTTTCTACTGTCCCCACAGCTTCCCAATCATTCACTTATTTATCTCATTTATCTTTTATATAAAGAAATATGATATTTTGAAAAGAAGTTGCATTAATAATAATTCATAAAAATTAGAGTAGTTACATAATTTGAAGTTTCATTTGTTCGGTATTTCTGTTATTTTAGTTATTGTTTCATAGTTTTAAAGAAATTCTTTGAGGTCTAATTTATGTAAGGTAAGATATATTTCAAGTGTACTTTGATGAGTTTTTATATATTTATACAGTATAGATGCCATCATTAAAATAAAAAATAAAATATTTTAAACATTTCCTTGTGTTTTTTCCCAATATATCCCTCTTCAACTAAAATCTTAGGCAATTATTGATTGTTTTGTCACTATGATTGGTTTGTCTGTTTTTTAATCATTTTATTAGGGGCTCATACAACTCTTATCACAATCCATACATATATCAATTGTGTAAAGCACATTTGTACATTCATTGCCCAAGTCAACAGATTTTTAATGAGAAGTTCATCCTGAACTTTTTAATGAAGACTACAAAATAGAAGAAAACCAATCCCTTAATTTAATAAGATTTAGGCTATAATTATAACCTAGTTCTTGCTCCTAGGAAAAAGATCAGGTACTCACTTAATTTCCAGCAGTTAAAAAAAAGATGTATCAAATGATAGCATGAACTGACATAAATGTAACAAAGTGGACACTCACAGAATGTGAGTCCTCCTGTTAATGCCCAGCAGCTATGAGTAGTTTGTTATATGGCAAACGGGAATTCAGGCTGCTAGTCAAGAGACTTTTAAAATAAAATTATCCTGGATGTGCTGGGTGGCCTCGAAAGGTGGACGAGAAAAACAAAACAAATCCCCTGTAGAGGAGACTGCGACTCCTATCAACTCGGTAGGACAGAGCAGAAAACGTGGAAGAGGGAGGCGGGGCAGTTCCTTTCTGGCTGATAGCGAAGGAAAAGACTCAGCCAGTCATGGCTCCCCTTGAATCTGAGGGAGCCACAAGCAAGGAATGCAGGTGGCCCCTAGAAGCCGGAAAAGGCAAAGATCCGGATTTGCCCTGAGAGCCTCTGAAGGAAATGAGGCCCTGGCAACAGCGATGGTAGCTTGTGGAGGTGCCATGTTGAACTTCTGACCCCTGGAGCTATACAATAATGTCTATGCTGTCTTAAGCCACCATATTTGTGGCTTATTTGTGTAATATGTTAAAGCGGCAATAGGAAACTCACAGGTTTTATCCGTGTTCCCAGTGATTTCTCAAGGACTTTCAAATAATTCTTTTAAAGCACTAATCTGAGCACCTCTTCGGTCTTCTCTTCCTCAGCTGTTCATGAGTCTAACTCTACGAGAACCTCACATTTCCATGGCTCCGTCTTTGAGTAGAGCCAAGTAGAGTGGTTCTCCATAATCACTTTCACAGATGTGAGGAAACGGCTCCCCCTTTGCAAACTCCCCGTTTTACTTTGCACCGGTTGCACTCCATAAGCAGTATGCATTGCCCTAGACTCGATGTGGCAGGGTTGAATTCCTTGGTATGGCTTCTTCTCATGGTCTTAGTGTCATAGTAACTCCCCCAAATCCCCGGGTGTACGCATGCAAATAGGGTGTATGGGGCCCTAAGGAGGCAATTGGTCGGTTTTGGCATCCTGCAAGGGAGGTATGAAAAGAACCACTTCAGAAGCAGGGAGAGAGGGGACCCCACGATCATCAAGAAGGAAGACCTGAGCACAGAGCCTCTTCAGGACCCCGGGATGAGGAAAGCCGAGTGCGTGTGGGCAGGAGGCTGGCTTGTAGAGGGGGGTGCCCTTTGGGAATTTAGCAGCGCTAAAGGAGTTTGTAACACTTGCCAGGTAGGGCGGAGGATAGTGGGCCATGTGGCTGAGAGGTCGAGGGCCAGAGAGGCGTGTCTGCCAGCATGGCTAAGAGACTCTGCAGACAGAATAACTGTACCCTTAACATTCCATTCTGACTTGCAACTTGTCAAGGTCTTTAGTAACCGTGTGTACTGTCTATGAGTTCAGGGGGGCTATTGCAACAGATGATCAAACCCAGCAGGGAAGAAGGGTGTCATGGGAGGAAGGGCTGGTGTCAGACCAGTGTGGAGCAGTTTGGGGGGGAGAGGGGGCATGTCTGACCTCTGTCTGCTTTGTGGGCATCAGCCTCGGGCTAATGTGGCGTTGGATGCTCCTTCCCCCTTGTGTACTGGAAGTCAGATGGGGTCCCCCTGTCTGAAAACTTTCTGTTAAGGTCTCCTCAGTCAATTAATTGCAGGCTACATGTAGTCCGTACTGGATACACTCCATTGCCATCTTTTTTTGCCCTCCTTCAAAAATTAACAACAATAATAATAACCCTTTAAAAATGTACAAACCATTTAGTTTACAGCCTGTATCAAAACACAAAAACAGTAAAACAGAGGTTGGGGGATGGTTTTGCCCCATAGATCATAGTTTTTTGATCCTCTAGAAACACATAAGCGCCAGCAGGAGAACGGCTAGCAGAGAAAGTGGGGAATTCTGCTAACATTAACTGAGCAGGGATGATGGAATGAGCTAACTTTATTAGCGGCCAGTACGGAGAGAGTGTGTTCAAACCGTTAAGAACTTGTGCTTCCAACTTAACTTTGAACTGTGGAAACGGAAACTCAACAAGTGGAGGCGAGTCCCTCTAATGTAGTGACAACAGCTTCAGTAAAATGTGGAAAAGGATTCCCGGGCATACCATGTTGTCGATAGCTGCTGCAGCATCCTGCCAAAAGGAAGAGTTCATGATCGCAATTCATTCTTTTTGTTCAAATGAAGATTCAGGGCAGCATGGCTTAGGAAAAGATAAAATTCTCCTTTCTACCTGCCCAAACCAAACCAGAGCCAGTCATTGAGGTGATTTCATTTATAGTGAATGCCCCGTTTTGGGTTTCTGAGACTGTCTTTTCAGGAGCAGCTGGTAGATTTGAACCACTAACCTTGACGCTAATGGCCCAACACACCTAGACCACTGTACTACCAGGGCTCTCTTCCTGCCTGCCGAGATGGTAATATATTCACCAAAGGGCAGATGGCAACTGCCAGTCAGAGCCCGTGCGATATGGACAGTGCTCTGGCTATGGAGACGGCCAGGACCCGCTGATGCCTGTCCACAGCTTTACCGTGGGCAGGGGCAGTCCCCGCTGCTGCACTCTGACCGTGTGGGGGAACTCTGAGCCAACAGGGGTGGGATTTCCTTCAACCAGCGCTTTCTATCTCTCGGAAACTGCCATCTGCATGCGGAGAAAGGCCTCTAGATAGAGAGCGGCAGCTTTACGACTAGTGACCGTGGTGGCACTAGTCAAAGACTGGACATGGGACATTCCTTACCTCTGCCAACTCGAATTCAACAAAAGCGAATCCTCGGTGCTTTTCTACAAAAGAGAAAGGGGACATCACCAGAGGGCACTAGGAGGGCACATGCCACACCCAGGCCCAACTTAGAATGAAAAAAAACAATAACCTGCTTTTATGGAGGAGAGAATCATTTGCCTTTTTCAACAAAGCTTCTAGAAGCAGTTATGATTTTGTGTTTTAAATAAACCAGGTCAACAATGAACTAAAGCATTAAACTCTGAAGTATACAATGCTAGCACCACACAATTTAATCTGTGTCTTTTCTAAGCATTCTATTAACCTGCTTACAAGACTCAGCAAACAGGAACCGTCTACGGACTCTTCATTCCAATCGAGCATCAACCATGTATGATATGAGCACTGGCCTTACCACTGCGTAAGGTGAATATTCAAGAAAGAAGCAAAGCTTCTAGCTTGGGGGTAGACAAAGAGCAATAAGTGCTACTAACTTACAAAACTGAGGTGTAGAAAGACTCCCCAAAGCCTTTCTATTCAAGATTTGAAGAACTAGGCCTAGTTTAGAACTGGGCCTAGTTTAGAAAAATCACAGCAGAGGCTTGCAGAGAAACGTGTGCTGCAGCCGGGAGAGCAACTGAGGAAGACTCTTGAAGGTGAGCAGCCACCGAGACTCTGCTGCTGGGGCTGAGCGCCCCTGGTGCCCTCGGCTCTAGTGAACAGCACAGCTGCTGAGAAACAAGGCCTGGCCCAGGAGACAGTGAGAAGTAACACCCAGGCCTTCAAAGAAAACATAGAGGCAGTCTTCCTATGGTTTCTTATTATATTTAGATTTTATATTTTGTGATCAGAAATCAAAGCCCCAATTGACTCCAATGTACGAACATCTCCCCACAACCTCAACAACTGCCATTCTCTGTACACTGCAGCCCACACGCCTGCTGCCCCAGTCTTCCTAGGCTCGGAGAGTTCCTGCAGCATCTCAGGCTGAGCTACCGTCACCCTTCTGAGCATCATTACAGTTGGGCCTCATTCTTTGACGCAGGTCTGTTCTCTGAGGTCCCAGAAGCAAACGCTGAGTCGCTGCCTCCAGAGGGCCAATGGTAACGTCTCATCCAGACCTCGGTCCAGAACCTTGTAGGATGGGTTGCTGTCTGTTGTTAGCAGCTGTCAAAGATCCCGGCACATCCCAGCAACCCCTTGCCCAACAGGAGAAAACACTACCCATCCAGTGGTAGGCAGGGCTGTTCCAAGCCAGAGCTAACTTCTGGAAGAAACCCCCCAGGCCTTTCTTTCAAGCCTGCCTGAGTCGGGAAGCTCTGGGAGAGCCGAGGAGCATCACAGTGGCAGCGTGCAAGCTTCCACTGCCACGATGGGGGCTGCATACGAGTGCTCCCGCTGGGACTGGGTGAGAATGCCACCACTGACCAGTCACTGTCACCATCCCCTGTTGTTTTGAGATTGTACCTCACTCAACACATATCATTAACTCATTAACTCATTAACACCATCCACATTTCTGGCCACCAGCACCCTAATTCACGCCTGGGTGAAGTTTATCTAACACACACACACACTTTCGCAGGCATTCATAGACCAGTCCTCGTGCTTGTGCTCAGGAACACTAGCCAACACCTCATCACTAGACTTGGGGGCCATTCGAAACCCTGAAATCACCAACAAAAAGCACAACCATGTGAAAAACACAGCACAAAGCTGAGAGAAGGCAGAGCTTCGCTTGGTCCACCACCTATCAGGTGACTCAAAAGTTTGCACCAGCTCTGCCCCTGTCTGCAAAGGACTGTGAGGGAAGGCCACACTGCTGTGACACGGACGCTTAGCAAGTAGCGGGAATCACAGGTCAGCGACCAATGAGGCTCGACTGTCCAGCCAGACCCAGCATGCAAATGGCTACAAATCCTCCCGGAGTTCTTTCCCTGCCACCAGGAACCTGAAAACAGGGAGGGGAAGGAGCATGTACCCGTTTCATAATCCAGAGGAATCTGAATATCCGTGATGTCTCCAAAGGGAATAAAAGCAGCATGAAGAACTTTGTCGTCCACCTCCTCTGCCAGCCCACCTGCAAGACAGACGCCAAGGACCTTCTGAGCCGCTGCCCTCCAGATATTGGGAGCAGCTGCTGCAACCCACTGGGAGGGGGGAGGGGGGCTCCCTGCGGTCTTTGGGGTCCACAAAGGGACTGCAAGGTTCACTCCTCTTCAGAGCCTCACCTAGCCCCTGGTTACCGTTCTCCCTCCTACGCAGCCACCAGAATGATTCTAACTCAAACCAAACTCATTGCTTTCGAGTCAGTGCTGACTCAAAGCACCCTACTGCGCGTTTCCAAGATTGTAGCTGTTTAAGGGAGTAGAAAGCCCAGTCTTTCTCCCTAAGAAACTGGTGGTGGTATTGAACTGCCAATCATTCAGACCAAAGCTCAACTTGTAACCACTATACTACCAGGGCTCTCTCTAGATCCTTATGATTGATTTCCACTACCATCCAATTATTCCATTATCTTTTCAATTCTTTCCCCATTGTTTTAAAACCTTTTTGTGTGTCCCTGCCCCTACTTACTATTCTTTGAAAGTTCCCTGCTAACAAGAGGATCAAGTCCAAGCCCCCACAACTGGCCCCCATCCCCAACGATGTGCCCCAGATGTCAAACCCACTTCACACCTCTGGGCTTTTGCACTTGTTGCGCTCCACTCAAGGTCTCTAGGTGGTGCATTTGGTCTACACTTGACTGATAACCTACAGGTCGTTGGCTAGAACCCACCCAGAGGAAAACCCTCTGACTAAACTCACTGCCCAGGAAGTGATGTTGACTCAAAGCCACCCTACAGGACAGGGTAGGACTTCCCCCATGAGTTTCTCAGACTGTAACTCTTTATGGGAGTAGAAAGTCCCACCTTTCTCCTGTGGAGCGGCTGGTGGTTTTGAACTCCTGACCTTGCTGTGAGCAGCCCAACCCATAACCACTACCCTAAGGGGGTAGAAAGGCCTGCTAATCCACTTCCCAAAAGAAAACCCTATGGAGTGGGCTATTCCAACCAAGTGTCCACAACCCTGGGGCAAGAACTGGATGGCACGTGGCTCCCAAGTGCTCTGAAAGGGGATCACAGAGGAAGGTCCAGTGGGGGGGTGGAGGGTGGGGTGGAACAAAATTCAAAATCTTAAGAAAGACCAGGCTTACGGGTCAGATAGAGGATGATGCACCACCACCACCCCTTCCCTCCCCCAGACACACACCCTATGGTTCTTGGTGACTTCAGGAGGGGTGGGGGGCTGAATTCACCCGCCAAGCTCCATTCCCAGCCAAACAAAAAACTGGTCTACGAGGTGTGAGGTAGCACAGACCAGAACAGCCAGCCACGTGAGATCCTGGGGGCAGCATTTCCCCAGGGCAGATTCAGAAGGGTTAGGGGCCGCGAGGAGGGATGAGTGGGGGTGCATCGAGGGGGTTGCAATGAATGAGAGGAAGCAAAGTGCGCGGGACCCTTTGAATGAAAAACTGACGCGCCGCTCTGGAGACCTTGGGCCAGTTCACGATAA
>NW_022111357.1:3857065-3858590 GCF_000313985.2 Echinops telfairi | reverse complement strand
GCGGCGCAGCGCAGGGATAGGACCCCAGACGGGGCCCTTAGGGTGCAGGCAGCCTGGTGGTGCAGTGGTTAAGCACTTAACTGCCGGAGGAAGGGTCGGTGGGTTTAGTTTAAACCTATCTGGTGATACCTCGGGGCAAAAGAAAAAAAAAAACAACTAGCAGTGTATCAAGGATTGTGAGGCTTTTGATCCACTTTTAAGCTTGTTTCACTGACAGGGAAATACACGTGGGCTCCGCCCACCCCCCAGAGAATCCCCCCGTAGCAGCCTTGCTCACATGCAAAAGTGGATTGTTGCAGATGCAGTCTTAGTATTTTCCTTGAGGCTTTTATTTTACTTCGTTAGTTTTTCTGTATATAAAGTCTGGGGTAGAGACAATAACTGGATTAATGGATCCCTGGGGGTATGGCAGGGGAGGTTGGGGAGAAACAGGGAGCTAATAACAGTACAGGAATGAAGAAAATGTTCTGAAACTGATTGTGATAATTGTACAACTCTTCTTGATGTAATTGGGCCTATTGGATTATATCATGTGTGAATTATATACCAATAAAACCGTTGAGGATAAAATGCGCCCTGGTGGCCTAGAGGTTAGGTAGAGTTGGGCTGCTAAGCACAAAGGTTGGCAGTTCAAAACCAGCAGCCCATGTGACAAAAAACCACATTCTACTCTGGTCTATTACAGGAAAGAGGTTACTAGGAGTCTGAAAACTCACTGGCTGAGGGCAGCGTATTTGCTTCCCATCAATCCATACACCATGTAGAACAGTCTTTAGGGAGTTACCATCAGCCTTGATTCACACCCCGATTATGATTCTACCCCTCAAACCCTGACGCATGGGCAAACATTAATAAAAATCAGGAAGTGGTTAAAAACCAGGCAATTCTGCTGTACTTACGGGTCACTAAGAATTGAAGATACGTAACAAAGACCGGCACCATGTTACCTGGGCTCCCTTTACTCGGTAGGGATTTGTCTATGCTTTGACTACGTTGTGGCTTCCACCACATTGAAAACACAATAGAAGAGGCATTGTGGAAAAGGGGCAAGTCTCCCCAGAGGGAGAGACAGGAAAAGAACACCGAGGGCCAGGTGGAAAGGCATGCTGGCACTCTAGGGAAAAGCAAGCCTGCCTGCAGGCTGACCTTGGCAAGGTTACTATTGCTTTGAGGATTAATCACCAAAACATTTAGGCTGAGTGGTGGTTGTCACTCAGATCTACTGCCCAACAGTTCAATCCCCAGGAAATCTTAGCAGCAGCCCACGGACAACCATCTGCCCCCTTTGTGGAATACCCCTTGAACAGACAGGGTCCAAGATCAAGCCTGTGCTGGAGCCAACCCCACTCTATACCCGAGAGTTCCCAGAGCAGTTCCTGGGCTACTCGACTCACCCCATGCTTGTTTCCTGTTACGTTACATGAAGTTCTTGCTGTCATGAAACCGTGGAACAGGGTCAATATGGAGTCATTCTGCGTACCCCACCTACCCAACTGGCTAGAGCCAGTAAAGGAGATCTAACATT
>NW_022111357.1:3855997-3856380 GCF_000313985.2 Echinops telfairi | reverse complement strand
ATACAAAAAAAAATTGCGATGTATAGAGTACAGCTGTGGGGTTGGAATCACACAAGACAAGTTTTATGGAGGGTTTTCTCCCCCTTTATTGAGAAACTTAAGACTTAGATACATCAAATAAAACCAAAAAAAATTTTTGGCTGGGGGAGAATCAAAACCCACAATAGAAAAACAAAATGTTAACATTATCTGGGCTATGGCAAAACCCAAAAAACATCTTTGTATAACTGAAAAAAATTCTAGGTGCTTCATAATTGACCTTTTGATACAAAATGACCTATTAATTCGTAATTTGTGGTTCTTAATGTTGAGGTCCATAGGACAAGTCAGGGAGTCTTCAAACTTGAGCTGAAATCCAGCAGGGGTTATTTGGCTTCTGAATC
>NW_022111357.1:3845449-3855113 GCF_000313985.2 Echinops telfairi | reverse complement strand
CTCCTTGTCTAAGAGGTAGCAGCAGCAACAGCGCCCACCTTCTGGGCAGCTTCCTTCTTGGCATGATGAGCCTGTAGAACCGCAACAGCTTCATCCACCTGCCAGAAGTCACCAGTGGATCAGTGGCATCCAAGAGCGCCCCCAAGCCACCCTGGTGCCCAGGCCCAGGACAGAACAAGTCTACCAACCACTTCCCAGACACCACCAGGAGGCCACAACTCGTAAGGCATGATGAGGAGGGCCACAGAGCAGCAGACTCCTCTCTGTGGCCCTGTGCCGGGCCAGCTCACCTTGGAGCGCAGAGATTCCGGGGACTCCAGCATGTGCAGCAGCTCTGAGTTGTCTATCTCCAGCAGCATGCCCGTGATCTTCCCGGCTAGGTTAGCGTGCATTGTTTGGATGAGCGGGAACAATCGCTCTCCTGTAGGGAGGAATATTTACCCCCAAATCAGATGGAGTCACAGTATAGACCCGATGCCGGTATGCAGGCCTGGGCTCTGTGGTGTGCGGGCCACTCACCCAGCATCTGCTTCTGCTCCTGTGGGGGTGCTGCGGCCAACATGGAGGCAGTCAGGGGCTCCTGCCCCTGCACGTGGACTGCAGGCTGTGGAGCCTGGAACCAGGAGGTGGGCAGCAGGTTAGCAACAAAAGAAAGGGCTCTTTGCAGTGGTGGTTGGGGCAGTCCAGCCAATCATCGTCTGACTGGCTGCTGCTCTCTGGCATGGTTCTGTTCACAAAGAGCTAATACATCAGTCCTTGGGGACCGAGGGATGCAGGGTACACAGAAGTGGTATGAAGGGATCATTCATACACAATGAAAGCGTTAGGCAATTATAAGGTGAAATGAATGTACTAAAATGGACCTATAGCCTAAGCAAGGACACTATCGTACCTAACTGAGGTTATGAGGCATCTGAAGCCTTTAAAATAAGGCTACAGTGAACATTTGTGTAGGTGAGGCTTTTTCTTGAAGAGACTATTTCTTAAAACGAATTCCCAATAGATATTAAGTAACAGGGTGTGATTTTTAAAAATTACCATAATAAACCACATAGGAGCCCCTGGTGGCATACTGGGTTATGTACCGAGCTAATGCAAGGCCAGCAGTTCAAACCACCAGCCACTCCATGGGAAAAAGGTGAAGCTTTTTACTGCAGTAAAAATTTCATCTCGGAAACCCACAGGGGCAGCTGTGTGCTGCCCAATGGGGTCACTGTGTTGGAATTGACTTGATGGCAGTGGATGGCTGGTTTGGGGTTTTATCACCCACGTCCCTTTATTGTAAACTTTTATCAGATGTTTCATCACTGTGCAAGGCCAATGCTAGTCACAGACTTAAAAGTAGGGTCCCGTAGACGAAGGCTATGTTACGTGCCATCAAGTTCTGCGGAGTCGCAAACGTAGAATGCACGGGAGCAGGAAGGTTCAAGGTAGAGTGCTCTACACAGCAGCTAATGGGTCCGAAGGCTGAGTGCAGCTGCTCCCCACAGCCAGTGCACACCAAGCTAAGGCAATCTTGTCGCAGTGTGGGTGGGGTCGAACCAGAAGAGGTGATGTGAACTGTCCCCGACAGGGCAGCTAAGGATCAAGCAGGCTAGTGGACATGGCCCAGGCGTGCAAAAACATGGAGTGAAAAGCAGGCAGGGAGAACCAGAACACTCAGCACAGTTTGCATTATGTCCATTTTACCTTTTAGGGGCATAGGGGGTAACACGCTAGGCTGTTAACCACAAAGCCAGTGGTTCGAAACCACAATGGGAGAAAGATGAGGCTTTCTCCTGTGAAGTCTAGGAAACCCACAGGGGGCAGTTCCATCCCATCCTTCAAGGTCACCATGAATCAAAGTGGACTTGACGGAGTGAACCTTTTTTGGCTTTGCTTTTTCAAATTCCTGCCCTCCCGGGCCACCTCCAAGGCCAGCGACAGTGTTTGATGAGTTCACTATCCAGGGCACAGCAGGACCTCACCTGCAAAGGCTGTATGGCGGGATGGGGGCTGCGGACGCTGGAGGCGTATTTGTAAGGGACCACAGCCCGAGGGGCAGCGGCAGCAGCTACGGCAGCGCGAGGAGCTAAGTTCTGCACAGATGTGGGCACACCTTGGGGGGAGTGGAGTGGAAAAATAACATTAAAGCCCATCAATTTGGGTACAGACCCATGAAACCCCATCGTTCCCCATCTGTGTGCACCCAATACCACCTCCAGACTGGCAGCTGTCAGTCAGCCCTTGCTGGGCGGCACCAGCCCCACCAAAGTCCATAGCCAAGCGGTCCGGGCACTCAGACCCTACAACAGACCAGCAAATGCACATCAGTGTTGGCAGCAGCTGTCCAACTGGCCACGTCCCACGAAAGGAGCAAGTCCAAAGCACGTCACATCTCACACGGACACAACACATCTCCCAAGGGACCACGCCTGCTGCCTTCAGAGCCCACAACTCAGAAAAACACGCTACATTCCGTCAGAGGCAATCCCTCGGAAGCCACCTTGGAGGCACACACAGGCAGCGTCTAGTCACCCAGCGAGCGCCTCTGTAAGCCCATCGTGTTCGCTCGCAGTCAGAAGCGCCAAAGCCCCGCACCCAGAGCGTCTGTGCCACCTCAAGTACCTACCTAAGCACACAACTCAATTAAGAACCAGGACTCAGAAAACACTACGGCTGGGTTGAGCCTAGTCGTCCTGACTCCCGCCTCCCCGGGCAGTGCCTCTCAAGGCCAGTTTGCTCACCGACTCTCTGAGTAGTAGTAGGGAGGCCACGAGAGGCCGGAGCATTACCAGTTGGAGCCAGATGGCGAAGAGCTGGACGAGGCCCAGACTGGCGTAAAGCACTTGGCATTCCTTGGAAGCCTGGTGAAAAAAAACCCTGTACATCAACAAAGGCTAGGGGGATTGGGGCAGAGGGCTTAACAAACGCCCCTCTGGGAGGGTACACGTAGGGAAACCAGGACAGGGACAAAGCGACCTACCTTGGGGTCTCCCGCCTTGCTGCCAGCGTGGATTAGGCCTCATCTGTGCCAGCTGGTTAGGCGTGTAATAAGGAGGTCTTCCCTGAGCCTGTAATAAGAGAACAGCACCCATGAGCTTTTAAAGGACTGGCCCCCACAGGTGAGCAGTACCTCTCCCTCACCACTACCAGGCCTTGGGATGCTTCTTCAGAAGAGGCCTGCTCAGGAGCTTTCTCTGCTAAAGCTTTGGGGGTTGTGGTGGTCAGCTAGAGGGGATCAGTGCTTATGAGAAAGCAACCGCAGGAAAAGTTCCTACTTGAGGGGGGGGGATCTCTAATCACAATCCAGACATCCGTCCATTGTGTTAAGCACATTTGTTGCCTTCATTTTCAAAACATTTTCTATTTGAGCCCTTGGTATCAGCTCTTGAAGGCATCTTTACTTTGATTTCTGAAAAACCCCTGTGCTGTAAACCAAACCCCCCCCAACGCACACACCCCCAAAGCAGCTGCCAGGGCCCCACGCAGCCAGCAGACCCACCTGGGGAACTGCTGGCACAAAGTAGCCACCAGCTGCAGGCTGGAACTGATTTAGGATGGCATTGGCAGGGAGTGCTCTCATGCCTGCCACCCGCTGCATGTACTGGTTGGTCAGGTGAGCCTTTCGCTCCTCCTTCCTCTGGGCCAGGGCTACGTACAGGGGCTTGGAGCCCACAATGCGGCCATTCATCTCGGTGACAGCTTTGGTAGCCTCTTCCGGAGAGGAAAAGCAGACGAAGCCAAAGCCTTTGCTTCTCCCATCCTCCAGCATCACCTGGAAAACAAGAGCATGCACTTGGACAAAGCTCTGCACTCAGGGGCTGGAATGAACAGCCTCAAAACGTGGGCTGTCCTGGGTCGGAGATTCTCAACCTTAACCCAGGTGGCACCCCAGGGCTGACCCAAGGGTAAAACTAGGCAGTTCCAGATGATTCGTTCCAGTTCCCGGATGCATATGGTTAGTGACCTACCAGGAAGAAAAGTCCCTGAGACCTAAGAAGTTAGCCATCCCCACAACATTCCTAAGAGGCCTGGCAAGTGTCAGGACTGGAAGAACTCACCTGCTGAGGCCTTGAGCAAGTTTCCCAGTCTCGGCAACACGAGGAACCACTTTTAAAATTCCACGTGCAGAGTCACCAGTGGGCATCGCCACTAACTGATTGGGACCACACATCAGCAAGACTAGCTGCCTTCCCGTGCCAGCTCTCCTCATTGCCCTCTCTGGGTCTCAATTTTCATCCTACACTAAGGAAAAGAGCCACACCAGGTTACAGGCCCACTGGCTCAGAATCTTGTCCACGAGCCACTTTTCCTTCACCTGAAAAGGTGATTGCTGTCCCTGATCTTCCTTAGAAGCATCTGCAGCACAATGAGGCTGAGCCAAAAAAGTACATCAACACCACAGAAAGCTGTACTGAAAATGACCTGCGTGTGAAGCCGATGCTTGTCGGCATACCCTCTCCTCCACCTAGGTCCACACAGCTGAAGGGCCTCTTCCCATTTCTCTAACCCTACCCCTCAACGACCCAGGGTCCAGCACCCACGCACACTCAAATGGAGTTCCTTGTAATTGTTCCAGTTAGGGGACCAAAAGGACTCTGAAAGGGGCGGCATCAGGATTGTAGGCTGGGTGGACTAAGGTTTTCTGATGGCAGTTCCACCCTGCAGGAACGAGCAGGTGCATTGTTGCGATAGAGGAAAAGTCATGGACACAACTTTCTCACTGATGCAGTTTTCGATCTTCCTTCCCAATAATCCCGTGATCATCCTATGTCCTCTGAGAAAATCTGTAAGTCACCCTTTGGGACCCCCAAGTCATCCCAACATTCCGAGAGCACTCTGCCTGGCCCAGCAGTCTCTTGGACGCCTCCCTTGTCGGGACCTTTGGTTGGAAGGCACTCTAATGAGACAAGTGCCCTTACTTCAGTCCTGTGCTCAGAATAAGCCTGCACCTGGATGAACTGGAACCCTGGTAGCAGTGGTTAGCCTGGCCCACATCGGCTTCCACGGCACCCTCTTGCTACCTCTGGGGTCTTGTAAAGCCGAGGACACCTAAGACCCATCACCGTCCCGAGCGGCAGAACGGGCCAGTAAAATTGGTGGGAACCATACAGTGCCTCGTTCTTGAGCATGGGGTACGACTACAATAGCTCTTTTGTTCTCTGCTTGCAAATGCCAGCCAGACCACCATGCCGATAAGCAAAGACCATCTCATCCCTTGACCTGACGGAAGGCCAGTCAACGTGGTGGTAGGAGAGGGGAGGGGCGGGCCTAGGTTGGCTTGTGTCTCTGGTCACCTCTCCCCACTGCACCTGAAAACCTCTTTGCCTAACACCCCAACCCCACCACCACGTTGGGAGTAATGCAGACAAGAGCTTGGCAGAGCCTCCATTCGCCAGCCCACCCTGACCCTTCTCTTTGACAGGCAGCAGGACCAATACTGCACCAGGTTCTGCCCAGACTTGCAGATGCCACCCATTTCTGTCACGATACCAATTGCCAAGGACACACAGCACGTATGTATCCCCATGTAACTAGGACTCAAACCCCTTACCTTTACAATGGAAGTTACCAACAACAAATAAAATTATCCTACGTGCTCAGTGGATTAAAAAAAATAAATAAAAATCAATGACGCACCGCTGGAGAACATGGAAAAAACAAGCATCACACCCCCGTTTTGTCCTCTAAGACCAGAATGGAAGTTCCTCAGGAAGGAGTGTGGCAGAGTTGTAGAGACAGGCCCCAAGACAAATGGAAACCACCCGTCTGGATTCCCTCTGCTCATGCTGTAGCACCATCTGTCCCCACACCAGCACGAGGCAGTCCGGAATGGGAAAGATTCAGGTGCTGAGGGCCCGCGTGGAGTGCGTGGTCAGGTTCATCCCGTATTTGGGGAGGCAGGCAGTGCAACGTTAACTGGATGAAACGCCATTCTCCCGAGCATGTTAACCAGATACACGCTTATTGACTAGAGTAACTAACTGGTAGGCTATTCTCGAACACCAGGAAACCACAAATGAGATCAATGGAACCCTAAGTGTCAATAACCCCACCCTCGCCAAGGCTTCTCTGCTTCTGGCCCCAAACCTCTCATTCAAATACCTTGGCGCTGGTGATTGACCCAAAAGGAGAAAACTCTTTCCTTAACTTCTCATCGTCGATGGTGTCATCCAAGTTCTTAATATAAAGGTTCACCCCCTGAGGAAGAAGCAGCATCGTTAATGGCACGCCTGTTGCCCTACCTATCTGACAAGACAATGGTGGCCCCTAGCCCAGCATCACTGGGCACTTGTTAGGAAATTCAAATTCTCAGGCCAGGTCCCAAACGCTAGGGCTGGGGCCCTGGAAGCCAAGCTCTGCAGCCACTGCCCCAACACTAATGCACCAGACCCCACAGGACCATGTGAGTCCAAGTGGCTCACATGATGACGAGCAACAGGCTGAGGGTCCCCTTTTAGCCCTGTTCTGCGGCCACTTGCAGAAGCCCTATTGGCAGAGTGGTTATGCTTTGGATTTCTAACCCCAAGGTCAGCAGTGTGAAACCACCAGCTACTAGGTGGGAGAAAGATGATTCTTTCTGTTCCCATCAAGCAAATTACACTCGAAACCCCCGGGGCAGTTTTGCCCTGTCCTATAGGGTTGCTGTGAGTCAAGATTAGTGGCAGTGAAATCCTTAAAAGCTTAGTACTCTTGGGAGGGGAGAGGCAAGAGCTCACCTAAAAACCCCAAAGAGAATGACCACTAAACAGAAGCCCATAGTGCAGGATGTCACAGTAAACAAATCCCCTGGGGGCAGGCTGAGCCATGACCACCTCTCACCTGATAACGACTAATTCTCTCCTGCTTCAGCTGCTCAAACTTCCGTTTTAACTCAGCCTGCCGCTCAACTTTCTTCTGTGCGCGGCCCACGAAGATGGCCTTCCCACCGATTTCCTTTCCGTCCATCTCCTCCACAGCCTAGAGAGGAAGCACATGCCTTTAAACCCCAGGATGTAAATGCAAGGGGGGTACGGAGGTCTGGAAGACCCAACTGATTTCTGGGGAAAGCAATCACTCCTGTAGGGCTACCCACTCAATCACTCTGCTTCTGAAGTCTGCTGAGCAAATTCAAGCCTCCTCATTTAAAAGTGGGGCTGTTGGTTCATACCAAGAGCAAAGGTACCACCTCTGTATAAACATGACCATTGCGGAGATGTACATAACTTGCCTTCTACTGAACGTCTGAGTTCCTTTTGTTGGTATTAAGGGAGGTGCTAAGGGCTTAGTGCGCACCACTCTGATAGGAAGGGAATGCGCCACTGTCGTCAAGCCTCCACCTCGGACCTTAGCTCCCTCACCTCTGAGTGGGAACAATGTTGTGTCGTCTTTGCAGCCAATAGGGCCAGGCAACTGACAACTCAAGGTATGTGCCATGCACTTTGAAAACAGTTAAGTGTAAATAATAACAATACATAATAAGGGTTTGGGGGGTGGCAGAGGGAGGGAGAAAAACGAGCTGATATTAAAGAGCTCAAGAAGATATTGTTCACAAATGATTCATGCCAATAATTGTACATGTCTGCTTGAGTTAACGGCCGTATGGTTTATTATAATAAGTGTAAAAGACCCCAATAAAAAGATTTTTCAAAATAACAAAAAGTTAACAGAAATGAACTAAAAGAGGAAAAAAAAAACCAGCTCAGTGATCTTAACGTATGGCATCAGACAAGGTGATGCCAGAGCAGTTCAGTTAACTGTGAGACCATTCCAGCTCCACGCTGCTGTGTGTCCAAGGCCCTGCCCCACACCCTAAGGGGACTACCTCCTGCAAACCCTGGTGGTACTCTCACCTTATTGGCATCTTCGTGTTTTTCGTAACTCACAAAGCCAAAGCCTTTGGATTTCCCATTGGGATCTCTCATCACCTTGACACTTAAGGTCTTACCTATTTGCCAAAGGACAGAACTATTAGTAACACCATCTCTACTACAGTTTAAGGAGAGAATGCTTCTAGGAACCCACTTGAAACCAACTTCTCGCTGAACCCACCATGGCCTGCAGGGCAGAGGCCCCATGTCTGGATTCTAATGAATTCCAAGTAGCTGAGGTGGCCTTAGGGATGAGATGAGGTTGAAGTCTAGTCTTAGCTACCTTGATCTTTGTCATGCAAGGTATTTTACTTTCGGGCCTGGGCCCTCATCTCTTAAGAAAAACGAACAAAAGGATGGGGTCCCAGGTATCTGGTGGACAAAAGGGGACAGAGCAGGGCAAAGGACCCCGACTTACCAAATTGGCTGAACAGCTCTTTCAGACCCTCATCATCCATCTCTTCTCCAAAGTTCTTGATGTAAACGTTGGTGAATTCCTTGGCTTTGGCCCCAAGCTCAGCTTCCCGCTCTTTTCGAGACTTAAACCTGCCCACAAACCTACAAAGAAACCACATAGCACACACCAGTGACCACCCAGAAGGACTAAACAGATAATTTCCAGGGGCCCAAAGGAATGTTTGTTAAGGGCTCACAGGAGTTAAAATCAGTCCCCACACAACCACCAGAAGAGCAAGCTCAGAGATGTCAAGTCCCTAGCAGAAAGTGAGGCAGGACTTTCCTACAAGGACCACTTCCAGGGCTCGTAGCTCAGACCAGGGCTACGCCTACCACATCACACTGCTCATGAAGGAACCTGCTGACCAGGTTTTCAGTGTGCATTTCTGTGCATCTAGGTAAATGCACAGAAAGAGGCTGGAATGGTACAAACCAAACTGTTTTAACAGTGGCTAATCCTGGGAGGAGCAAGCCTGTTGGGAGTGTATTAGGAACCACCCTGTTAGTGACTTTTGGTATTGTTTACATCAAACAGGAAAATTTTCACAAATGTTTCCATCTCTTCTATGATACCAGTGAAAAATCTGGCTGCTGGGCAAATTACCAATGTGACCCATCACCAACTTGGCCAGGAGGACCAAGGACAGACTTATTTAATGCCAAGACTTCCTGTTCTCTCATTTCTCCACTTCATGCTGCCCCTCCTTCCCACTCTCCACAGCAATGAGCACACCACAGCAGTAAGGTCTGCTACGAACAATGTCTTCCACAGCAGTAGCCCTCCTGGACCTACATTAAGTGTTACTGTGGAGCCAGCTCTGTATGAAGCTGTTGAGTCCTATAGGTAGGAGCAATTGGGATCAACTTGAGACCCAGGGACAGACTCGACGCATCGCAAGGCCAAGGTCACATGGCTAGTCCACAGCTCCTGGTCAGTCCAGGGCCCTCTCCACTCTGCCGCTGGCCAAGACCCCCGCTCAGAGTGGGCTTAGAGCTGCCTTCCAGCCAGCCCCAGGTGCTGGATGCTCACAAAACCCAGACGCAGGCCATTTCAGGGGAGAGGCAGCAGGCAGGCAGGCCATGGCGTTGGCAGGAAGCCCACCTTGGCGAGTCAAAAGGGCTGCCACGGCTTGGGCAGGAAGACTCACCAGCCCTGGAGTGGAGAGGTAGGAGCAGGCCACTTGGGCCGAGAACCAGTAGCTGCCTTGTGTGTGCCAGTTAATACCGAGGTGGGGCCATGGCTGGCTCATGCGATGGCGGTTGCTCCAGACTGGGACACTCACACTTTGCGGTCATTGAGGAGCATGCCATTCATCTTCTCGATGGCCTTGTCGGCAGCCTCTTGGGTCTCGAAGTGGACAAAGGCATAACCCTTA
>NW_022111357.1:3841765-3844223 GCF_000313985.2 Echinops telfairi | reverse complement strand
AGGATGAAGCCTTTCTGCATGACCCCCAGCAGCACAGCTGGGCCCCGCCCTCCCACCTAGTGATTTCCAGGTCTTCAACCTGGGTTTCTGAGGAATCTGAGATATAATGGGCCCCCCTGATTTCCACCACCCAGGGGCACAACCAGTTCTTCATTCACCCAGTGCCCTGATACCAACCAAATCAGTGTAGCACCGTGGAGAACGCACGAAAGACCTGAAGCTAAAATAATCTCCAGAAACACCTGCCTCCGCTCACAACGAGGGCACCCAGACCTGACTTAAGCTATTGTCTCATCGCAGTGACTTCACTCGTGCAATGACATCACCTACAACTTCCTCCCACAGGGCCTTCAGGCAGGGCTGGAGTTGGGGGAGCCTGAGCCTGCACAACACTTCCCCAATTCAGGGGTCCAGTCAGCCGAGGGCTCAGGAGGTTCTTCTTTTCCCTCATTTCCACCGCCGTCCTCAGAAGGCAACGAGGTCAAAGGGAAGCAAGGAAACGTTCCCATCTGCTGTGTGGATAAGCTGGGAGCTCCCCACCCGATGTCAAGGTGCCCACTTCAACTCCTCTTCCAGCCAGCACTGCAGAAGTCGGCCTAGCCTGGCAAATCTGGCCGCACGCACACTTATTTATAGCAGGGAGAGGTCCTGCAGAGTTATGTGCTGGCAGGCACACTGACCAATGGCTTCTGTTACTATCTCTAAGTGACAGGACTTTTGTTCACAAGAGGCAAGGTGGCAACAGCTACCCAAGTACCCACTACTCCCCTGACTGAAAGGCTCCGCTCAGCTACGTTCTCGTCCTCCTCTGGGGACCCAGAACTCAGCTCAAGAGGACAAGTCCAGTGGCCAGGTTCAGCAGCCTGCTGGGCCAGCGATGTTCTCTCCCCTCATCAACACTGGACAGAGAGGACTCTGCCACAGAATGGCTTGCTTCACCCAGTATTGGTCTCTGCAGTTGTTCGCTGAGGCCGTGCACATCACGTGCAGTGAGATTGGGTTTCCTCCGGCCTCGCTCCTGCCCCGCCTGCAGCATACCTCTCCAGTGCTCCCGTGTGGAGTGGGCAGGGCACTGCACTGGGAGTCCCAAGTTAGGCTCACCTGCTGTTCCCGGTACCTTCAGAAAGCACTGAAGTGAAGTGTCAATCACTGGGTGTGTGTGTGTCAGGTATAAGGTTACCCTTGCCAGTCCCAAGCCCCGGCCCAGTGGAATTCCAGGTGGCGCTTTCCCAGACTAACCGGTCACCCTTTCCTTAGCCAAGAATTCCTCTACCCCAGTGGCATGCTGGCCTGGCTACTGCCTGCACACGTGGCTCTGGGTGCACCAATACAACCCCCTGCACAGAACTGTTCCCTAGCTTCCTATCTGTCTCTAAGACCTTTGATGGACACAAGCCCGATGACTCGGGACAGGGCAAGGGGGTAGGGGCTGCAGTTCTGCAATATGAAATCTTTTCAGGGAATTGGAATGAATGTCAATCCACCTTGTTGGAGGACTTGGGGGGCACACGCCCATACATACTGAGCAGCCCCATCAACCTGGGTCACACACAATGGAGTGCCAGTGACTACGCTCATCCCTTCACTGTCTTCCAACCCCACCTCTGCCCAAGGTCACCCAGTTAGAGCAAGTGACAAGGAACTGCAGCCATCTGCTGCCAGGTGCAGCTTTCTTAACCAGCATTAGGCTCCCCACTACTGGCTCCTAGGAGCTACACCCCCCTGCCCCAGGCCGGGAACTTGCCTATGATTCCCAGGGCTGCCTAAGATCCCAAATTTTGTGTGCACAGTTTCAACTCACCATCGGCAGGCTGCTGGAAGTTGACATAGGCATAGCCCAGGGAGCGGCGGGTGATCATATCGCGGCAGACCCGGATGGACAGCACAGGCCCGGCAGGACTGAACTTTTCATACAGCATGGCCTCGGTGACGTCCGAGTGCAGGTCACCCACATAGAGGGAGGCCATGGGGTAGCTGCTGGCCGCAGCGTTCATCTCCCCGCCCCCCACCACCCCGAGCCCCGCCAGGAGGACTTCTTTTAGGGATCACCACAGGACAAAAGAGGTTCCCTCCGAGGCGTGGGCCGCGCGGCGGCTCACAGGTGGCAAGAGGCTGAGAGGAGCTGGAGTTGGCTCAGATACTCAGGACAACTGGAGTTCAGGGACAGCTCAGACAAAAGGCGTTCCCAAAAAAATCCAGAAACAATATGGCCTTCCCTGGGAGTTTGTAGTCTGCAGCTGTCCTGGTCTGAACCTCTAAAAATTTAAAAACTATGAACTAAAATGGGGAATCCCCTTCTGAATTCTAAAAATTCTCCCAGAGGCAAGCAGATGCTGGCCACAGCGGCCTCCGGGACACGCGTTTCTCTATAAATATAGGCCTCGGGCTCCTGGCGGTTTAAAATTACAGCAGCCAGGGGGAAGGGGGAAGCCAAATATTTGTCGGTGCCGACGGCACA
>NW_022111357.1:3838940-3841033 GCF_000313985.2 Echinops telfairi | reverse complement strand
GGCCGCACGACGCCACAGCGCCCCCTGACGGGCGGAGGACCGCTCCTGCTCTGGGCTTCCAGCCCCAAGGGCAACTTTTCTTAAGAACTAGATTAGGACCCCGCCCCCACCCATCATTCAGGAACGGAATCCACTGACAATTGAGCCAGCCACGTGGATAACGTCTAAAATCAACGTATTGTCTAATTGAAAATTAAGAACTAAAATCATTTATAATTTAAAAAATGGCCAAACATGTACATGTTTGACCCCAATACAGGGGATTGCATGGTGAAGTCCTGAGAATGATGGAATTTAGCATGGCTAGCTAGCAATGTGACAGCCAGTATGGCAGTTGCTTCCAAGGGTGCTGAAAGTATCTGAAAAGGTGAACTCATTTTGGTAAGGCTTCAATAAAACAAAATGTAATATTCCCCAATTTACAGTCGTGGCACTCAGAAAATTTAGTTATGTTTAAGGATGCAAAAATTCTTTCTGTTTCTAGGTAAAAGGGAGTTAATGTCTAGGCTTGGGTAATTATACAAGACGGTTTTTTCATCTGCATGAGGGTCTGGTAGGTCATTTGAAAGTCATGTGGGGTCCAGGACAATTCTGTTATGTGGGACTGCCCCCCTGTACTGCAAGCTACAGTGGAAACTGTGAGAGCCAGAACTCAATGGGATTGCCTTGGTTTTCCAGGTCTCACAGGTTTCCGGCCTCGACAGGATGCAGTCATCACTTTTCTATTGGTCTCCATTAGTGGAAAAGGTTTGAGTTTTCCTTTTCTGACAGTTTTCTGTCTTACACAGGTTCCAATATTCACAGGTTTTATTGTACATAGCCACCCTTCTTCATTAAGGAACTCCTTTTCTCATCATTATGGCAACCCCGAATGGAAGTTACCGATAGGCACATGTATTTTCCCACTCTAAATGTGTACCCATGGATGTAAAATGACTATAAGGAGATGTAAGTAAATCTGAGAGAAGTACCAGTATTTATATAGTCATCCATTCATAGGAATAATTTAAAGGGGCCTACTATATGCCCATGCAAGAAGCTCTGGTGGCATAGCTCACACAGTGAGTGCTGACTACAAGGTCAGTAGTTCGAACCCATCAGCTGCTCCACAGAAAAAAGATGAGGCTGTCTACTCCTGTAGAGATTTAAAGGGACAGTTCCGCTCTGTCATACAAGGTCACTGGGAGTCGAAATTGGCTAGATGGCAATGAGTTTGCTTTTGTTTTTGTTTTTCCCATGCCAGTGGCAGATAGGAGTGCTGGTGTTCGCCAGGGCAGGGCTCCTCTCTCCCTCTCCCCGCAACCCCCTGTGCGTTTCCAACACTCTAACTTTACAGGAGTAGAAAGCCCAGCCTTTCTCCCTCACAGCAGCTGAGGGTTCCAACCGCCGACCATGTGTCTCGGAGCCCGATGCATACCCGCACCACCGCCAGGGCCCTTCCTCTCTCCCTCACGGAATGCATAGTCTAGTTGGTGTATCCGCTCAAGAAATATTTACGTGAGCATTCCCCTGTGGATAGAGATCCTCCTCAGAGAAACCTTCTCCGACCACCCCAGCCATCCCTCCATATGAGGTGCCTTTGAGTTGGGTTGAGGCTCATAGTGACTGTGTGACAAGAAGGCTGGGTGGGTTCAAACTGCCTTCCTTTTGGTTAGCAGCTAAGTATGTAACCACTGTGCCACCAGCGCTCCTTACGGCTCTAATTGTTCAGTGCTGTTAAGTAGATTCTGATGCATAGCGACCCACTACATGAATAGGACAGCATAGAACTACCCCCTAGGGTAGCTGTCAATCTTTATGGGATCAAGTCTTTTCTCCTGCGGAGCTGTCCTTAGCAGCTAAGTGCTTACCCATTGAGCCAACCTTGTTCCTTATCGGGTTCTTATTCTGCCTGAAATGACATTGCTAGTGTGTTTCTCTCTTCAAAGTCTAGCTTCCTCCAGTGTATACAACTTCATGAGAGCAGGGACCTAGAACCATACCTAGCATGGCATATCCTAAGTGTTCAATAAATATTTGATTAATAAATACATAAATGAATGAATGCTAGGCACCAGTGAGCAAAAGTGAAAGTCACTGCTCTCATGAAGCTG
>NW_022111357.1:3835584-3838101 GCF_000313985.2 Echinops telfairi | reverse complement strand
AGCGGAGGTCTTAATTGCGCCCCCCAGGGACTCTGTGGGATTGGGGCGGGGAATCCCTTTGTTTTACCAGGAGTCTGCCTGGGATCAATGGAATGAACATGCCAAGAGAAGGAATGTGTGCAGGGTGGGGAAAAGGTTGCTGTCAGATGCCATTGAGTTGATTCCAACCCCCAGCAGCCCTGTGTGCGCGCTGTGTGGTCCTGCTCCATCCTCACAAGCATTGTGGCAGCCACGGTGTCCCTCCATCTCCTTGAAGGCTGTCCTCTTCTGCCCTGACCTTCTATTATACCAAGCACAATGTCCTTTTCCAGGGAGTGGTCCAAAGTGAGAGGAAATCTCACCAGTCTCGAATCTAAGGAGCACCTGGCTGCACCTTTCCCCAAACAAAGTTGTTTGTTCTTCTGATAGTGTGTGGCATGTTCGGGATTTTTCTCCATCACCGCGATTGAACTGCATCAATTCTTCTTTGATATTTCGTATTCATTGTTCAGCTTTCACACGAAGAGGAGGTGGTTGCAAATACCCTGGTTTGGATCTAACACACCTTAGTCCTCCGAGTGACATTTTTTTTCCTTTTTGTCATGCTTCTGTGACTGTTTCTTTGTCCTCCTCTGTCCTGTTTAAGCCATGGGTTTGTTGTAAACCTCTGGACACCAATCTGAGCTGGTGCGGACGGCCTCCCTCCTCTGGATGATGGGTCTTTGTCCACTGTAGGCCTTAATCAATGTTCTCCATAAATTGCTTTTGAGATTTGGGGTCTCTTTCGTCCTCTGCATAGCCGCAGCCATCTCGTGTAAGGTGACCAGATTGTAACATTGGTCAAGCAGGACACCATTGATAAAATTCATATCCTGGCGAAATAGCCACATGGCAGCCGAAAACCGTATACCCTAGCTTTTAGTGCATTCTTTCAAAAATTCGGAACTTTTTTAAAGCACTGCAGGACGCAGGAAAAATTGTTAAAAATCAGGACTGTCCCGCCAAAAGCGGGATGTCTGGTCACCTTAATCTAGTGGTCTGGTTTCAGGGTTGTGGAGACTGATCTGGGGCCGGGGTGGGGGTGTCCAGCATTCCATTGGAATAGTTATCTCCATGTGACTTCTGGGTTGTTTTTTCCCTTCCCCCTCTGTTTATTGTGAATTAGGTGGGGGTTTACATTTCGCATCATCAACTTTGTATTCCACAACTTGAACTCAAACTTCCCAATAGCTTTCCCTTTGATTCCTCTTCTCTCTCTTGGAGAATGGTATCTTCCCCTCCAGCCAAGTCAACACCTGGGCTGCGCTCTAGCCTACTGCGTCACCTCCCTACCTCCTCCCTTGACCATCAAAGTCGGTTTCTCTTGGTATGAAAACCTCTGCCTTCGGTTTTCCTTTGTAACAGTGATCTCATCCAATATCTGTCCTCTTGTGATAGACTAACCATCTCAGCATCATGTCCTGCAAGTCCATTCAAGTTACGAGGTGCTTCACAGTTTCTTTGTTCTACTTTAGCGATGCGTAGTATTCCTCCTGTGTGTGTGTGTGTGTGTGTGTGTGTGTGTGTGTGCGCCAGTTTATTTTCTCATTCTCCCACTGATGTGTGTTCTTGCTATTGTGAACTGTGCTGCCGTGAACATGGGTGTGCATAGAGCCGTTGTGCCTGGGTCCTTACGTCCTTAGGACGGATAGCCAGCAAAGGGACTGCTGAGCCATTCTGTACATTTTTATTTTAATTACTCGGTTTTCCTCTGGACGGGGAGAGACCAAGAGCTGAGCTATTTACCAAAGTCGGCTGTAGAACATCGTCTTGTGAAATAGGTTGTGCTGATTGACTTTGGCATGGCCCAAGAGCTGGAACCGTCTTGAAGTTATCTTTAGCAAACTTTTACTTGCCTGTTGTGTTCATGGGAGAAAGAGGAGGCTTTCTTCTCTCGTAAGAGTGGGTCTCAGAAGCTCAATGGGGCAGTTGTACCCTGTTTTCAGGTCACCATGAGTCGGCATCAATTCGATGACCTTGAGTTTGCTTTTGTTTGTTGTATTATTGATATTGTTCGACACGCTTCACAATCTATTGGGTCACTTTTCTTTGGAATGGACGCAAGTAAAGATTTCAATGTAAATTACGGCATGCAGGCCTAGACAGCTGAGATTTTTGCAATACAGCAGAATTGTGAGAACTCGGGCTCCTGGCTTCATCCGTTCATTCATTCATTCATTCATTCAACAAACCGACGTGGTTCCCACCGACAGCTGGGCTCTGCTCTGGGTGCTGGGGACAGAACTGTGGGTTAAACAATCCCTAACAACCTGCCTTTACTGGGGGGAGAGATAAGACCCAAGTAAGTAGCGAGTGGATGTGTATCAAAGTTGTGAAAAGTGTTTTTAATCAAGAGGTGTTCTAAAGGTCAGAGCAGGGTGTCCCAGGGTAAAATGACCACAAAGTTATAGGAGTGGAGAAAAGAGATTTTACTTAGCACATACACTGTCTTCGAGCCTAAACGCTGAGCACCTGGTTTGTAGAAGATTATGGATGGCA
>NW_022111357.1:3832337-3834074 GCF_000313985.2 Echinops telfairi | reverse complement strand
TTTAAGACCTGTTAAATGCTCTCCTTAAATTTTACTTGAAACTTGGGGTCTCTGTAGTGCTCTAAAACACAAGCAAATGAAAACAAGTGCGGGACAGCAGAGTGACGCATCATGAGACATTGCAAAGCCAAAGGCGTCATACAATGATCATGTAGTAAAAGCTTCATCTTTCCATAGAGTTACTAAAAACGACTGAACCACAGCTTGTTTTTCAAATAATCATGGGTACACGTTTTCAGGAACGAGTCAGGAGAGCCTTTATTGATCCAACAAATCTTACTACTTATCAATACCTAAGGGAAAAAAAGAAGGGGCTTTCAGCTCCTGCAGAGAGTTACAGTCTCAGAAATTCACAAGGGCAGTTCTACGCTGCCCAATAGGGTCACTCTGAGTTGACCTTGACTCAGTGGCAGTGAGCTTGGTTTGGGGTTCGGGGAAGGAAGAAGAGGTGCCCGGGTGGTATACCGAGTTACCTGGTGGGCTGCACAAGGTCAGTGTTTCAAAACCACCAGCTGCTGCAGGAAGAAAGAAGAGGCTTTCTCCTCCCCATCCCCCGGGCCTGCACGGTTGCGATGAGGGGCATGGCGTGGTGGCCGTGAGTTTGGCTTGGGTTAAGGCAGGAGGTAAATGGGTGACTACCCTTTAGCTCAGTGTCTTTGCTGTAGAAGCACACACCCAGGCAAGTTTGCTAGTTTTTTGTATGAGCACATTTTTGTACACTAGTTAATCTACTCTTCTTTTTTCCTTTCTTACCTGGCATTTTATTGATTGTTTTGAGATCAGTATAGACACGTTATGAACGATTTGTACACAATTCTTAACGCACGGACCCAAATCCTAAAATGGTATGTAGAGACAATTCTTTTCTAAATTCCAGTGACTTTTCAGCTTTAAATTTGGAGGCAAATTTTCCTTAAGAAGATAACAAGTACCATGATCTGCGAGTGTTGCAGTTAATGAAAATGAAATGAAAAATCCCTCTAACTCACAATTTGTTGTTGTTGTTAGAACTCAGCAAAATAAAATTCTGGTTTATTGTTGGACAACATTGTTTCACACAGACATCCAACAGGCCAGAATAAATAAATAAACAGCAACTTCATAGGGAAAAAAAAAAGGAAAAAGAAACCTTTTTATCTTTGGCCTTTTAAACTACCTCATACAGACCAACTACTTACAGTAGAGCTAAGTACATATACAAAAACAGTTACTGGAATGCTCGGAATGAGATTGTACTTTTTGTGGGAAACTGAGGACCTGGAAGAGAATGTATGGGGTCAGTCGATCCCCTTCCGCTGCCTGCCTCCACTACTGGTCTTGGGTTACTCCCCCCATGAGCTCAGAGCCATAAAGTATTAAGACCCTGCCCACCTAAACCCATTGGAAAGTACTCTCGCACTCTCTCTCTTGATCCTGACATGGGGAAAGGGGAGCCCCTGTCCTTTCTGTCTTTTTATTTTCTATGATTGCACTGCCGCTCCTGGGGACCTGTTTGATGGTGGGGCCAGACCCCACAGCATTGTTGTCGTTGTTTTTGTTTTTTACAAGGTTTTTTTTTTTTTTTTTGGGAGTGTTAGCCGGGATTTGAACCATTCTAGTTGTTTTTATTTTTTCCACTTTTGGGATTATCCTTAATATGGCAACACCACAAGTAAAGTCAGAAGTAGGACAGAGAACGCTTCGAATGCTGGTTTGGTCATCCAAGATTGTGAAAAAATAGCTGACCCCTAACAATGG
>NW_022111357.1:3830928-3832183 GCF_000313985.2 Echinops telfairi | reverse complement strand
ATGTTTCGATTCTGCCACTCACTCACAACAACGTCACGCACACTCCACACTCGAAAGGTCAACCCTTCACAGCACGTCACAAAGTCATTAGAAAAGCCGGAGTGGCAGAACGCACACCGTCTGACAAGCCCTGCCCTGATGACAGGATGGGTTTCAGACACGATTCTACTAAAAAGCAACATGGAGACAGAATTTAAAATGTTCCAGCCCTACAAATGCATGAGGGTGGCTCCAAATTGTCGTTAAGTAGGTTTTGAATTAGGGATACAAACCTGCCCACCCCCTCACCCACCCACTCCATGGAATGTTAAGTTGACACCCAAACAGTCAAATCTTCCCACAGTTCAATATCCCATGATTTTCTGGTTGTACCAAAAAATAAATGATCAGTAAATGATTTCACATCTTAAAAAAACAAACATTTACACTTAGACAAATGGGATTTTATCCTTCTGAAAAATGTTCCCAAAGCTACTAAGAAACTTGGATTTACAAAACATTTGCTAAAAAAATAGCCCTCTGGATTGTCCAAGAAGGGAGAACAGGGCCCACTGATAAGACCTGATAGATAAACAAACGTTCAACAGGCTCAGCGTCTGTCTCTCCTGCTTCATCAGAGGCCCGACTCTCCTGGATCAGCTGCTTCAGCCCGTTTTCCTTTTGGTGCCCTTTTCCTTTTTCCTTGCACTTTTTGGTGTGAAGATTTACCCTTGCCTGCTGCCTTTTTGGGGGGCTTCATCTCCACTTTTGCAGGATCTCAACTGTCTCCTCTTGGGCTCTTCCTTCACCTGCCCTTGAGCCAAACAGACTTGTTTGGGGGCATCTTGGCTGTGGGGAGGGTGCTTGGTGGAGGCCTGCAGTTGAGTGTTGGGTTGCTAACCACAAGGTCAGTGGTTCAAACCCACCAGCTGCTCCTAGAGTGTTTGCTCCTCTAAAGTCTCAGAAGCCCTCAAGAGCAGTTCTACCATTTCTCGAGGGTAGCTGTGAGTCAGATAGTAGAGGGTTTTCTTTTTCTTTTTCCAACCATCTATTGTTTCTGCAGACAGACGGTCTCTCCCTGGACTTTCCTGAACTTTAAGCATGGCCACATGGGCGCTTGAATGGTCTGAAGCATTGGGGAAGTAGCTTGTTGTTGTTAGTTGCTACTGAATTGGTTCTGATTCATAGCAACCCTGCACAACCGACCAAAACAGTGCCTGGTCGGTGCCATCCTCACCATCTTGGTTTGTTTCTGTCCATTGTTGCAGCCATTGAG
>NW_022111357.1:3827971-3830002 GCF_000313985.2 Echinops telfairi | reverse complement strand
TCTGACCGAAGCCCTGGTATTCTCTATTGCATCATGTGCATGTGGCAGTTGGACACTGAATGAGGAAGACTGTAGAAGAATGGATGCATTTGAGTTGTGGTGCTGGAGATGAATATTGAAAGTACCATGGACTGCTAAGAGGACAAACCGATCTGTGTGGGAAGAAGTACGGCCAGAGTGCTCCTCAGAGGCAAGGATGGCGAGACTTCATCTTAAGTACTTTGTTGTCAGGAGAGACCAGTCCTGGAGAAGCATGTTATGTTCCGCCAAGTGGAAGGCAGCCAGAAAGAGGAAGGCTCTCAATGAGGTAGACTGGCACTGTGGCCGCATCAATGGACGCAGCATAGGAACGATTGTGAGGACGGCGCAGAAGGACGGTGTCCTTCTGTTGTGCACAGGGCCACTGTGGGTTGGAGCTGACTTGCTGGCACCTCACAACAACGTAGTGTCGCTATGAGTCAGAATCGACTGGTGGCAGTTAGGGTTTTTGTTTTTTGAGTGTTGGTGGTTTAAGCAGATGACACTTTGGGTTACTTACCACAAAGTCCGCGGTTTGAATCCACCAGCTAATCCAAGAGAGACAGATACGACTTTTTACTTCCATGAAGAGGCAGGCCCTCAATGAGATGGACGGACATAGTGGCTGCAACAATGGGTTGAAGCACAGCGACCATTGTGAGGGTGGCACAGGGCCAGGCAGGGTCCGGTCTCTTGTGCATCAAGTCCCTAAGGGTCAGCAAAAGCTCGGTTGTTGTTAGGTGCCATTGGTCCGATTCTGACCCATAGCAACCCCATGCCCCACAGAACAAAACACCATCCAGTCCTGTCCCACCCTCTCCATTGTCCTCTGCTTGAGCCCACGATTGCAGCCACCGTGTCAATCCGTTACCTTGAGAGCCAAGCGTTCCTCTTTTGTGCTGCCCCTCTACTTTACCAAGCATCTTGTCCTTCTCCGGGACCGATCTCTCCTGACAACATGTCCACCGTGTGTAAGACAAAATCTTGCCTGTGCCTCTTCCCACACAGATCGGTTTTTCCTTTGAGCAGTCCATGGTACTTTCAATATTCTTCTCCAGCACCACGATTCAAATGCATTGATTCTTCTTCTGTCTTCCTTATTCAATGTCTGACTTTTACACGTATATGAGGTAATTGAAAAGACCATGGCGTGGGGCAGGTGCACTTTCATCCTTAACGTAACATCCCTGCTTTTCAAAACTCTAAAGAGGTCCTGTGCAGCAGAATTTCCTAATGCAACCCATATTTTGATCTGCTCCCATGAGCATTGATTGTGGATCCAAGCGAGACAAAATCCTTGGCAACTTCAACCTTTCCTCCATTGATCATGATGTAACCTAGTCACTCTCTCTAGTCAGTTCAGGATTGGTCTAGCCTTTAGGGAATTGCCAGGAGTGTCCTTGAGGGAATTTTGGGGTGCTAGTATTCCATGGTCATGAGTCCCATCCTAACTACCTTGGTCAGAGGGCCCTGGGCGCTTCTTGTAAGTTCTTCTGTCCAGCATAATGTACGTGTCCCATCATGGTCCCATTCCCTATTCAGTAGTCCTGCCTGCAACTGAGATACATTGATCTGCCACCATTCATGCTTCTATGATAGTTTCCTTTGTCCTCTCCTGTCCTAGTTAAACTGCTGATCCTTTGTACATTTCCAGACACCATTATGAGCTCATGCTGATGACCTTCCTCATCCAGACCATGTGTCTGTCTTTGTCTTGTTGTTGCTTGCTTGGGACTTCATACATGTTTTCTATTAGTTATGTTTGTGATTTGGGGTTTCTTCCATCCTCCACAACAATATGACAGCCTCAGTAAAGTCCTTTTAAGAAGAGGAGCCAAGTGCTTGCCCAGTGGAGAGATCTTCCTCTCTCTTCGACCATTCCACATTCAGAGTTTCAAAAGACACCAAGAAAATATACTTTACTTCCAAGGGGAGGGTATTGTTTATATCTCCACAGGGAAAGAGGGACCAGACTTCAACCCAGTGCTCCAAGATGTGATTGCGACCTGCCGG
>NW_022111357.1:3821486-3825983 GCF_000313985.2 Echinops telfairi | reverse complement strand
GGGCAATGAATATACAAATGTGCTTTGCACAATTGATGTATGTATGGATTGTGATAAGAGTTGTATGAGCCCCTAATAAAATGATTTTTTGAGAAAAGAAAATATACTTTACTTCTTGATGGCTCTTACAGTTAGGCAGAAGATGCTAAGAAAAAAATATGTGTCAGGTATAACTTTCATAAATTAAAATTAGTTGTAAAGATATATATGACATGACCAAGGACCTTGGTATTAAAAGCTGAAACTGAAAATTCTTCATTGAATGAATGGACAATGAAGAACTATTGTCTTCCTGCCCAGGGTCCCAGAATGGACACCACCTGCAAAGACAAATAAGACATGGTCACCTTCCTGGTGTTGGTCACAATCCCATGACGGCATCTGACATTCAGGTCAATTATTATGATCTACATTAGAGCTTACATTCTGAGTACCTCGTTTTGCAAGAGGCTACGGATGGCAGCGACACCCCCAAATCCATTTGCCGAGTCCACACATAGACCAAGCCCCCCCTGAATTCTTTCTGATGATCAGCTACGGATGTAGATCATCTTGCCCTTTGGAAAGTAGATTACCTCCACCCCTCTGCAGCCAGCTCCGAGCAGGGCAGCCTCTGGGGGTTGCCTGGGTGTTGTGGATGAGGATCATCTTACGGGTGACAGCACAGGGGGCCAAAGACCAGTGGGTCACATCATCTCCGTCTTATTCTGACTGACTTGATCAAAAGGCCCTGGAACAATCTTGTAATCCTTCTAGCTAACCTAATGCGTGTGTCCCAATCATGGTTTTATTCCTGCTTCTGTGTCCCACCTATCCTATTGATCTACCACCAATCATGGATTTGTGACCGTTTCCTTTGTTCTACGCCTTTTTTAATTAGCATCCCGACTATGAATCCTCAGATGCCATTGTGACCTTGTGTGAGTGACCTCCCTCATCTAAATGATGTGTCTGTGTCTTTGCCCCTTCTCCTTGGGTTATATTTGAGATGGGGGTCTATTTTGTACTACAAAATAAACCCAAGACTTAAGGTTTATTTGTTAAAAGACTTCCTAGCGGTGGTAACAATGGAGCTGGATATTTAAAAGAAGCTAGTGCTTTGGTAGGAAGAAACATCAATGACTATGGCCTCCAGTCTGACTTCAGCACAGCTGTAATATAAAGGAATTAAAAATCCTCACAACTGGATCAATAAGCAGCATCATGATAAATGGAGAACAGTTTGAAGTTGTCAAGGATTTCATTTACTTGGATCTGTAATCAATGCCAATGGAAGCAGCAGTTCAGGAATCAGATGGCGTGTTGCATTGCTGTCAAAGGACGCCCTAAAGCGTGAAGCAGCACAGGTGCCACCTTGAGGGCTAACAGGAACCTGACCTGAGCCATGGTGTTTTCCGTTGCTCCATACACATGCCAAAGATGCACATGAACTAAGGAAGACCAAAGAAAAATGGATACATTTGAATCATTTTGGCAAATCCATTGCAATCATATTGCAGTCAACCCAGTAAGGTGATGGCCATCGAAGCACACATATTGGCAAATAGGATTGACTAGATCATGGAATGAAAGCTATCTTGGGAGATGTATAGTCAGAATGATCCATAGACATGAGACTTTGTCTTATATCCTTTGGACTTGGGATCGGTCCCTGGAGAAGGACACCATGCTTGGTAAAGTAGAAGGGCAGCCAAAGGGGGAAAGACCTTCAGTGAGATGGACTGACACGCTGACGGCAGCACTGGGCTCAGACCCAGCAATGATTGTGAGGATGGCGTCGGACGGAGTAGTATTTCTTTCTTTGTGCATGGGGTCTCAATGCGTCAAACCATCTTGAAGGCACCTGAGAGTGGCAGTTCTCAGAAAGTACACAAAGAGGGGAGAACACTCTACAAACAAAAGTCCAGAGGTGGGTTTAGGGTCAACAATAAATAAATAAATATTAGTCTTTGTCCTTGGTTCCGAAAGATAACTTTTATAAAAAGGTCCTGTGTTCTAAGCACTGTGATGACCTTAAATGCTGGCCTTGCAGGGGACATGGCATCCCCCAACGGCCACCCCAGAATAGAAACGGAAGCCAGACTGAAAGAATTCAGCCCTACTTTAAAACTACCGGTAGCTCTTGGATTTAGGATTGAAGTTCCCTGGTGGGAGAGGAGGCCAATGACAGCCACCCCAGGACTATGGAAATGGCGGTTGTTGGGCCTTGCTGTGGATCCCTGGCTTAGCAGGCATCTAGGAAAGGGGACTAAGAACCACCATAGATTTACTATGCAAATGCTCCCTTTACATTAATGTGACAGGTATTAATCTGATAGGCAAGGATTTGCCCTCGTAAGGAGTGTGACAGGGAAATTCCCCCTAGCATCAAACCTCCTTTTCAATGTAAACAGAGCTCAATCATTTAAGGATTCAATCTGTACAAAACAACAACTCGTGAATTGCAGTTTGAAGCAGAACTATCCATGAATAAACTCCTTTTCTTAACAACACCTTAAATTCTATGCCATTGGAGAAACTATTGATGTTTTCAATGGAACTATTTTACACCCCGGGGAGTGATTGACAATGTTTTTTTGGGGGGTGTCATAAAATGATAGTAAGACTGCTAAAGTAAACCAGAGGTGTTCATAACCCATGGACAAGCAGATGGCTTCTGGGCTTTCACTTAATTTTAGCCCCACTACAAGAACAGTCAGTTCTCATAACATGGCCCTGCCGATATTTGCCCTATGAAGTGATCACTGAAGATATGTGTGCTACAGAAAAGTGTGGTGAAGATTTCAGATGGTGCCTGGCTATCAATTAGAGTAGTCTGGGGTCTAGGCTTTTATTCACACAAGCAGTCATCTAAGTGAGGAGTCAACTATGTCCACATGGACGAAGCACACCAGCCTGTGGGATTCAAAGATGACAAATTCAAATATGATGTAGGGGAAAGTACAAGAGCTTAAATGGTGAACCCCCAGTTTGTAGAAGGCTTTGGAGGACAGTGGGAGCCCAAAATCCATCTGCAGACTACCTAGTTGGAATAAGCCTCTGGTAGATCTCCCCTGGCCACAGTTGAGGGATGAGAAAATAGCTTTGCTACCAGACAGAGATTACTGTAAACTTGGTTATTGCGGATGATACCTGGTCAGTTGACCTCCCTTTTGACCCAACCTGAATTTGCTCTAGCTTCCTCACTTATTCCGTGACAGAAATTTCCTCTCTGGCTTATTTTAATATTGCTGGTGGTATTTTCTTTCTTACTCTTTATTTTTATCTTTATTGTTATTGCTTTCTTTCTGTTTCGTTTTGTTTTTGTTTTTTATTGTTTCTGTTGGGTCTCCCAGTTCATGAAGCACAGAAGGAGTGGATGCAAAGAGACAACAACTGATGCGATGACTTATTAGGGCTGGGGGCTGGGAAAGAATTGGGGAGCAAATCGTGAATGCAGGAGGGTGCACTGGAACTGATGGTGATGATGCACGTCCAACTCTTTTTAAAAGCAACGTAACTATGGAAGTCTACGATATTTGAATTTTATGTCAGTAATACTATAAAAAAAGAGAAAGGTCCTGGTTTGAGTGGGAAAACAATGTGGAACAGAACTTAAAATCATAAAAGAGAGCAGGCTTACTGGTCAGATAGGGGTCTGTGGGAGACTCCCCCACCCTCAAGACTGGCCTGCACCCTGCAGGTTTGGAACGGAGCGTGAGGAGGAGGAAGGACACACATGATGGACATGGCGGGGATTGCAGTGGGTGAGTTGGGTCAGAGTGTGTGTGAACTGTTGAATGTGAAACTGTGGTCTGCTCTGCAAACCTTCACCTAATTCACAATAAAAAGTTAAACAAACGGAAACTTCCAAAGGCTTGCAATTTCCCAGTTATTGAAGTGTCTTTGATGAGACCTCCAAACCAGATCTTCAGGTTTTATGTTAATGAGTGCCTTTTGGCTAGGAGCTGACCAATCCAGAAAAACCCACCAGATGATGTCAGCCCAACTCAGGGTAGAGAGACTGATTCTGTCAATCTTGAGGCCCCAGTGAAGGCTCTGGAAACGGAAGTTCCCTGGACTTCTGAGTTGGTGAAAGGTGTCAGTGCAAGTGGAAAGACAGCACATCTCTTTTTTGAGACACGGGAACTTTTTTTCTTTATTAAATCATTTTATTGGGAGCTCGTAGAACTTTTAATAAAATCCACACATACATCCATTGTGTCAAGCACATTTGTACATTTGTTTCCCTCATTATTCTCAAAAATTTACTTTCTACTTGAGTCCCTGGTATCCGCTCCTCATTTTGTCCCCTCTCCCTGCTCGCTCCCTCCCCCATGAACCCTCGATAATTTATAAATTATTATTATTTTGTCATATCTTACACTGTCCGACGTCTCCCCTAACCCACTTCCCCGCCATCTCCTCTCATCCACTTCTCTGCCGTCTGTCCCCCAGGGAGGAGGCCATATGTAGAACCCTGTAATCTGTTTCCCCTTTCACCCCCACCTTCCCTCC
>NW_022111357.1:3818638-3820877 GCF_000313985.2 Echinops telfairi | reverse complement strand
TAGAACAAAGTATTCTTGCATTGAGGGTTTACTTGAGTAGGGGTCCAATGTCTGACATGGGAACGCTTTGTTGGATGCCAGTAGGTCAGAAGTGAGGGGACTGTGGGGGCACTTGAGTTTAAGGAATACAGAGTCACTGTGCCAAAAGAAAATTCCTGGTAGACATTCAACCATGTCATCACATAGCATGTGATCGAGGACCAATGGGACTGGAGGAAGAAGAGGTCCAATAGCACTGAAGGTATTGACCAAAAGCAAGGCTCTAGGGAGCAAGTGACTGAAAACCACTGGGAATGTTTCCATCAGCTCTGAAGAAGCACTGGAAGCACTCACCCTCCTCTGCCAAGAAAATGGAAAGACAACTTTCTGGCCCGCTGACGGAAAGATCCCCATCTATGCCCAGACCAAGGAAAAGTGACCCCACAGAATGTAAAAAGTATCGAATCCTATAATTAGTATCACGTGCAAGTAAAGTTTCCTGAAGAGAATTCAAGAATGGGCACAGCAGTCCATCAACATTCAGTCCATCTGAATTTAAGTTACATTCAGAAGAGGACGTAGCACAAGGGAGATCATGGTGGATGTCAGATCTTGACTGAAAGCAGAGAATACTAGGCCAATGTTTACTTGTGGTTTGTTCACTATGCAAAGGAACTCAGGCATGTGGATCCTAGCAAACTATGGATGACATTGGGAATTCAAGAACACTTTATTGTGATCATAAAGAACATTTGCATGGTCCAAGAGGTAGTTGTTTGAATAGAACACAAGAATACCGAGTGGTTTAAAATCAGGAAAGGTGTGTATCAGGGCTGTATCCTTTCACCATCTGTATTCAACCGTATGCTGAACAAATAATCTGAGAAGATGGATTATGCAAAGAACGCAGCATCTAGATCAAAGAAAGGCTCATTAACAATCCCTAACATGGAGGGCACAATCTTGCCTGCTGGAAGCAAGGAGGATTTGAAGCACTTACTGATGTTGTAATCAATGTGATGTAAACCCAAATCCTCATAACTGGATCAATAGACAACATCATGATAATGGAGAAGAGATTGAAGTTGTCAAGGATTTCATTTAACTTGAATCCACAATCAGTGCTGATGGAGCAGCAGTCAAGAGATCACACAGTGGATTCTGTTGGGCAAATCTGCTGCACACGCCCTCTTTAAAGTGTCTGTCGAAGAGCAAGAATGTCCGTGTGAGGACTCGGTGTACCTGACCCAAGCCATGATACTGTCAGTCATCTCAAATGCAGGCAAAAGTTGGACACTGAATAAAGAAGACCAAAGAGGAATTGATGCATTTGAATTGTGGTGTGGCAAAGAACACTGAAAACCCTATGGACTGCTAGGAGAACAAACAAATCTGCCTTAGGGGAAGCCAGCATGGTCCTTAGAAGGAAGGGTGGCAAGAGTTTGTCTCACTTATTTAGACATGTTCTCAGGAGAGACCAGTCCCTGGAAAGGACCATTGTGTTTCATAGAGAAACAACAACAGCAACAACGAGGAACTTCATCAAGGAGATGGATGGACAAGTGGTGAGACGTGCAGGACAGGGCACGATCCATAGGGTCAGAGACGAGTCAAGGTATCTAACAGCAGCCATCCGCCATCCCTACTTTCCAGATGGGGGCACTGTGTCTTCGGAGGGTTAGTAACTTGTTCATGGTCTGTCACTGGTCATTGACAGCAAGCTGCTCCGCTTTCCTTCAAGAGAACCTGCTGCAGGGAGTGTGTTCCCAAAAGGAAAATTCAGATTATTCCAGCAATGTTGACCATTGCAGGATTATGAGTACTAACCTACTTCTGCCTGGGGTGGGGATCTTTTAATTCTTTGGGGACTACCATCTCCTCAATCTGTTGGGTGAAGATCTTATTAAAATTGTCTAAAGTTCTTTGTACACAATCCTTTCTTCCGATTCTCTTTGCACACGTGTCAGACCCGTGTCACTGTCTGAAGGCTCTACCTCTTTATTTCTACTCCCTTCCCTGACCCCAAAGAAATCTCTTGCATATGTAATCTGGCCTTGGTATCTGCTTCTTGGAGGCCTCAAACTAACATAGCCCATATTTGCATGTGCTACCAAGTGCCAATAATCCTGCCTCTTGTGGCTATTTCTTGAGTTTGACAAGGTAGTTCACACCCAGGAACTCATTCAACTGAGGCAGGAAGTATGGCTAACTACCCAGAAAGCAAAACGGTAAAGTTTTAAGATGTTTCCCAGGATTATAG
>NW_022111357.1:3815861-3817330 GCF_000313985.2 Echinops telfairi | reverse complement strand
ATTTTTAAAGAAGAATGTCATTTGATTTCTTGACTGCTGCTTCCATGAGCATTGACTGTGAATCAAAACAATGACATCCTTGACAAAATTCATCTTTTCTCTATTGTCACGGTGCTGCCTCGTCATCCTTTGTGAGGATTTTGGCTTTCTTTGCATTGAGTTGCAATGCAACCTGCACTGAAGGCCACGGGTCTTGATCTTCAGCAGGAAGTGCTTTAAGTCCTCCCCACCTTCAGTCTCAAGCTTGTATCAAGCCTTCCTCTAATCCTGATGCTGCCTTCCTCTTCACACAGTACAGCTTCTTGGATTATTTGCTCAGCATACCAGTTGGGTAAGTATAGTGAAAGGATGCAACCATTTCCTGAATCACACCTTTCCTGATTTTTTTTCTTTTAAAAAAATCATTTTATTGTGGGTTCATACAACTTTTATCACAATCCATTCATCCATCCATTGTGTCAAGCACATTTGTTCACTTATTGCCATCATTATTCTCAAAACATTTGCTTTTTACTTGAGTGCTTGGTATCAGCTCCTCCTTTTTTCCCTCCCTCCCTGCCCCTTCCCCACAAACCCTAGATAATTTGTAAATTATTATTATTTTGTCACAGTGCTGGAGAAGAACACTGAAAGGTCCATGGACTGCTAAAAGGACAAACAAATCTGTCTGGGAGGAACTGTAGTCAGAACATTCCCTAGAGGCTAGAATGGCAAGATTTGGACATGTTGTCAGGAAAGACCAGTCCCTGGAGAAGGACATCATGTTGGGTAGGGTAGAGGGGTAGCGAAGGAGAAGGCCCCTGAGGCGATGGATTGACACTGTGGTTACAACAATGGGCTCAGGCACAGGAACAGTTGTGCAGATGCCGCAGGCCTGGGCAGTGTTTTGTTCTGTTGTGTCGCCATGGGTCAGGAACCGACTTGATGGCACCTAACAACAGCAACCCACTTTGTGATTCATCCACAGGGCCCCCAGGGTGCTCCTTAAGTACATAACAGAAATAGTGCTGTTGTTTTTAATTTCTTAAGGAAGGCTCAAGGACTGTCTAGTAACTTGTTATTTTGCTTTCAGGATAAACTTTAAATGCTTTAACAAAGTTTCTGAAACAATATGGCCTCTGCTTTCATATACTCTTATTGAAATCCACCCTTCTCCCACCTTCTAGGCAAGACCCAGTCTTTCTGAACATTGCAGCTTAGTTCGCCCCCTCTAGAAAGCTTTGGGGAGGTGGGGGCAGGGAATTGGGAAGCAAACAATGAATGCGGGAGGGGGAAGGGAGTATTAAAACTGATTGTGATAATGCATATGCAACTCTTTTAAAAAGCAATTTAACAAGTGAGGTGTATGGTATGTGAATATTCTTTTTTTCCCCAATCATTTTATTGGGGGCTCATACAACTCTTATCACAATCCATACATACATCAATTGTGTAAAGCACATTTGTACATTCATTGCCCTCATCATTCT
>NW_022111357.1:3803265-3815510 GCF_000313985.2 Echinops telfairi | reverse complement strand
TGACAAAACTATAATAATTTATGAATTATGAAAGGTTCATGAGGGAGGGGGAGGGGGGAGGGAGGGGGGAAATGAGCAAATGATATTGAGGGCTAAAGTGGAGGGCAAATGTTTTGAGATTGATGAGGGCAACAGGTGTACATATGTGCTTGACTCAAGGGATGTATGTATGGACAGTGATAAGAATTGTACAAGCCCTCAATAAAATAAAATTAAAAAAAAGAAACCAAATGACCTATGGTTACCAGGGTGAAGAAGGAAGAGATGCTGGTTAGGGGCATTGAGTTTGGTAATGGCGGTGAGATAATTTGGAAAAGGGTATCAATAATGGTTGTACAACACGATGAGTATAATCAATAGCACTGAATTTTACATGTAGAAGTTGTGGAATTGGGGAATGTTTTGTTGTGTTTATTTTTGGCACAATTTTAAAAATTACACAGATAACAATGAGTACAAGGAAGAAGAAAATATTCTAAAATTGATCGTGGCAATCTTGATATGATTGAACTCTTGAATTGCATGATATGTGGGTGAAGTGTCAATAAAACTGTTAGAAAATAAAGTAATTAAGTAAAAGAAAGGAGGCTTTCCTTCCTTTCTCCCATGGGTCCTTTAGAAGTACCTCCTTCCCAACTAATGAGGGGTGGTCAGCCCAGAGAGGGCAGCGCCAGGGGGTAAGGTCATGCCAGTCTTGTTCACCACTTGATCCTGGTATGGCCTGAGCTGGCCATTGGAATACCACCTTTCCCAGACTCCTTCCCCCTCTGGATAATCAACACGTGACGACAAAAACAAAAGCGTGCATGGAGTCAATTCTGGCTCCTGGCGACCCTTTAGGGCAGGAAGAACGACCCCTACGGCTTCTGACACTGCAGGACTAGGAAGCCTCGTCTTTCTCCTAGAGAGAGGCTGGTGGTCTCAAACCACGGAGCTCCTGATTAGCAGCCTAACTCGTGGCCACTATGCCCCATGATGGCAATCTTGAAAGCAGAGGGCCTTCGCTGCTTCGCAGAAGGCTGGAGACGTAGCAGCAAGGGGAGGATGATGGGGCGAGGAAGGGGAGCCCTCAGGGAAACAGTACCAGAGGGAGTCCGGATTGAAGAGGACGCCAAAGCAGTGTAACTCGGTGGACAAGGGTGTGGACTTCGGGCCACTGAAGTTGGGAGCCATCTGCATAGGTGACAGATGAGGTCATGGTACGCTTCGTTCCTGAAGCATGTGCGTAATGTTAGGCCTCTTTGACTTGTTGTGGTTGACCACAGGGTCTGTTTGGATGTGACCTCAAGTCCTAATTGGGCTCAGCCTGCCTGAGTCCAGAGTTCTCACGGGCGTGGTAGACACATTGTCCTAAATCCCGACATTTCTGTGATTGATACCGTGCTGGGAGGATCACAGAAGAATTCACTTCTCTGCTGTGGCCTTGAATGCTTAGCACAGAGAGATATGAGGGGACTGCACCATGTTCCCGACAAACTGATAGTAAAAGGCATGGAATTTTCCCATGCATTGTGTGACCCTCCCTCGGGTCAGAAAGGAGCTTTGTTTCTGGATGGAGGGCTGGGCTGCTGAGCACACGGTGGGAAGGGAACGCACTGTCACTTGACCAGCCACCTCCGGCCTGGCAGCCCTGTTCTCACTCCGCACTCGGCAGCTAGAGGCAACATGTCATGGGTCCATTTCACCAGCCTTGCCCCCCTGAAGTCCAGCCGGAGGCTCCGCAGGTCTCCTCCGAGAGTCTGGCAATGGTATGCTTTCAATGGAGCTAGTGAGAGGAATCATTTTAAGTGGGACTTCGAGGGATAGTTTCAAAAATTCCGTTGTACATTAGGCAAACTATCAGTGGTGTGTGCCTCTCTTGATCCACGGAACCGTCTTGCTTAGGATAAGGGGACGTTCGCAGACAGGCCACTTTCTCACCCGTCCGGGAAACAGCACCAAGTGGCCTGCCCTGAGGCATTCAGATCGTGACTAAGCGTGGGGAATCACCTCTTCCGCTCCTGGCCCAGCCCTCTCTGGTTCTAGGCACACTGGCCTTCCTGGGTCTTGAAAATATCACAGGATCATCTGTCAGGAATGTTCTGGAATACTCTTCCCAACCTCATACGCCCAACACTGGCCCTCTCCTTTGCTAAGATAACACAAGTTCATCCTTTAGATCTGGCCTCAGAGTTATCCTCTCAGGAGCCCCTGCATCGCTCTTCAGAGCATGTGCTGCTGTTCGTGATGGTCAAGTTTGTGGGTCTATTAGGGGTGGGTTAGACCGTGAGCGTGGTATACAACCCCTTAGCTTGTATGGGCTCCCTGCCGTGCAGAGTCCCAGGTGAAATTGTTCACGGCAGGTTAGTAAGGAAGTACAATTAACCCCGAGTGCACCTTGCCTATTGGGTAATCAATCCATCACTAGGTCTGAGATTAAGCCTGACGGCTCGACCAGAATGCAGCTCATCTCTGTATCACCGGTGTCTTGTATGGGGCCTGGCACATAAACTAAACCCAATGAAAGCAACCCTAAAAAAAGCCCTCGGTGCTACTGATTCCATTTTGACTGATTTGTGACCCTGGAGGACAGAGTAGGACCTCAGAACAGAGGGGTTCTGAGGTCATGAATCTCTACAAGAGCAGGTTGCCCCATCTTTGTTGAGAGCAGCCACTGGTGGGCTTGAACCACTGGCCTTTCAGTTAACAGCTAAGTACTTAACACTGTGCCATCAAGCCTCCTTGACTGAAGTGCCGGTTACGTTCAATGATGTCACAGAGTGACTCCTACGTCAGTCCGGCATGATGAAGGGAGGAATCACGTTAGCACCAGGCTGTGAGCCAGGGGCCCTGGAAATCAGGCTGATGCCGAGGGGAAGGCTGAGGAGGCAGCGGGGTGAACGAGTCCTTCCAGAGTGTGGCTAAGAAGGAAGGAGCGAGGGCCTTACAGCCTCACCTAGTCCTGGCTCTGTCACAGCGGCTGCAGAGTCGTGCTCTGCCCCATCCCCACCCGGACATGCAGGTAATGTCAGGGGCATCGCGCCCCGGCTGCCAAGAGGGCAGCACCACTCCTGCTCATAGGACGCTGGCTCCTGCTCTCTCCCCATGTTCCAGTGTTTGCTTTTTCTGCCATCTTTGCTACAGAAAGGTTCAGGATATATATATTTCCATTCTGAAAACTTAAAACACAAAACAGTCTATAGACTAAAAGAACAGCTACCATGTACCCACCACCCAGAATAATCAACTGTTAACATTAAATCTTACTATTATTGTTAGGAACATAGTACTGGGCATAGTTTCCCCCTTGGGTTCTAGGTAAGTATTGTTAAGTGTTGTGGGTTTTTTTCCTTCCCCCAGTGTAAGGTCGCTTCCTCCCCCTTTACCCAACAGAAATCTTATCTCTTTTGAGATATAGATGCCCCCCTCTCCACAACTGTTAGCCTTTTTTGCTTAAGATTACTTATATGGAGAAAATAAAGTAGAACATCTCAGATAAAGCTGTTCCTCGCCCCAGTCTGATTCCTCTCCCTCCACTAGGAGCGATTGTTCTCCTGGAGGCCTTTTGTGCTGTTTCTATGAACAAAACAAAATGGACATTCATAGCAGCATCCTTCTTCTTCTTTTTTAAAAAAATACTTGTCATGGGGGCTCTTACATCTCTTATCACAATCTGTACATTCATGCAGTGCGTCAAGCACATTTGTACAGATGCCGCCATCATCATTCTCACAGCATTCCCTTCCCACTTGAGCTCCTGATCTCAGCATTATTCTTAACAGCAAAAAAGAAAAGGAAACCGCTCAAATGCCCACCAGTTGCTCAGGAGAAAAACAAAAAGGAATGAAGTGCTCATTAACACAAATCAAACTTGAAGGCATTTTAAGTGGAAGAAGTCAGATACAAATGATATGATCCCACTTCCATAGGCAAGTCCATAGACACAGCTTGGTGGTTGCCAGGCCAGGGGTGGGAGGGAGTAAAGAATGACTACTTAATGGATTAAAAAGTCTAAACCCGTTGCTATCCAGTCAATGCTTAGTCATGGAAACCCCATGTGTTCCTGAATAGGACTGAGTTTCATAGGATTCTTTTAGACCATTGAGTGGGTCCGGACCACCACCCTTGCAATGGAGCAGAAAGCATCTATGCTCCTGTTGCTGTTCGGGGCCATCCAGTTGGCTCTGACCCATAGCAACCCTAAGCACAGCAGAAGGAGACCCTGGCCAGTCCTCCAGCATCCTCACAATTGCCCTTATGTTTGATCCCATTGTTGCAGCCGCTGTGTCACTCCATCTTGTTCAGGGAATTCCTCTTCTTTGCTGCCCCTTCACTGTACCAAGCATGACATCTTTTTTCAGAGACGGGTCTCTCCTGAGAACATGTCCAAAGTATGTGAAAGGAAGTCTAGCTGTCCTTGCCTCTAAAGAACATTCTAGCTGTTCTTCTTCCAAGACAGATTTGTTTGTTTGCTTGGCAGCCCAATTTTTCAATCTTCTTCGCCAGCCCATTCGTTCAAATACATCGATTCTTCTTTCGTCTTCCTCGTTCAGTGTCCACAATTCACAGGCATATGAGACAATCCAAAATACCGTGGCTTGGGTCAAGCACACCTGAGTTCTCAAAGTAACCTTTTTGCTTTTCAACACTTTAGAGAGGTCTTGTGCATCAGATGTACGCTGAATTATTGCATTAGGTAAATCTGCTGCACACGGCTGGGACTTAACGCCACCTGCATCCTGTAACCGAGAGCTCCATCCAAGCTGATCATGGCCACAGGCATCCGGTCTACAGTGACCATATATCCCACGTAGAATTATGGCTGGAAGGGTTATATTAATGGACTGCATTCAGTAGCACAATGTTTTGACTTTACACAGGATATCATTGGAATAAGGAATATCATTGCTGATGTCAGATCTTGGCTCAAAGCAGAGAATACCAGAAATAAGTTTATTTATGTTTTGTTGACTATGCAAAGGTGTCTAACTGTGTGGACCATAATAAACGATAAACAACCTTTAGAATAATGGGAATTCTAGAGCACTTCATTGTACTTGTGTGAAACTTATACACGGATCAAGAGGCAGTTGTGCCAACAGAACAAGGGAAGACTGCATGGTTTAAACTCAGGAAAGGTGTGCGTCAGGGTTGCATCCTCTCACTAGACTTAGCAAATCCTCAGAGAAGCTGGATTCTATGAGGAAGAATGTGCCATCGGATTGGAGGAAGGCTTAAGAACAACCTTCCACAGGCAGATGACAATCTTGTTTGCTGAAAGTGAGGGGGACTTGAAACATATGCTGATGAAGATCAATGGGTAACATCATGATGAATAGAAAAAAGATTCAGGATGTCAAGGATTTGTCTTGCTTGGATCCACAATCAAAGCTCATGGAAGCAGCAGTCAAGAGATCAAAACATGAGTTACACTAGGTAAATCTGCTGCATAAGACCTCTTTAGAGTATTGAAAAGCAAGGATATTACTTTGACAACTAAGGTGAGCCTGACCCAAGCCATAGTATTTTCCATCACCTCATATACATGTGTGAGTTGGACATTGAATAAGGAAGCCCATAGACATATCACTGCATTTGAATTGTGGTGCTGGAGAAGAATATTGGAAGAGCCATGGACTGCTAAAAGGATAAATTGATGTATTGGAAGGAGTAAGGCCAGCGTCCCCTTAGAGGCCAGATGGCAGGACTTGGTCTTACGCACTTTGGACGTATTGCCAGGAGAGGACAGCCTCTGGAGAAGGACATCATGTGTTGTAAAGGAGAGGGGCAATGGACAAGAGGAAGGCCCTCAAGGAGCTAGCCTGCCACGGTTGCTGCAGCAATGGGCTTAGGCACAGGAACAAGTGTGAGCGCCTCACAGGACCTAAGAAGCCCCCTTCACTGTGAGCATTGTCTGTGAGTTCTGCACCATGCTCACAATTGTTCCTGTGCAGCCAATGGTTGAACCCAGCATAGAAGTAGAGTGCTTCGGGAGGAGGAGTTGGTGTCAGCATAGTGGAAGTTACATAATCTGTCAACTTGCGAAGGGGTGGAGTCCAGCCTGTTAATCAGGTTGCAGCTTGATGACCTCTTTTGGAGGCACGAAGGAGATAAATAGCTCACTGGGGGCCAGATACATGCTCACTCCCCGTGAGACATTCCTGTTGACAAGCCACATGGAGATATCCTGATGCAGCCAGAACCCCTGGAGCTGGAAGAGCCACATGGAGACCCCTGCCAGTGCTGAGATGCTTCCACAGCCACTGGACCCACAAGACTTCCCACCCACTGGCCTGTGATCTTCCTGAATTCGGTGTCATTGCATAGGTTGCATGAGTTTGAAGAGGAATTTATAGATTGGTATCAGACATTGGTATCGGACATATCGGGCTAATATTGGACTTATGGACTTGATCTGGACTGGGCTGGGACGTTTCCTTAATGTACAAGTGCTCTTTGATATACACATAGGCGTATCTCTGGATTAATTTCTCTAGTCAACCGGGACTAACCCAAGGGTGAAGGGTATGTTTGGCCCCTGCCCCGTGGCAAGCAGCAAGCCAGAGGCGATCAGATGGGGCCAGCCCCCCACCCCACTTACTGCAGCTACCCAGGGATACTCAAAGAGAATAATTTTTCTTTCTGGTACGATGAAACTTTCTGGAATTCATGGTGACAGTTGCACAGCATTGTGAATATACTAAAAAACCACTGAATTTGAAATGGTGAATTTTGTTATAAAAATTTTATCCCAATTATAATAACAAACGATGTGATTTTAAACTAGTTGTCTAAGTGCACTCATACAGTAGATGTACCTCCACCACTTGTTTATCTACTCAATATTGTGCTGGTGCATCTAGATCTGTTGTTGGTGTTGTTGTTTACAGCTACTCAGTCATCTTCTACCGGAGGACCACACCATGGCTGGTGCTCCTATTGGTGGACACTGCACTTGTGCAAACTTTCCAGTAGGGCTGCCGTGAACCACCTGAGGTGCATTTGGAAAGTAATGGATTGGATTGGGTCTCCCCAACTATGTGCTATGAATTCTAAACTCTGTGCCTGTGATTATAATCCCACTTGGGAATTAGTTTTCTCTGAGGTTAGTGAGGCAGCCCCCACTTGTCTCGGTTTGCTGGACTGTGGTGGCTTGTATGTTGCTGTAAGCTATGCCGCTGGTATTTCAAAGGCCAGCAAGGTCACTCAGTTTCAGGAGAGCATCCGGACCAGGAACAGACAAAACTAAGAAGGACTCAGCTCTCCACTTGGGTGGAAGAAGCACTGAAAACCTTATGTAGAAACATTGGCAGAGACTGAAAGCCTAAACAAAGGAAGTAGAACCTTATGGGAGATGGTGCCAGAGCACGGGCAGGTCCCAGGGCACTGGAACTGTGACGGAAGAGGAGGGACGTCGGACATGGTGATGTGAGTCGGGAAAAGCCTGTGGGAGTAAAGCCTTCTGGATCTCCATTCGCTGATGGGGCAGGACTCAAAGCAAGGAGAACAGCTGCAAAAATCTTCTCAGGACTGGAACTTGGAATGCGCAAAGTATGGATTTAGGAAAACTGAAAGTGGTAAAAACTGAAATGGAACCCATGAAAAGATCTTAGGCCTTAGTGAGCTGAAATGGACTGGTATTGGCCATTTCTAATCATAAAATCGCATGGATTGATTACCATGTAGGAAAAAACCCAATCAAGATGAATGGGGTGGCATTCATTGTCAGAAAGGACCTTGCGAAATCCAATACGAAGAGCAATGCTAAATGTGACTTGTTCACCTATCTTTTTCTTTTATGATCAGTTTATTGGGGACTCATCCATCCATCCATTGTGTCAAGCACATTTGTACATTTGTTGCCAACTTCATTCTCAAAACATTTTCTTTCTGCTTAGTATCAGCTCCTCATTTTTCCCCTCCTTCCCCGCCCCACCTCCCTCATGAACCCTTGATAATTTATGAATTATTATTATTTTGTCGTGTCTTACACTGACCGATGTCTCCTTTCACCACTTTTCTGTTGTCTGTCCCCCAGGGAAGGATTTATATATAGATCCTTGTGATCGGTTCCCCCTTTCTACCCCATCTTCCCCTTCCCCTCCTGGAATCACTACTCTCATTATTGGTCCTGAGGGGTTTATCTATCCTGGATTCCCTGTGTTTCCAGTTCTTATTTGTACCAGTGTACATCCTCTGGTCTAGCTGGTTTTGTAAGGTAGAATTGGGATCATGATAGTGTGTGTGTGTGTGAGGAAAGCATTAAAGAACTAGAGGAAAGTTGCTATACTTCACCCTGACTGATAAAAGAGAGAAAAGGTTGAAGTCAAGGATTTTGTCTTATTTGAATCCTCAGTCAGTGCTCATGGAAGCTGCAGTCAGGATATCAAACGACATATTGCATTAGGCAAATCTGTTGCACAAGACCTCTTTAGAATACTGAAGAGCAAGGATGATACTGTGAGGATCAAGGTGCACCTGACCAGCCATAGTATTCTCCATCGCCTCATATGCAAGCGAAAGTTGGACATTGACTAAAGAAGCCTGAAGAATCGACACATTTGAGCTGTGGTGCTGGAGAAGAGTATGGAAAGTACTGTACCATGGACTGCTAACAGGACAAACTGATCTGTGGTGGAAGAAGTAGGTCAGAGTCTCCTTAGAGATATGGATGGCATATTTGTGTGTTGTCCAGAGAGACCAGTCCCTGGAGAAGGACATCATGCGTGGTGAAGTGGAGGGTCAGTGAAGGAGGGGAAGGCCCTCAGGAGAGGGATGGGCCCAGTGGCTGCATAGGAACAATTGTGAGGTTGGCCCAGGACCCTGCAGTGTTCGGTTCTGGTGCGCATGGGGTCGCTGTTGCTGGCACCTTCACAACAGCAACATGAGGTGGGACTCAGGTAGGATGTGTCTTGAGGTCATCTCTGACGATAGGCGGCGCTAAGGGAAGTTGGCGTTGGCAGGTGCCGCTGTCAGTTCGGACTAACAGCAGCTCCACGTTCACCAGCACAAAAGTCCTTGCAGCCAGCGCCCTCCTCACTACCTTTCGTATATTGGCGCCCATGTCGCAGCCATCATGCCAGTCTCTCTTGTTGAGGGTCTTCCTCTTTTTTTGTTGACCCTCTGCTTTATTCAAGGAGACCTGGTGGTGCAGCTGGTCAAGCGTTGGACTGATAACCACCAGACATTTCCGAGGAGAAAGACAAGGCTGAGTCGGCTTGCTCGTTTTCCAGGGACTGCTCCCTCCTGATGACATGCGCAGACATGCGCAGAGTACACAGAACGACGTCACACCGCTCTCACGTCTGGAAAACATCCTGGCTGTATTCCTCTCCTAGCACAGATCGACTCATCCTTTTTGACTTCCGTGCCCTACAAGCCGACTTGAACAAGTTCATGGAGAAATTGCATTATCTTTGAATTCCATTTTCCATGAACTTTTGGAAACCCCTTCATATTTAGTAGTCTTTGCCAACACTGTAATTCAAAGGCATCCACTGTCCTTTGGTCTGCCAGTTTTTACTTGGGTACGCAGTTACTGAAAGAAACATGGCTTGGTCAGGTGCACACCTTAGCTCTTTACAGTGACATTTTGCAGCAGATTTGCCCAATGCAACATGTCATTTGATTTCCTGACGGCTTCCTCTCTGGGCGTCTGGATCCAAGTAAAATGAAATCCCTTTAGTCTTTTCTCCACGTATTGTGATGCTGCTGCTGATTGGTCCAGTTGTGAGGATTTTTGTTTTCTTTATGTTGGGGCAGGAGCCCTGGTGGTGTGGTGGTTATGTGTTTGGCTGCCATCCACAAGGTCAGCAGTTCGAAAGCACTAGCCTGCTCTGAGGGAGAACGTTGGGACCTTCTACTCCCATAAAGAACTAGTCTTCAAATATATATATGCAAATATATCTCAGAAACTCACAGGGGCAGTTCTACCCTGTCCTATAAGATTGCTGTAAGTCAGCGTTGAGTTGGTTTTCTGTTGTGATCCATGCTGAAAGCTGTGGTCTTTGATCCACAGCAGTGAATGCCTCAAATCCTTTCGGCTTTCAGCAAGCAAGGTGTGTTAGTCTGGGTTGACCAGAGAACCAAATTCACTGACACTCATATATGTGTAAGAGAGAATTTTATATCAAGAAGTAATTGTGCATCAATAAAACATCCCAGCCTAGTGCAGATCAAGTCCCAAAGTCTGATATTCGCCCATAAGTCCAATAATAGCCTATATGTCCTGTACTAGTCCATAAATTCTACAGACTCACGCAGCCCATGCAATGATGCCGAGAGCAGGAAGATCACCGTCCAGTGGGTGAAAAGTCTTGTGGAAGCATCTCAGCACTGGTGGGACTTTCCACATGGCTCCTCCAGCTCCAGGGCTCTGGCTGCCATCAGCATAGCTTCATGTGGCTTGTCAATAGGAAGCAGAGAGAGAGGGAGTCCCGCCTCCAGGGAGGAAGACAGGAGTTCCCAGAATCCTCAGGAGAAGGCCATGCACACAAAGAGGCATGACTGGCTATGACCTGATTGACAGGTTAGATTCTACCCCTTTGCTCAAGTTGACAGAAGATTATGTAACTGCCACACAAGGTTATGTCACCGGCATATCACAGGTTATTAATGAACCTTCTTTCCTTCTTGACGCGATGTTTGTCATGTAGTCCAGCTCCTCAGATGATGTGCTCAGCATACAGAGTGAATAATATGGTGACAAGATACAACCCTGAAGTAGTCCTTTCCTGCAGGTGGGATCTCCGTGTTCTTCTGTAAACCTGCCTCGGGGACTATGTCCACGTTGTGCATGAGCACAACGAGGTGTTTTGGAATTCCTCTTCAAAATATGATCCACTGTTTGTTATGATCCAAATAATTGAATGCATTTGCATAATAACTGAAACAGGTAAACATCTTTCTTTCTCTGCTTTTAGCCAAGACCCCTCTATATCAGCAATGATATCCTTCCTCCCACCTCCTGCTCTGAATTCTGCTTGAATTTCAGGCAGTTCCCTGACAAATTTCGAATGAGGCCATTAATTAAAAAAAATTTTTTTAAGGGTCTACACACAGAAAGAAACATTCTTTGAAGGTTACCAAGGGTGGGAGGGGGAGGAAGTGTAGATCACTAACTAGAAGGTAGATACATATTCACTTGGTTGAAGGTCACAGACAGAAAGGGAGAGGTCAGCACAAAGTGATCAAGGCAAAGGAAGACACTGCAAGGAGCCCAAGCATTAAGGGCAGCAAAGGGGAGTACCATTAATACCCTATGCGACAATAACAGCAATAATTACTGAGAATGGACACATGATAGACACACAAATGGAGCAGGTTGGGGGAGGTGGTATATACACACACACACATAGAGAGGGATTCTGACACATGCACACACATATGTTTGGTTGAAGATTTTTCTCCATATGTATTGCAAATATATCCATAAGTATTATAGAACATGTAGAGGACAAAGTTATGAAAACTTCTTTGTCGCAATCCAGTATCTTGAGGGAATGATGAATCTCTGGGCCTAGAGGTTCAGGACCACGGTCTCCAGGGACATCAAGGTCAAGTGGCATAACATAGTCTAGAAAGACAATGTTCTATGTCATTCTTTGGTGAGTAGCTGCTGGTGTCTTAAAAGCTTAGAAGGTGAAGCTCTTGGTCTATCTAGCCCTGTCCTAAAGGAAGAAGAGTGAAGGTGATCACAGATGCATTGAAATCATGGTTCTAAAGAATGAATGGACCATATGAACCCCAGTCTCAACAACTCTGAGATCAGAACCAGCTAGAGCCTGGCTACCACTGATGTCTGAAAGGGACTACAACAGGAGGTCCTGGATAGGGTGACGCAGAACATGGACCCAAACTCAACATCGTCAAGAAGACTCGGCCTATGGGTCTGATAGAGAATGGCGGAACCTTGAGACTCTGGCCTTTCTGAAAAACAAAACTCAAACTCTCCATCTCAACTCACAGCGACCTTAGAGAAGGAACCTTCTCACTACCATCGAGCTCATGTCAACTCATAGTGACCCTATAAGACAGGGTGGAACTGCCCTGGTGAGTTTCTGAGACTGTGGTAGAAAGCCCCGGGTCTGGCTCCAATCCCAACTACGTGGACAGCTCCTCCCACCCCCACCCCACAAAGAATTAACTTCAGAGGACGGCACTGAAGCTACAGTGAGCTCAGGGAGAGGGACATGTCTGATCAGAGCACACAGGAGCAAATGAAGGAAGAGAGAGAGAGAGTGGAGCACATCCTGGCCCACCAAGCC
>NW_022111357.1:3796668-3801642 GCF_000313985.2 Echinops telfairi | reverse complement strand
TTTTAAACCATTCTGTTGGGGGCTCATACAACTCTTATCACAATCCATACATACATCCATTGTGTCAAGCACATTTGTACATTCATTACCTTCATCATTCTCAAAACATTTGCTCTCCACCCAAGCCCCTGGCATCAACTCCTCTTTTCCCTCTCCCTCCCCGCTGCCCCTCCCTCATGAACCCTTGATAATTTATAAATTATTATTTTGACTTGCTTCTTGTTGATATTCTAATAAGCATTCAATAAGAACATTACTATTTACAAGAATAATTTAAAAAGTGCATCTATCAATCATAAAAATCTGTATTAAACAAAAATATCAAGATGTGCAGCTGTGGTTTCTTGACATAACCTCCATCTAGGACTATACACAGGGCCCTGGTGGTGAAGTAGCTATGTGTGGGACTGCTAACTGCAAGGTCAGCAGTTCAAAACCACCAAGCCCTCCTTGGGAGGAAGCCAGGGCTTTCTATTTCCCTGAAGAGTTACAGTCTTGGAAACCCACAGGGGCAGTTAGTTCTGCCCTGTTCTGTGGGGTCACGCTGAGTCAGCATGGACTCAATGGCAGAGAGAGAGGTCTATACACTATGGAAGGTCTATACAGAGTTTCTACCTCTCTAAGCCTTTTCTGAAGAGTTCTGCATTCTCCAATTGACACCATGTCAGAACGGCAGTTTGGGCATCCTCGGGGGACTCAAATTATGGTTGTTTAGAAGGCTCTTTTGAGCTCGGGGATTAAGAAGAAGCCTAAAGGGGCCAGGCCAGGGTTGTTGGGTGTTGGAGTAATGCTCATAGGACAGCCCTTGAGCCCTTTGCAGTCCTCCAGGACAGCTGCCAGACCTTCAGAGAGGACCTCTGCCTTGCCTGTACTGGCCCACATGCCTCTGGAAGCCACCGCTTGGATGGGAGCTTTTTGTCCGAAGGCACACTGTCATGAAACGAAGACACTCGTGTCCCTAAGGGAACCTGGCTGCACCATCCACGGATCACAGAGACCCGTGTAAAGACTGTTGTTAGAAATGAGCCTGTGCATATGTGAACTGGGCCCCTGGCAGCCATACTTCTGGCTTACCCTTCTGCATCTCGTGTAGGTGCTAGTTTATGCTTTAGGATGACTGGTCAGGATTTTAGCATTTATCATCCTGAGTGAGATTGTTCTCGCCTCTCGTTGCTTTGACCGGGCTTAATGCCAACGCCATCCTAGTATTAGAAGACGAGTGAGCTTTCCTTTATTCAGCTTCAGAAACTGGTGACATCAGGTGGGTTCTGACTCATAGCGACCCTGTGTATCACAGAAACAAAACACCGCCCAGTCCTACACCATCCTTACAATTGTTATAGTTGAAGTGCTGCTTTGTCAAGCATGATGTCCTTTCCCAGGGACCGGTCTATCAGTCGTTATGAAAGGAGCCCCAGGGTGCCATGGGTAAAGGCTCACCTGTTAACCAGAGACTAGGGGGTTCAGACCCTCGGGAGCGCCAAGGGAGAAAGATGTGTAACCTTAGAAACCCTATGGGGGGCGATTCTACTCTGTCCTGTACCAAACTCTAAGCCCAATGATGTTGAGTGAATTCCAACTCACAGTGATCTTTATCAGGTGTCCAAGACTATACCTTTTTTATGGAAGCAGAGTGGCTGGTGGATTTGAGCGACGGGCTTTATAATGATCTGTCCAATGCTTAAACCACAGTGCCACCAGGGCGCCTTCCCATGCAGAGCTATTGGCCATCGTCAGTTCTTCCTCGTAGTGACCACATCGGGCAGGTGGCGTTGTTTGGCCCTTGGTGTTTCTGGGACTGTGGCTCTTTGAGGGAGCAGAGAGCCTTGTCTTTCCCCCTTGGAACGGCCGGTGCGTTCAGACGGCTGACCCCGTTCTACCTCACCAGGGCTCCTCCACAGCTTAAGACGGCTCCTCTGATGCTGCTGTTGGGTGCCATTGAGCCAGTCCGGACTCATAGTGACCCTATGTACAAGGGAGCAAACCACCGCCGGGGCCTGGGCCACCCTCAGTGTTCTTAGATTGGAGCCATGGGTCCAGCCAGTGTCAATGTACCGTGTCAAGGTCATTTCCTCGCTCGCATGGCCCTTCTACTCGACCGAGCTTGATGTCCTTCTCCGACTAGTCTCTCCTGACAGCATGTCCAAAGCCTGTGAGACGAAGCCTCGCCTCTAAGGAACCTTCTAGCTGTCCTCCTTCCAAGAGAGATGCATCTGTTTGTTCTTTTGGCAGTCTACGGTACTGTCAATACTCTTTGTCTTCAGTCTGCCTTGTTCAACGCCCAACTTTTATATGCATACGAGGGGATGGAAACCACCATGGCGTGGGCCTCAAAGTGACACCCTTGCTTTTCAACACTCCAAAGAGTCCTTGTGCAGCAGAGTCACCCAGTGCAGTGCATGGCTGCATTGACTGTGGATCCCAGGGAGACGGCACCCTTCATGGGCCTGTCTGTGGGAACCTGTTCCATGGCAAAGTGCAGTTTTGATTTGGTGTGGCAGCTAGGAAGTCACTGCTTTAATTGACCACCAGAGGGCAGTCATGGATCAAGGACTGTGGCATCTCTTTTTGTTGGTTTTTGGTTTTACAGTTTATTCTCTGGTGAAAAATCCACATCACCCTTGCAGGTCAAGTCACTGTAGAATCTTCCTTAATGCTTTTCGCCGGCCCCCACGTTGGCCTGTGCAGTCCCGACCGTCTTCATTCTGTTCTTGCTTGTTTTCTTGAGGCCTTTTGCTTCTCTTACAGGCCCCGTCCTGCAAGTCTGTGTTTGGGTTCATTTTTCTTCGCATCATCCAAAGACTCGTCAATCGTGCCGAAGCCAGGAGTCTTGCCCCCACCAAACTGGGCTCTAAATCCAGATACAAAAATGACACCTGGCGTGGTCTTCTCGTACCTTTTGGCAAGTGCTTCACGGACGTCTCTCTTAGGCACTGTCGCTTCCCCAGGGTGAAGGACAGCAGTGACCATTTGTTTTCGCTGAAGTCGTCGGTTGCTCATGGATTTCCTGGTCTGGATAGTTACTACTGTGTCATTTATGATGGCAGCTCAGGCAGCCAGAGATGGAAAACGAAAAACGACATCTTTCTAAAAAGACTCAAACAGTCGCTACTTTGTGCATACTTTTCATCCTTCCCTTCGTGGATTAAGGACCTGGAGACTTCGAGAAGCCAAGAAACATGGTAAAATAGTATAATCCTTCGCCTAAGCTATCTGCTTACAACATCCATTGCTTCTGATATGGGTGCAATCAAGAGCCGCTCTACTTTTCCATCCTGCATTTGAGAACAACAGCGTGGCTGAGAAGTCAGTCTCTGGGGTTAGGCCATTTGGATTGGAATTCTGGAACCATCTCACAGGCTCCTCAAGGGTCTGTGGGCCTGGTAGCAAACCTCGATATGCAGAGGACACCACCCTGCTTCCCGAAAGGGAAAAGGGCTTGAAACACTTAGTGACGAAGATCAGAGCCTTCAGCCTTCAGGGAGGATTACCTGCCGCCATGAGAAAAGCAAAAGCCCTCGCCATTGGACCAAGAAGGAACATCACAATAGACAGAGAAAATAGTGGAGTGGCCAAGGATTTCCATCTGACTTGTGTCCATGCTCACGGAAACAGTTGTCTAGAAATCAACAGATTGACTTCACTGGGCAGATCTAGTGATGAGCGCCCTCGGTCTGTCGAGTGTTAAAAAGCCAAGCTGTCATCGTGATGGCTAAGTGCACCCAGACTAAGTCGTGGTATGTGAAATCTGGCCAACGAGTAAGGAAGACCAGAGAAGAGCTGGTGCCTTTGAATGGTGGTTCTGGTCTCGTACATTGAATAGACCGTGGACCTCCAGCCGACAAACAAATATGGAAGAAGTACAGGCTGAGCGTCCCTTAGAAGGAAGGATGGCAAGACTCGGTCTCACTTACTCCCGGGCATGTTATCGAGAGAGATCAGTCCCTGGAGAAGGACGTCGTTCTTGGTAGAGTAGAAGGGGGAAGTCCCTTAGTGGGATGGATGGACACCCAGTGGCTGTGTGTCTTTGTTATCTAGAGTGGTTACACCAGCAATACCAACGGGTGGCTGCAACCAACAGAAACACATGGTCTCACCGTTTGGGAGGCTAGATGTCTGAATCCCGGGTGCCAGCTCTGGGGGAAGGCTTTCTCTCTCTGCTGGCTCCGGGGACATGTCTTCTGCATCTGGGAGTCTAGCAATCCTAGGTCTTTGCATTCAGGATCAGAAACAACTCGAGGTCTTCGGTCAAGACAGCTTCTCAGCCTTGCTCCTAGGCAGACCTCTCTGACTCTCGAGCTGGCCTCTGTCCTGCTCAAACAAGCACCCCAAAGCTCAGTAAGCATCCAGAGGCACCCCACCCCCCCAGCAAACTTCCTGCCTGACAGTGGTCAGCTCTCTGATGCTGTGAATCCTCTGCCGATCTCTTGGTTCTGCTGTGGCCAGTTCTCCGCCACTCCTTCTTGCCATCTCTGGGGCTACAGCGTTCCGTCCTGGGTCGAGGAGGTTCTCAGGGCACGGACCACTGATCCAAAAGATCTGCTTCACGCCCAGCTTTTCTTTCTTAGTGCTAATGGGGTTCCTGCCTCTCTGCTGGCTTTTCTCTTTGGAATATAAACAGTGATGCAGGCCACACACCAGGGACACTCTTCTGACATCAGATCGGGCTGTCACCTGAGAAAGGGTGGTGACTTGAGAAAGGGTGGTGACTTAAGCAAGCGTGGCGCCTCTCTTACGTCTCCTCATTAACATAGTTACAGATGCCTCTTAGAAATCTGGCTGTTGGTTATTCCCCTCTGGATGATGGAGCCTGGATCGGAGAAGTCAATTTGGCAGCTCTGGGCCCGCCTCCCCCACGACCACACAGGAAGGCCAGCGGAGTTCTGCCCAGGACTCAGTTCTGTGTGTTCCGCTCCGAACCTCCCAGAGTCTGCTGGCTCTTTCTCAAGTATCCTGCCTCCCCGGCCGCCCCCC
>NW_022111357.1:3784036-3795457 GCF_000313985.2 Echinops telfairi | reverse complement strand
TGATACCAAGGGCTCAAGTAGAAAGCAAATGTTTTGAGAATGATGAGGGCAATAAGTGTACAAATGTGCTTGACACAATGGCTGTATTATGGATTGTGATAAGAGTTGTATGAACCCCCAATAAAATGATTTAAAAAAACATTACACAAATAACAATGAGTACAAGGAAGAAGAAAATGTTCTAAAAAAAAAAAGGAAAGAAAATGCTCTAAGATTGATTATGGTAATGATTGTACAATTCTTCTTGATATGATTGAACTATTGAATTGCATGATATGTGGATGAAGTGCCAATAAAAATGTTAAAAGGAAAAAAAAAAAAAAGACCAGGCTCTACATCCTACTTTGGTGAGTAGATTTTATGTCTCCCTGAAATAAAGCTCTTTGCAGGGAACTGACTCCGCCAGAGGAATGCAGCCTTTGACTCCTGGTTGTTGTTTCTTAACTTTTCATTGTGACTGAAGTCAAGGTTTACAGAGTAGATCGTGAGTTTCACTTTCACCATTTATACACATTTTATGTCAGCTCATCCTCTTCAATCCCTTCAGTGTGCCATCCTTGCCCCACTTCCTGCAAGTGTTTCGCATTTCCGTTCCTACTTCTTTCCTTAATCCTCTGTCCTTGGGGAAATGCCGCCCTTCTGACCTTCAATGGTGGATTATTCTAATATGGAATGAGTTCTGTTCCAGGCCTGGAGGGTGACGTAAGCGTCATGGTCTTGGGGAAAGACTGGGATCTTAAAACCCAGGGAACAGCCCCCTAAGGTGGATCTCGTGGTGTCTCCCAGTTTGGAGGAGAGAAGCGTGAAGAAAATCAAAGACACATGGAATCAATTAGCCCAGTGGACTATAATGGACCACACACACACCAGTTTCCACCACCCTGAGACCAGAAGAACTCGATGGTGGCCGGCTACCATGACCAACCCTTCCAAAAGGGAGCATAGCAGAATGTCCAGGATAGAATGGGAGTGGGAGAAGAATGTAGAACAAGACTCAAAATCCTAACAGAGACCAGGCTTCCTAGTAGGAGAGGGACCGGTGGGACCCTCAAGAGTCTTGAGTCAAGACTAGAGCCCACAGTCACCCTTGAGCTCTGGAAATTAGCTCACCTCCTCCGCTCAACTTTCAGCCAGACAATAGATAGGCCTATCAGAGGAACTATAACACCAAAGAGGGACACACACCATTCAATAATCAACCATTATTTACCCACAGTCAAAGTTGAAAAGGGTTACGAAAGAAAGAGGAAGCACCGCTGGTTGACTTTGAGTGACCTTTGGTTAGAGGCTCAGCAATGAACCAAAGCCGCCGTACTACTGAGGCCCTGCCCTTATCCAATACAGGACTAGGTTAGGAGTGCTCACTGCCCCTCTCTTACACACACAACTCTGAAACTAAGAATCAGGATACAATGAAAAGTATTTTTTCAATCCTCTATATGTTAATCTCAAAATTAAGATCTGGTTGCACAGTAAGAAACAAGTTCTTGGTTGTACATAAAATACAAGGTTACTGCCAAAAAAAAAAAAAAGGAGGAGGAGGAGGAGGAGGAATGGAAACAGGAAACACAGGGAGGAAGTGGGATAAGGCATGTGGCATTGTGAGAAATTCAGTCAATGAGATGAGACGTGTGTATGGATTGTCGAATGGAAAACTACTCTACTCTGTAATCCTTCACCCAATTCACAATACAAAGTTTTCTGAAAGACCAAGAGAGAATGAATGAACGATAACTGGCAGAGCCTTAGAAAGTATGAGTAACTCCAAAGAATCAGTAGGAAAGTTCACTTTTCCCTTTTTTGTTTTCTTCTCCAAAATTAGCTTTGCCCCACAGAAAAAGATTGAAGCCCCTTAGTTTCCTCCATAATGGTTTGTTTTAAAAGCTTGCAAACTTCCTTCATTTATTTATTTTATTTTGTTCTCATTGTTTTCAAACTTCCTTGGACAGCACATGGTTTCATGACTACACAAGCCTCTCTTATGTGTACGCATGTGCGACACTTCTTCATGTGACACCTGGTGCGGTGCAGTGGATTCCTCTTTATTTGTAGCCTTTCTGGTCTGCAGTTCTTCCATGATGATTTGCTAGGCCAAAATCTTGCAAAGGGATTGGACAGTTCACTGTGCCAGTAAGGTGCATTCAACTCTTGCAAGGTTTGGGTAGCTCACTATGCAAAGAAAATGACTGTGAGCTGCTGAGAGAATTGGCCCATTATTGGCCTTGATGGGAGGAGCAGACATATGGAAGGGCTACTCTCACAGAGGTTGAATGGGGTTTCCCTACCATCCATAAGATCTGGAGTGGAACATGCCTTTTGAACGAAGAGACCCTATGCTGGGAACCTCCTAAACCCAGGAGAGACACACTGAAGACGTAGCGAGGCAGAAGGAGGCAGCAGTGGATGAGTGAGCAGACGGCTGCAGTGGGTAGCAGCCCCTTGGGGTGATGGAGTTGAGTCCCTTCAGGCAGGAAGTTTGCTGGTAGAGTGAGGTACCTTTGGGCTGAGTCCATGGAGCTTGCCTAGTAGCAGAGGTAGGAGAAGACGCAATGTCTGCCTTGGAGCAAGGCCAAGAGAAAACTGAGAGCTGTCCTGGTTGGCGGTTGTCCTGATTGACAAATGCTATCCTGTTTGATGAGTTGTTTCTGTTATTTCCAAGTTGATCCTGATCCTGAATGATCACCTCTTACTTCCCTAATAAATAACATGATTGTGGAAAAAGAGAAAATTCATTTCAAAATGGGATTATAGCCACCCGTATATCCATTGCCATGGAGTTGATTCTGACTTACAGAGAACCTCTATAGGGTTTTCGAGGCTGTAAACTTTTAGGGAAGTGGAAGCTTCATCTTTCTCTCATGGAGACACTGGTGGGCTTGAACCGCCACCCCTGTAGTTAGCAATCTTACCAAATGCTTACTCAACAGTGCAACCAGGGCTCCTTAACTGCAAGTACAGGACTTTCTACTCCCATGAACAGTGACAGTCTCGGCAACTAACAGGGGCAGTTCTATCGTGTTCTCTGGGGACCTGTGAGTCGGTGTCATCTCAATGGCAGTGATTTTGGCTTTTTGGTTTGTGGGCGTAAGATTGCAAATAAGATGTACGAACCCCCAACCAAAGGATTGATCAATGTTGCTATCCCACTGGGTGGGAAAAGAAAGCCAAGCCCAGAGCTGAGAGGAAACCTCGCTGTCATCAAGAAAGAAGAGCCATGAGCAGAGCACATCCTTTGGACCCAGGGTTCAGGTGCTGACAATCTCCTAGAGGGAGAGCGACCGCACTGTGGGAGGTGAGAAGTGGTGGCGAGTGGGGCCGAGAACCAGGAGCAGCGGCAGAACCAGGAGACTGGCACAAGGTGGCCTGGTGGGCTTCCAGACCATGGAGAGAGGCCGTTACACGCCACATGATGGCCATGGAGTGGGAGCTCAGTTGGCAGAGTGGGTTCCTCTGGACACTTGTCCACAGAGCCAAAGAATTTCATAACACTGAACTGAGCAGGTCAGAGACCAGGCCATGGCTGGGGCTGAAGGTCAAGAGAAGAGGCCTGTCTCAGGGGCTCAAGAGGAGCTGAGAGAACTGTCCTGCACTGAAGAAAGGAGCCTCCCTCCCTCCACGCTTCCCACGGAGCCTCCTTCCCTCCACGCTTCCCATGGAGTCTCCCTCCCTCCACGCTTCCCACGGAGCCTACCTCCCTCCACGCTTCCTGTTCTTGATCTCACGTGGTAACCTGTTACTAAACCCCAGAATCGGGAGTGGCTGTGAGCTCTGTGTAGTCACTGCACGGAGTTAAAGAACCAGCAGAGAAGCAGGGTGCTGTGGGAGGGACAGCTGGTGTCAGAATTGGTTTTTAATTAAAAATAAAAATAAAAAGGTGGGGGAGAGGAAGTGTGTCTGACCTTGACTTCATAGGAACCGGTTTGGGATTTTGATTCATTCTCCAACGTGTGAAGCCAAATGAGAAGGCCCGATACCACATCACCATTTTGACAGAAGATCATGGACAGTAGGCCAAAATCTTTGTGGCCAATCTAAAGTCTGTCCCCCACACCCAACTGCAATGGAAGGAGAGATGGGATAAGGAGTGAGCTCGTTTGGAAGGGGGGACAGTGATGAGGTTCCTGGACCCTTCGCTGGGTCGAAAGGAAAGTGACATTAGGAGTGACCGGTAGTTGGTGAGAGGGTGGTGGTTCCGAGACTTCCTTGAAGTTGAAGAGTTTTTGCCACGGGAGAACTGAGCCGAGGGGCCTGTAGGCAAGGAGCTGGTGGCCGGAGAATGGGGTGGTCGAAGTCAGAGGTCCTAGAGGAGGGGATCTGGGTGATGGCGAGTTCTGTATGAGTGGGCAGCTGTGGCGTGATGAGGGAGGCCCGTGCTCTACACGACTGCTCCCCTTCTCAGTATCTTCTTCACATTGTGTTCTCAAAGATCTTCCTAACACAGAAGTCCTCGACTCTGAACCCTCCAATGATGTCACCTTACTCAGAGTGAACTCGGACAGCCCTCCCATGACCTGCATCCGCCCCAGCTCTCAGATCTCATCTCTTATGCCCCCCCACCCTCCCAGTTGTCTACTCCAGCTCAGCTGGCCTGCAGGGCTGGCTCTTTCCAGGTAGGAATGCTCTCTTCTCAGATAGCCTGTCTTCTACCTTCTCTATAATTTCTGCTCAAATTGCTACCTTGGGTTTTCCCTGCCTCTTTCTTTACACCTCTTATCCTTCTTTACAATCAAACATTTGGTGTATGTTTTTGTCTAAAGTGCTTATTGTCTCTCTCCCTCATAGTTCCATGAAACAAGGATTTTGTTTTACTCAATGGTGCAACCCAACACCTACAATGTACCAATGTACTTGGCCAACTGACTGGAAGAGATCCATATTTGTACCCATTCTACAGAAAGGTGACCCAACAGAATGCTCAAACAATAGAATGATATCATTGATGTACATACAAGTAAAATGTTGCTTAAGATCATTCAACGATGGTTGCAGCAGCACATCGCCAGTGAACTGCCAGAAGTTCAGGCCGGATTGAGAAGAGGGTGGAACAAGGGACATCATTGCTGATGTCAGATGGATCTTGGCTCAAAGCAGAGAATACCAGAAAGATGCTGACTTGTGTTTCATTGACTGTGCAAAGGCATTGGACTATATGGGCCATAATAAACTGTGGAAAGCCTTGAGAAGAATGGGAATTCTGGAACACTTCATTGTGCTCATGTGGAACTTGTCTATAGATCAAGAGGCAGTTGTGAACAGAGCAAGACAAGGGTATACTGCGTGGTTTAAAATCAGGAAAGGTGTGTCAGGGTTGTATCCTCTCACCATACTTGTTCAAGATGTATGCTGAGAAAATCATCAAATTAGCTGATTGTATGAAGAAGAGTGTGGCATCAGGATTAGAGGAAGGCTTATTAACAATCTGTGATATGCAGGTGACACAACCTTGCTTGCTGAAAGTGAGGAGGACTTGAAGCACTTGCTGATGAAGATCGAGGATTGTAGCCTTCAGTATGGATTACCGCTCAATGTCAGGAAGGCCCAAGTTCTCACAGCTGAACCAAAAAGTAACATCATAATAAATGGAGAATCAGTTGAAGTCAAGGATTTTGTCTTGCTTGGATCTACAAACAATGCTCATGGAAGCGGCAGTCAAGAGATCAAAAGATATACTACATTAGGTAAATCTGCTGCACAGACCTTGTTAGGGTATTGAAGAGCAAGGGTGTTTCTTTGAGGACTAAGGTGTGCCTGACCCAAGCCACGGTATTCTTCATTGCATCATGTGCCTTTGAAAGTTAAAAAAGAAGACCTTAGAAGAAGTGATGCATTTGAATTGTGATGCTGGAGAAGAATATTGAAAATACCATGGGCTGCTAAAAGGACAAATGGATCTGTACTGCAAGAAGTAAGACCAAGGGTGTTCCTTAGAGGCAAGGATGGGAAGACTCTGTCTTACATACTTTGGACATGTCAGGAGAGACCAGTCCCTGGGGAAGGACATCATGTTTGGTAAAGTGGGGGTAGGGGTGGGGCAGCAAAAAAAATAGAAGGCCTTCAATGACATGGATTGACCCAGTGGCTGCATCGATGGCCTCAAGCATAGGAATGATTGGGAGGATGGCGCAGGATCACGCAGTGCTTTGTTCTGTCGTGTCTGGGGCTGCTATGGCCAGAGCTGACTCAATGGCCCCTGACAAGAGTGTTTGACACACAGTAGGGGCTCAGTAAATATTGTGGAAAGACGATAACGAGAGCCAATTTCTGAGTCCTTAAGAGTATTTAAGTTGATACTGAGGGGTCTAAGGCTCAAGTCTCTAAACCTGCACGTGAAGGGGTAGCCCCGAATGGAGCTTTCATAGTACATATTCTTCTCGCTAGGTGAGCATCAAGTAGCTCGCTCTGAGTTAGTGCACCCAGTTGCATTGCCTGGGAAGGTTCTTTCAGGTTACAGTGATTTTTTTTGGTTAAAAGCAGTTTTGCTTGTGTGGTAGTTACATAATCTGGTGTCAATTTGAGGATTACGAGTGAAGGGTGGAGTCTGGCTGTCAATCAAGATATAACCAATGAGGCCTCTGTGTGGGCATGGCCTTCCCCTAAAGATTCTGGGAATTTCTGGATTTTCCTCCTTGGAGGCAGGAGAGACTCTCTCTGCTGACGTCCGGAGACATCCCTGAGGAGAAGCCACATGGACCTACCCTAATGCAGCCCTGGGAACTAGAGGAGCCACATGGAGACCTCTAGCAGTGCTGAGATGTTTATAATGCCGCTGGGTCCAGAAGACTTCCAACCCACTGGCCTGTGATCTTCTTGCTTCGGCATCATTATACGTGTTTGGTGATTCTAAAGAGGACTTTATAGATTGGTATTGGACATATGGGCTAATAACGGACTTATGGGCTTGGACTGGACTGGGTTGGGATGCTTTCTTAATGTACAATTGCCCTTTATATAAAACTCTCTATATACACATATGAGTTTCTATGGATTTATTTATTTAGTCTACCTGGCTGACACAGCTTGAATTTCTTTTTTGGTGATGGCCAATTTAGGAGAACAGTGTGCAGCTGTGAAATTTTGTTTCCTGTTTGGGAAAAATTCCATAGAAACTGTTGTGATGTCGAACACAGCTCACAAGGGCAGTTCTGTGGGAAAAACTCAAGTGTCCCAGTGGTTTTCTAGTTTCAGAAAAGGTGAAATGTCGATTGATGACAAACCTCTTTCTGGACATTGTCAACTTCCTGGATGGATGAAAATGTTGACTTGTAGTGCATTTGGAGTTCATTCCACCAGGTCAGACTGTTAATCAAACTTTCTATTAGAGGTTCTGAAAAGATTGCATAACAGTGTGCAACAAAAAAGGCCTGATTTGTGGCAGACAGGGGACTGGTTTTGCCACTGAGACAATGCACCTGCTCACTTGTCAGCATGCCAGTTTTTGGCAAAAATAGCATGCCTCTCTTTCCCCACATAGCTTACTCACCTGACTTCACTCCGTGGGACTTCTTTTTGTTTCCTCAAATGAAAAGGGACATGAAAAGACAGCAATTTGAGGAGTGGAAGAGGTGAAGAAAAAAACGAGAGAGGTTCTATCTGTCATCCAAACAATGAGTTTGAAAAATGTTTCCAAGAATGGAATCGCAGGTTTGACAAATGTATTAAGTGTAATGGAGAGTACTTTGAAGGTGATAAGGTTGTTCTGTTAAATTTAAATACATAGCTTTTGGGGAAAGCACCCAATCTTGGGGGGGACCCTTTGTACACTCCCTCTTCTGTCTAGCAGGGGTGGACACAAAGGGTACAGAATTTAGTAGGCTGTAGATCTTGGCAAATAAGAGTTATGACCCTTAGTAGCTATGTTTCTGTGGACAGACATCCCTGGGTGGTACAAATAATTAGCATGCTCACTGCTAACTAAAAGGGAGGCTGGAGTCCCAAAGGTCCCTCAGAAGAAACTTCTAGAGATCCACTTCTGGGAAACGCCGTCACTGAAAACCGTAGAGCACAGTTATGTCTACTCTTTCACACCCGTGGTCAACACAGGTCAGGAGAAATCCGTGGCAACTGGGCGTGTGCTTGCTTTCTCACTGATCACCTTGGGGGAAGGCACTTAATCTCTCTCAGCCTCCATTTCCTCGTCTGTAAGATGGAGACGACAGCAGAATCGGAAGCAGAGGCATGGGATTGTTCAACTGCCTTCATGGTCTGCACATGAAGGACAGTGCCTGCCTGGCCCGTGCTCAGCCATGGCCGTGCCATCTTGTCTTCTCGGTGCCTTTTGATGATCTGTGACTTCCCACTCTTGTCCAAGCCAGCTCCGTCATTTACTCCTTGTTGGCTTTTGTGCGGATCTTTGGACCAGAAATGGGATTATATGTTGCATGTGAGGGAGGGGTCACATCATGGGGTGTTCATTCCTGCCCTCGCCCTTTCGCTGAATGGTTGGAAGGAATAACTGAGATGACACAGGTGAGAGTCCTTTGAAAGGCTATGCTGCTGGACAGGTACGTTTTTTTATTCTTGTTGGAGGGACCCTTGTACGGTTGCTGCTGCTGCTGTTTTTAGGTGCTGTCAAGTCTGTTCCGACGGCATACAACTCCCAGTGACCCCGTCTGCACCCAACAGAAGGCGCATCACCTGGTCCTGCACCATCCGCACCCGTGTGGGTACGTCTGAGCCGTGGCTGCTGCCACTGTGTCAAATCATCTTGTTGATGGGCTTTCTCTCTCTTGGTGCCCCCCCACTTTCCTAAGCATGATGTCCTTTTCCAGGGACTGGTCTCTCCTAATAACACGCCCAAAGTGCATGAGACCGTCTTCCCATCCTCGTTCCAAGGAACATTCTGGCTCTATTTCTTCTAAGACAGATTTATTTGTTCTTTGGGCAGTCCAAAGGACTTCCAATATTCATCACCAGCACCATAGTTCAATGGGTTGTTCAACGGATTGCACTGATTCTTCTTTGGCATTCCTTATCCAGTGTTCATTTATTCTTAGAGACTGGAACCTAGCACATTAGATGTCTCAGGTAGGATGTGGGACCCAAAGGCCTGGGCCAAAGGTGAGCTTAAGATGGCCCTTGGGCCCAGGGCAGCCTAGGTTAGCCAGACAGCTTTCTGAGACTCATGCACTTGAATTCAGTTTTGCTTCCTTACACTGTGGAAGGGAGAGTCCAGAAAGTCTGGGTGTCTGTCTTTGGAGACGCAGTATCTGCCCCATTTTCCCTGAGGGTGTCTAAGTTGCCTTATCACTAAGTCATTGGACCTTCCCAAACAGAATCCACAGTCCTGGGTGATCACAGCACCAGGGCTGGTGGTGTCCAGGTAGCCAAGAAGGGAAGCAAGCAGCGATGACTGTCCGGGAACATGAACAGCTCACCCAAGTGGCAGCCAGGTTGCTGAAAGGACTGTGGGCAGTGGAGGCCCTGGGGGTGGGGAGTAACCAGGTGGCACAAAAATCCCTCCAAGTGCTGCTGAACATCAGTTCCTTTGGGGACTTAGTGACTCCCCTAGTTTAAAAAACCCTCCTGGCTCGCTACTTTAGGTTCTCTGGGTGGGGAGTTCTCAGAGGTGGGCTGGGTGCTGACTTGATGTCACTTAAAGGTATCACACAGACCTTTGTGGGTTGGAGTTCTCATCGTTTCATCCTCAAATTACACTGAGTTTCAGATCATGGAAGCTTGTGTGCATGTGTCACACACGTTAGTAGCTACTGATGACCTTGATTCCCATCTCCCCTTCCCAGGAGAGTGAGGAAGAAGGTGGTGATTGGAGCTATCTGTTAGCCATTCGTACTTGTTTCAAGGCTACTTCTGGAACTTGGCTTTGAGACTGGTTATCCTTCTACTAAGCTCTCTCTCACCCTACTGGCTTGGACCCCAGGAGCAAGCGTGGCCGATGTACAGCACTATAGCGGGTGTCTGGGAATCAGGATGGATGGGCTCTAGGGCGCAGGGTGTCTGCAGTGAGCAGGGCTTTCTGTTCACAAGTCTGTTTCTATGTTCTTCAGTCCACCGAATTGTGGCCTTGGTGATGCAGTGTTGGAGGGTTTGGGCGCTAACGAAAGGTCGGAAGGTCGGTGGTTTGAGCTCACCAGCCTCTCCAGGAGACAGCAGAATGAGATGGCAGTTGGTTTTCATGCTGATTTACAGTCCTGGAAACCCGAGCGGGCACGCAGCTCTACTCTGGGTCACCATGAGAAGGAGTCAGCACCACTGCTGTGTTTTGGCTTACCTTTACCAGCCCAGGGGAGACGAACACGGCGGAGAGGGACACTCCAGCTCACTGCCATTGAGTTGATTCTGACTCCCAGCAATCTTGTTTAAGGCTTCTTCCAGTCAACAGAACATCCTGGCCCACCAGGCCTGCGGTCGAAACATTATGGGGTTTGCAGTCCAAGTGACAGTTTGGGAAGGAAGCTGTGTCACAAATCAAATCATCTCCCCCCAGCATCAGGGTTACGTAAGTCCTAACCTCCCTTTAGAAATGAGTTGTCTTTGCTGTGCTGTGAAGACAGGATTGGCGCAGGGTGTGTCTGAGTCCCTTACTTCTGAGACATAAAGAGGCTCAGAAGTGAGTGGAGGAAGCAGAGGTGGAGGACGAGACACGCCAAGCCATGTGGACATCCCCCAGGAGCAGAGGTCCCGGAGAGACAAGGACCTTTCTTCAGCGTCAGCAGAAAGAGAAAGGCTCCGGCAAACACTGGCACTCTGGATGTGGATGAATGCTTTGCCTCCTAATGGTGAGAAAATAGATTTCAGTTTGTCGAGTGATTCCCTTGTGGCGCTTCTGCCGCAGCAGCACTGGATAACTCAGACAGAAACCGGGTCCGGGATGGGAGAAGACTGAGTCAGGCAGATCCAGGTTCCACTGGGTTCCACCATTTATTAGTTTTGTGAACTTGGGCCTATGTCACTAGCCACTGGAGTCTCAATTTCCTCTTCTGCAAAATGGGAATCATCACCACAGTACCTGCTTTGGAGGCTGCAAATGGTTAAGTGTCCGGCGGCTACCTGGAAGGTGGTTGGTCCAGGTCTACCCAGAATACCTCTGACTACTTCCTGAAAACCAGCCGTTGAACACCCCTGGTAGTTTTGTTCTGCACACATGGGGTCACCGGGAGTCAGAACCAAATCCACGCACCTGGGTTTTTTGGTTTGTTTGTGATCTTCCCTCGCAGGGCTTTATGAGGAGGGTATGAGGTAACGTAGGTTAAAGACTCAATCATTTTTACTGTTATGAATGGAGGTCAGTTGACAGCTGGATCGGATTCTCCCTACTCTTTCCCCAGGCAGGAGGGAAGGAAGCCAACAGTTTGAATTTTTCAACAAAGCCATCACATATTGTGTGTCACCTGAATGACGTGAAAATTCCAATATGATGAGGGGGCTTTAAGAAGTTCATGGGAAGCAACAAAGAACATGTCA
>NW_022111357.1:3779861-3783097 GCF_000313985.2 Echinops telfairi | reverse complement strand
AAAAAAAGTTCATGGGAAAATTCCATTGTCTTTCCATTCCGTTCTTGCACAAACTTTTTTTCCAGCGCCCCCTTGCTAGGTCTTCATCATCTAGTAAGGGCCAGGGAGCAGGTGAAGGACTGTGGCTTCAGACGCCTTGTGGAAATGAGTTTCCGCTTTGCTTCTCAGAAAGCTTCAGTCTCATTCAGGGTCACAAGCTGGAGTCCTGTTCACCAGCTGAATGGAACCTTACCTTGTCAAGGAAAGAAACGCCAATGTCCTACCGTCACACTCCCTCTGAGATGCCTGGGCTCCAGCCCAGACCAGTGAATAATAACCTCTGGAGTCTGGGCACTTGTACTTTTAAAAAGCACTTAGGTGATGCTAATGAATGGTTGGGTTGAGTCCAAGCGCTGCTCCTTCCCAGCTAGTCATCCACATCACCCCGAGCGCACGTTCATGCCTCTCACCTTGGCATTCAGCTGGGAAAACCTTCTGGCTTCCATCGCCTGCAGGCTGAAGGCCAAAGTCTTCGCATGGCACTCGGAACCTTTCGCAACTTGGATCCTGTCTCTTTCTATCATCAATACGAATAGTAAAGATCACTGCATGTTTCATCTGAGCCCGGCACTTTACTGAGGGCAGTCTGTGCGGTTTCATTCGATCCTCACCCAACCTGTTTCCTCATCTGTAAAACTGGGGGTATGCCCAGAAAAGCATGTCTGACACAGTCACCAGTGAGCTTTAAGATGCAGCCATGATCCCCACCACTTCGGTGAGAAGGTGAAGTTCAGGGAAGTTAAGCAACTTGCCCAAGGCCATGGCCCTAAGTGGCCAGGCTGGGACTGAACGCAGAAGAGTCTGGGCTAGCTTGCTTCTCACTGTGTTACTGAAGGGCTGGGCTCAACTTAGAAGCAATTTCTGGAGTTCCTCTTGGTGATGTCTCCAGGTCTTTGCACTTGTAGGAGGTCTCCTTCCCCTCTTTTCAGCAAGGCTTCTTCCCAACACCTTCCTCCCCCGTGGCCACCTTAGGCGGAGGCAGGGGCTCTCTCTTCTGCAGTCGGCCCTCTCCCCATTCTTAATGGACAGACCAGCATTTAGACCATAGGTCCCCAAACTTATTTGACCCACCATCCTTTATCGGGGGAAAAAAATTACTGGGCACTCCCCTGAAAAACATTTGTGTTGGAGCCCATAATCCCAGGATAAAGTGTAGGTATGTGTCTTTGTAGTTCTGTCTTTGTAGTCTTCCTGGGTTGTTCCAACACTCGGGCGAATGTGTGTGTGTGTTATCTCCCATATGGGGAAACACTGAGGCAGATGGTACACCTGCCACTGTTCCACAATGCCCTAGTCACCTGGGGCTCGGCTCTGCAAGAAGCAGACCTGGCAAGAAGCAGACCTCTGCATTTGCTGAATGTGTGGTGAGCAGAAGACACCAGACAGAGCCAAGCCACGGGAAGAACACTGCATGCTAGGAGGAATCCCCGCCTGTTCTCATCTGTCAGGGTGGACTCCAGACAGCGCGTTACACACCCACTTATCTTTGGCTAGAGCCTCTGTGTCATTTGCCAGAACATCCCATCCCTTGGTCCTGGCTCTCACTTTGCTCTCCTGCTCCCTCCAAAGTCTTCCAGCTGGGAATTCATCCACTCCACACCCCATCCCTGTACCCACCTCTACCTCCAGCACCTCTACACAAGACCAGAAGAATCCTCACCAGTTCATTTATTCGACAAATATTTACTGAATATGCACTATAAACTGGGCACTGTGCTTGGCACGGGGTACAGCATGGCAAGCCAGGTATGGTCCCTGCCCTCATGGAGCTTACACTCTAGCGGGGAGAGACAGCCAACCAACCAGTTAACATGCAGATGGATACAAATTCCCCAAGTAGGGAAAGGAGAGGCCTTTCCGATGAACATGGAGTCTATGTACTGTGGTGAGGAGGTGACAGGCTAAGGCCTGCGAATATGGAGCACTCGGCCGGGCAATAGGTCAAAGCAAAGCCTTCTGGGCAGAGGGAACAGCCTATGCAGTCCTGGAGGTTGGAATGCAGAGGAAATGCTGGAATGTGAGGATGAGGGACTGGCTGAAACAAGGTTAGGACTGGCAAGAGAGGAGGCGGCTGGGAATCCAAATCCAGAAAGGCTTGGATTTTAACGTTAAGACGGTAGGGACTCCTGACGGGTTTTAAACCGGAGCGGACCGGCATGGTTTGCTTGTTCAAAGATCGCTTTGGTTGCTGCTGAGAATCCACTGGTGAGGGGAGGGGGAAGCCAGGAGAGGTGTCCTTCAGGAGGGGAGGGCGGTGGTGGAGGGGAGAGGATGTTCTCAGACTGTGGACTCAGAGGGAAGTGGAAGGGCTCTAGAGAGGCTTAGGAAGTGGACATTTCCAGAAGAATGAAAAAAAACCAAACCCGTTAGTGTGAGTTTGTAACAATCCCAGGCACCGGGGAGGCCTGGGAATATAAACCAAAGAGGCAAGTCATGGACCACAAAAACAAACACACCAGTGGCTTCCCCCCTCCCCTGCCACCCCACCCCAACCCTCCCAGGGAAAACGGGCCCAAGATCAACGACAAAGAGACTGAAAGTGCCAGGCCATTTCTACCTCCGCCAATGGTGCCACAATTGATTTTGGAGCTGGGTACTTGAAACATGGAAATTTATTTCTCATAAGCCCACCAGGAGGGAATGCTGGATTCTCGGGCCAGGAAGTGGCCAAACTGTAGCCTCAGACCTGGTCTCAGGGAGTGGTGGCCACCACAGGGGGTGACCAGGGAGAGGAGAAGGTGGCTCAGTGTTTTTTTCCCAGTGTGCAGCTGGGTCCTTGCCTTTAGCCCACATTGCTCTGCCAGATTCTCCCAACTCCTGGGAGGCAGCAGGACCGCCCTCCCGCCCTCGCCCATGACCTCTTAGGAGGGCTCCCTGTTGAGACCCATTCTCGGAAATGAGGGCCCCCTCATAAGGGCCTGGGAGGTACGCCAGCTGCTTGAACTAACTCACACTCAGGGTAAGAGAATGCTTCAGCTTTTTAGTTCTCCCTGAGAAATTGCCTTTTCAAAAGGGCTCTCTGGGTCACTCAATTAATTTCTGCTCTTTAACTCACCTCTCTGAAAAGGTAATTCCGATTCCGGGAACCCAAGAGGCAAGCGGATTTTGGGAATGATGAGGGCAACAAATGTATAGATGTGCTCGACACAATTGATCTATGTATTGTGATGAATTTTATGAGCCCCAATAAATTGATT
>NW_022111357.1:3766242-3779761 GCF_000313985.2 Echinops telfairi | reverse complement strand
AAAAAAAAAAAAAAAAGAAAAGGTCATTCCACCCCACCTACCCCGGGGTTATCACAAGCCCCAAGGATTCCCCTCCTCTCTGGGGAGGGTGGCTCCATTAAAGGGTGGGGTGGGAGGGTGGGGTCTTCCCAGGAGTGAGAGTCTAGGTGTTGAACAAGCAGTACTGGAGGCCAGCTGGTCAGTCTGCTAGGCCTTCCTGAGACACCGAAGCACACGGCTCATATTCACTGAGCACCAGAGAAGCGTGTTTCCATAGTGTAACAATTGGTACGGAACATGGGCCCACCCAGGTCTTGTCTTGTCCAGTCTCTGCTGATCCACAGGGAATGGCAGCTGAGCGCCGCCCCCCCCACCCCCCACCCTCTGTTAAAAGCAAAAGTCACCTATGTTGGAGGTGGCCTCTGGGTGGAGCCAGTGGCTGTGTGGACTCCTGGCTGAAGGGGATGTCTGGCCCTCAAGTCACCGTGTGGCCCTGGAGGCCCAGGCTACCTTTGACTAGCCTTCCTCTGGCCCCTCCTCACAGCTATTTTAATCCAGTCCGACAGCCCTTGGCTGTTCTAGCTGTCTGGGCCCAGTGAGCCGGATGTCAACCAGGCACACAGCGTCTGGGACTGAATCCCAAGAGGATTCCTTTCTGGGTACTACTGCATGGTGCCTCCGCCCCTCCTCCCTCTGCACACCCAGCAGGGACACCACATGCATCAGGATGGCGCTGGCCCTCAGCTGCTCGACCCCCAGGGTCTGTCTGAGAATGCAATTCAAGGCCTGCTGACACCCCATCAAGAAGCCTTCCTGCTGCCCAGGCCCTTCCAGCCGCGCTCACTAAGTCAGCTGGAGAGGGGTTGTCTGTGGCTGGGAGGAGGGCAGCGTGGGCCCCGATGGACTGCCAGCCCCGTCTGGCCTGATGGTTCAAGTGGGCAGTCTGGCAGCAATTCTCAGGAGGCTTGACCCTGCTGAGTTACTAGACCCCGCAAGGGAGGCCCATAGGATGCTCTGAGGGGGAACCTCAGAAGACTTTGCTGGGGCCTGCTCTCTCCATGGGAGCAGCCTGTCTCGGGTCACTGTGTCCTTGGGGGAACAGCTTTGTCCCCAGACCTGAGATTGGTGCCGCTGCTCGGTGTGTGCTGGGTCAGGAGAGGGGGCTGAGCCCAGCTCGTAGGGGCCACCCGGGGCTCATGCGTCCAGGGCCGAGGGGGACCAAGGCTCTGGGGATTGCTGGCTGGACACGCAGTGAGGCGAAACGGGTCAGAGGTGGCGGGACTCCGAGGGGGAGAGACTATGCTTTCTGACAGGCCGGTAAAGCAGGAAAAGGCTGTGCCATTTTGGAGCTCCTGGAAGTAGGGCTTTACTTGCTGCTGGACCGGGGGTGAGGTGGGGGCTGGGGGCCAATTCAGAAAGCCCCAATTTCAGTGATCTCAGAGACCCAGGATCGGCAGAGCAGGGCTCCCTCAGGCCTCCCAACCAGGCCTGGGGAAGAGGGCCGGGAGGCAGGCAAAGCCATGTGAGGGGCGGGCCCCACTGCCCCAGGGGGGACCAGGGAGGAAGACCTAAGGAGGGATGGGATGGGGCTACTCCTGGCAGCCCTGCCACTGGGGGCCAGGGGCCCAGGGCCTGCCGGCCTCTCCAGGGGGCGGGCCCTCCGGGCCAGAGAAGCCCCTCGACTGGGCAGGAAGCTCCTCCTGGTCGGCAGCATGGTGCCCGCAGCCCGGCGCATGGGAGTGGTTCGGAGGGCTGGGATAGGGTAGGCGGGAGAGGAGGCTCTGGGGAGGACAGGGCCGGGCACTCTGCCCAGGATGGCGAACTGGCTGCCTGTGGCTGGCAGCCCTGGACAGCTGTGGAAGAAGGACCAGGGCCAGGCAGAGGCAAAGGCCAGTGGGCTGGTGGGCACGGGCAAAGGCTCCATCTCAGCGGCGTAGCTGTTGAGGTGGGAGAGCAGGCGAATCCGGATGGGGTCCGAGCAGCTGCTTGGCCCTTCCAAGACCCCCAAGTACCTGATGACCTCGGTGAGGCACTCCCGAAAACCAATGCTCCGGAAGTCCACGGCCAGGGCGCGGGCATCAAAGAATCCTGCAGGGAGAGGGACCCCGTGAGGGTGTGTCAGGGGGGCGGGGGATAAGAGGGAGTAGCTCCGAACCATCTGAGTGCTGAAGCAGCTTCCCTGGCTCCCTCTCTGTGCAACCCTGGGGGGATCATCCCACCTGCCTCAGCCTTCCCATCTGTAAAGAGGGAATAATCCCCCCTGCCTGGGGTGGAAGGTGGTGTGTTGTGAGCATCAAACGACGTTACTATACCTGAAACATTGCAGAATGCAAGTCCTGATTTTCATCCCAACTCAATGATGAGCTCCAAGCAGTAACTCTGAGGCCAAGCTAGCTTCACGTAAGCAGACACTGGGCAGAGGCTGTGCACACCTAGGTGCGGAAAACCACCTGCCTGCTCGGAAGGGTCAGAGTCTGAGGCAGCAGCCAGGAGATCTGGGAGGCCCATGGAGCGGGTGGTATCTATCCTGCAGCAGCGAAGCATGAGGTATTTGGAGGTGGCAAAACCCAACCCCAACCCATGGCCATCAAGTGAATTCCAGCTCACAGCAGCGACTCAAAGGAGCAGAGAAACACTTCTCTGCAGGGTTTTGGAGACTAAATCTTTACAAGGAACAGACAGACTCATTTTCCTTCTGCAGAAGCTAGTGTGAGTTTGAACCTCTGACTTTGCAGTTAGCAACCTAATGCTTAACCCAGAGTGCAACCAGGAGACAGCTGATCTGAGTTCTAATCCCGGCTCGGTCACTTAACTAGCTGTCTGGCTGTGGACAGATCTCTTCATTTCTCTGTGCCTCCATTTCCTCAGCCAGTTCGTGGGGAAGTGAGAGTAAGAGTGCATGAAACATTAGCTACCACTATATCCCTGTAAGCGTTGGAATCTGTCCCCTGCCCCAAGTCTGGAAAGCGAGAGCCCGCTCTGCTCTGCAGCCACTGGCATTAGGCTGCAGACAATCTCTTTGTCCTTATTTTGGTGAAGGGGGATCAGGTGGACTGCCCTGCGCAGGTATTTGTGTCCTCACTGCCTCTCCACACCTGTCCCTCTCTCAACCTGGGCACGGGTTCCAGCTGCAAATGCCCATTCTCTGGTTCATGGTCAAGGCTACATGCTTAGCTGTTGGTCTTTGAGCAAAACCCCACCTCGTTTCTGCGCTTGCTGTTCTTTTAAAATGAACCGATGTTCATTTGTAAGCTCTTATGAAGCACTTTCTCCTTGTCTCTAATGGAATCCTCATGCATTTCACAGACATCGAGTCAATTCCGACGTAAACTGACCCAATAGGTCAGAGTGGAACTGACCTCCCACAGGGTTTCTGAGGCTGTAGCCTTTTGGAAGCAGATGGTCACCTCTTTCTCCTGTGGAGCAGCAGGTGGGTTTGAACTGCCAACCTTTTGGTTAGCAGCTGAGCTCTTAACCACTGTGTCACCAGGACTCCCCTGATCCTCAAAAACCCCCATGGTAATTATTCCCATTTTAGAAATGAAGAAAAGCGCCAGGGGGCGTAGTGGTTACACACTGGGCTGTGATCCAGCAGGAGCGCCCAAGGAGAGACGGGCTTTCTACTCCCATGAAGAGTGAGGCAGCGGTTCTCAACCTGTGGGCCGTGACCCCTTCGGTGTCGAATGACCCTTTCACAAGAGTCGCCCGATTCATAACAGTAGCACAGTGACCGTGATGAAATAGCAATGAAAATAATGTGATGGTGGGGGGTGCATATGTAACTATATGAAAGGGTGGGGGCATTCGGACAGTTGAGGACCGCTGATGTAGAGTCTCGTAAACTCACTGGGGAAGTTCTACCTGGTCCTCTAGATGCACTCCCTAGGAGCCAGCATTGGCTTGATGACCGTGAGTTGGCTCATTTTGGGTTGAGAGATGAAGAAACAGAGAGGTGACGGCGTTTGTCCAAGGAGGGCAGGTCAGTCACTAGTGGGGGCAGGATTCAGACCGTCGTGGTGTGCCTTCCCATGAGCTCTCAGTCCTAATCGATGCCCACCCTGCTCTTGGGAGAAGCCAAGGAGGGAGAAGTGCAAGCACTGGGAACACAGTAAAATGCTGCCCAGGACTCGCACGGTTTCCTCTTACTCGGATAACAACAGAGCAGTAGAAAGATCTTCCCCGCTGCCTGATGAGGCACAGTGTCCAAGGGGAGCCATGCATGTCTTGGGCAGCAGTTCTCAAAGTGACGGGACTGGATCAGAGTCATTGGGTGTGTTGTTTATTACAGTTGCAAATACTTAAATTCCAACCAGGGCTTCAGAATCTCGGGAACTCGGCCCACAACACTGTCTCCCTTCCCTCACGTGCTGCCCCCACACCCAGATGCTATGACCATCTACTGAGGCTTGAAATACACCAGACTGGCCCACTTACAATGCAACCGTGTCCCTTCAGGGCAACAACAGACATCTGTGGCACTTCGATATATGTGGCCAAGAACTGGGAAACCTTTCGTGATGGCCCAATTGCGAAACCCCCCAAACACCCGCAGAGCCCTCATGTAGCGAAAGGGATCACTGGTCTGGAAGTTTTTTAAAAGCCAAAGTTCCATGACTGTCTTTTAATGGGTGGACTAGCTCAGAAACAATGGAAGGAGTTACATTTGCTTTCTCTTAAAATCCTGTAGAAAACAGAATATGTGAGCGGATATCTCACTACAACTGCCCAGGGCACACAGTCCAGGAGGCCAGACCAGCAGCACCATTCGTGGAATGTCTGTGGCTAACATCCAAGGAGGGCCCTTTCTTAGGTCTAGACAGGCCCCAGACTGGGATCCCAGGGAAAATCAGCTCAGGGAGGGTAACCCTTCACAAGGGCCTGGAGGGTGGGTCCAGTAGGAATAGTCTGTTGTTAGAGAAAGCTCCTCCATGGTCTAAGGAAGGCGTGAAGAAGGGTTGGGGCAAGTGAGAGGGAGAAGCTGTAAGAAGAGGAGAGACCAGCTTTGCAGAGGATCTAGCCGGGCCTGTAGCTATATACGGTAAGCTCCTTGAGGGCAGGGACCACATCCACAGTGTGCAATAGGGTGTCCCCAGGCCCAGCCTCCAGAGACTCACTGCAATAATAAGCCCCGAAGAGAAGAGCATCGGTACCTGTGCCGCCACTGGCATGAAGCATTTTCAGATGATCCACCGTCATCTGCAAGACCTCTGCTTTCTCAAGCTTGGAGGAGCCCTGGGTGTTGAGAAGACAGAAGAGTGAAGGCCTCTGGCTGACCTCCATTGTCGTCGTCGTCCCCCCCCCCCCCCATGTCCCCTGCCACCCCCACGACAAGCACCCAGTGTCAACAGCACCCACTGTCTCAATTGTTCACCTTCCTCCTGCTCCCCAACCCCCTCCACTTGGACATCTGCTTTGACCAATGTCTCCTTAGTGGTCACCTTTATGTACCTTCTTGTCCACTGCTCTGGCCACTGCTGACCACATCCTTTTTCCTGAGACCCCCTTCTCCCTTGACTTCCATGACACTCCAGTTTTTTCTGATTCTCCTTCTGCCTCGCCCCAGTGGGTACTGACTGGCTCAGTCTGTGTGCCCCTGGAGTCTCAGCTGCTTCCATGGGACCAGCATTATGGTCATTCCCCAGAAGGCCACTCCTACAACTTCTAGACCGTCTCTACTCACCACAGTCAAGATCGAGCACATCCTCCTACCCACAGAGCACTTGCTCTTGCTGTGCTGTCTCAGGAACTGTTTCCTAAGCCTCCAGCATCACTCTGTGCATTCTCTGGGGGCAGACACTAGGTCTAATTCACAGCCTGTCCTGTGAAGGCATGGGGAGTGTCTGATGTCTTCTCACCAGTCTAAGGGAAGGCAGCTGACCCGTGACCCTTGCCTCAGAGCAGAGTGTATGAATCTTGCAGACCATCTGGTTCAACTCACCTCTCCACTATACTGTCCCCCACTCCAACATGTTCAACGGCAGAGTATGGTCCCTCTGAGTGAGTGGAGTGTGGAGGGATGGGGGCTCCAGAATCACATGGTCCTGTGCCCCAATGATGCTTCACAATTTACTAGCTGCGTGGTCAGGCATAATGGAGTACAGTGACGTAGTGGTTATGCGTGTGCTAACTGTGAGGTCAGCAGTTGGAACCCCCTGGGCACTCCATGTGAGAAAGATGAGACTGTCTACTCTTACAAAGAGTTACAGTCTTGGAAACCCACAGGCGCAGTTCTACCCTATCCTATAGGGTCACCATGAGTCAGAATTGCCTCCAGGGCAGTGTTTTTGTTGTGCTGTGTTTTGTTTTGATGTGGTCAGGCATACAGGCATCAGCTATTTTCTCCTCTCCCTGTCTCAGTTTCCTCAGCTGTGCAGTGGGTAGACTACTCCTTACTTTCCAGGAGCGTTTGAGGATTCAATTCAGTGGAGTGATGGATATAAGGCTACACAACACCTGGAGCACAGGAGGACCTCAGGACGCACGGCTTTCCGTCCCTCTTGTCCAGTGACGGCTAGGCGTGAGCAATCCCAGCACCTCAGGCAGTCGCTACAAATCACCAGAGAGACCGCGAGAAAGGGCCACACAATATGAGGGGGCTTCAAAAAGTGTATGGAAACATGAATGTGGAGATTTTCCATGAACTTTTTGGTGCCCCTTCATATTTCCTCTGGGCCAGTCAGCAGTGTTACATACCTGCTTCTCAAGGGCCGTAGGGACCAAGCGTCGCAATTCAGAAAGGCTACTGTTGATGCGGTCGCGGCGCCGTTTCTCTATGATCTAGAAAAGCAACAGCAAGACGTTACACATGGCACGTCAACTGCGTTCCCATGCGCTCTGGCAAGCATGGACTCCTACTTTCCTGGCACGTTTCCTGAGGGAGAGACATCTATTCTTTCTCACTGAGGATGACAGCGAGCATCAGAGGAGGGCAATGACTTGCTGAAAGCCACACAGCAAGGGCATGCATGAGCCAGGAGGAGAGCTCAGGTCGCTTAAGTTGGTCTGTGGAAATGATATTCAAAATCTTTAACCAGCAGAGCAGCAGGCTATGGGTTTCCCCACTATCTGAAAGTAGAATGTGCCCATGAAACCTTTCAAAAGCAGAAAAGGCATCAAGATAGCAATAGCAATTACTATTAATGTATATAGGAAACCCTTTTGAGCGTTCCTAGACTCCCCCCCAAATGTCCATCAAATCACACGGGTACAGCGTGCTCACAGACACAGTTCAAAGCGATGGAGGCTTGACGCTGAGAGACTCAGTGTCGTTTCTGGGGAGGGAGCTGGGCAGTGCTATGCTTGCCCCTGGATGCAAAACCAATGCTAGGTTAGTTTTTCTTCTCTCTTGTAAAATCGAGATGCTCTTTGGAAAAACCAGCTGCTCATGTGGATAGGTCTTTTGTAACTGTGAGGTGATGCAAAGCAAGCTTTTGAAAAGCAGGGGAGACCTACACCAACCAATCAGACGGGACAACAGCCACAGAGCTGGCACAGGCCCTTGGGTCCCAGCTGGCCCAGGAGGATCCACTATGTGCAAGGCCATCAGGAGGTCTGAGGCATTGCTCTCTACCTTTGATGAGAACTATTTCATTCTCACCTCACAGTAACCTGACAGCAGGATACTGAGCAGCCGGCTGAAAACCAAACCCATTGCTGTGGGGTTGATTCCGAGGCTCCTGGAGCTCCCACTTATTACAGGGTGGGGCTGCCCCATAGGGTTCCCTTGGCAGCAATCCTTAGGGAAACAAACTGCCAGGCCTTTCTTAGGCAGCAATGCTGGGGGTTTAGTGGTCAAACAGAATCTGCTTGCATCACCCAGAGACCTCCAGGATCTTGGTAGCCAGGCAGAAGCAATGGCCCCATTTTACAGATTACGAAAATGAAGGTTAGTCATTAGTGGTTTGCCTAAAGCAGTGGTTCTCAACCTTCCTAATGCCACAACCCTTTAATGCAGTTTCTCATGTTGTGGTGACCTCCCCAACCACAAAATTACTTTCATTGCTACTTCATCACTGTAATTTTGCTACTGTTTTGAATCGGGCGACCCAAAAGGGGTCGTGGCCCACAGGTTGAGAACCGCTGGCCTATCAGCTCATGGTCAGCGAGTGGCAGGGCTAGGGCCAGGCCCCAGGTCTCTGGACTCCCTATACAGTGCTCTTCTTATTCATCACCGTTACATCCAGGGAGGAAAGTGTCGATTGCCTGCTGTCCCCCACCACTCAGCCCACAGACAAAATAAGAGTTCTGGACTCAGAGAGGAGTAATTAACAACAATAACACTTCATTAAGCCAGGCATTGTTCTAAGTGCTCAACATTAATTCACTTAATCTTCCAAGCACCCTTTTGAAGTGCCCTCTGTCATTAGGTCTGCTATACACATGTGAGGAAATGAGCTCAGTGGGCTTGCCCAAAGTCACCCTGCTAATTACTGGCAGAGGCCGGATTTGAACCCTGGCAGTCTAGCTCACTTACACGTGATGGGTCTCCCTCTGTTCCAGGCCCGGGAAGGGGGAGGGAGTGGGCGGTGGGGGCAGCAGGGCAAACTCGTGTTGGGCGATTCAGCCGTGATGGGCACTTACCCCTCGCCGTTTCTTCCTGGCCTGCATCTGTGCAGGGCTGGCGGTGGACAGTGGCCTGGCCATCTGGCTGGAGAGGAAGGGAAAGGATTATTTTTTAGCCCTGAGGAACAGAGAGGTGGCCCGGGCTGGCCTGGGCTGACCCCGGGGAGGCCAGGCTGTGGGCGGCGGGCGCATCCAGCTCCCAGGCGGCCGCTGGCTCCCAGGCCCCGAGGAGGAGCCGCAGGGCGGGCGTGGGAGGGCCAGTCTTTCTGCCCTTCTCCCCGGGGGCCCATTGCTCCCCGGCCAAGTCCTCCCCCGAGCTCAGGGGTTCCTGCCTCCGAGGCCCTGGCGGCTCGGACAGCGCTCCCCGAGGCGACAGGCCGCGGGGGTAGGGTCAGGGGGTGTTTGTCCCCAGGCACGACGTGGTTGGGCCTCCCCTGTCGCTGGAGCCGACGGCGTCGGTCGGGGGACCGCGGGCCCGGCCCCCAGCTCGGCTCTGCAACCCGATCCCCGCGGGGCGGGGCCGGCGAGGGCACGGGCCGGTGGCGGCGGGGTCGGCCCGGCGGGTTGGGTTTCAGAGGAGCCGCTGGGAACGAGCGTGGAAAGAGCAGAAGCCGCCGCTTCCCACGGGCCGAGCGCGGCAGCCACCCGCCCTCGCCCGGCCTGCAGCTGCTGCCGCCTCCCACGCGGCGCGGTCCCGGCGGGGGCGGGGACCGGCGGCATCTGGGTCACAGGCCCCTGTCGGGTCCCAGCTCTGGCCTTCCCAGAGAGCCCCAGCCCCCCTTTCCCCCCTCCCACACACACTCTCTCCGGTCCCTTCAAATCTCCTCCGGGCAGCCTGGCTGAATGAATGACGGATGTTGACTCCCACCGAGGAGGAGTTCCCATCCCAGGAAAGAGGCTCACTCCTTGCTGGGCTTTTCCTGCCCAGACGTTGAACAACAAACACCTTCAGCCCAACTCCGCACCCCACTAATGGGTTTCCTGCGTCCCCTGTTCTTGTAGGATGGGGAGGATGGGGAGGATGTGTAGGATGGGGCTGCGTGGCGCTGAGGTGTTAGCTCATTTGCCGGGGCCTTCAGAGGCCCTTTCAGACCCAGGCTGAATTTGGGTGCCTATGGGTACCTCAGCCAGGCCCCAGATGCTTACCATCTGGTGGGGAGACGCTGTGTGGACACACAGCTTCAGACAAGGTAAGCAGCCTCCTGCTGTTTCTGAGCACAAAACGCTGCACATCTGGGCTCCCTACCCCTGGGAAGGCCGCCCAGTGACTGGGCCCTGCTGCAAGGCCTCTTTGATTTCCCTCTATGCTCCCCCCACCTCATCAAAACCTGCTGATTCCCTGTCTGAAGTTCACCTCACATCTGTCTTCATCTCGCCTGCCACTCAGGATCATGCCCCTATCATCTTTTACGTAGAAGGGGGGCAGGAGCTGCTGTGCCCCAACCTCCCCTGAACGTCCTCAATCCCCTACAAGCAAGCCCAGTTCTACCGCAGGAAGAGTGACCCTGTAAATGTGTAAATGCAAATCTGATCTTGGCATTCTCTTAAAGCCCTCCAGGGCTTCTCTGTAGTTTTAGGGTCCAGGCACCAACTTTCAAGTGACTCACCTGTCCTGGCACCCTTTTGCCTCAATACCCCCTTGCTCTGTGTGCTACAGGCTGTGAAGAACTGCACACCCACGTGAACCTCTACCAAGTTCGTGGGAAGTGGAATTTTCCCGTGAATATTTTGAAGTCCCTTATTCTGTTCCCGTAGCCTAGACGTCTCTAGCTCACCTCACCTCCTCATTCCAAGTCTTAGTCCCTTTGCCGAGTAACCTTTACTAACCTTCAGACCTCAGACCAAATGCCACCTCCCTGGGGAGCCTTTTTTGGGCCTCAACGAGGTGGAATCCCCTGGCCTATACTCACTCTCCTGGAATCCTGCATTCACTGTAGTTATGCTAGTGAGTTCTTGATATGTTTTCACTGAAAACTCAAGCTCACCACCATCGAATCAATTCTGACTACCGCGACCCCATAGGGCAGGGTAGAACTGCCCCTGTGGGTTTCCTTGGTTGTAACTCTTTATGGGAGTAGACACCTCATCTTTCTCCCGAGGTGGAACTGGTGGTTTGGAACTGCTGATCTCGAGGTTAGCAACCCAGCACATAGCCCATTACACCACTAGGTACCCGCCTCAACAAGCCTGTAAGCTCCATGAGGCCCTGAACCATGTCTGTGTCACTCACTACTGTCACCCCGGTACTAAGCATACAGAGCTCATTGAAGAGTTCCCTCCTCCTGGCCTCGGCCTACCATCTCAGACAGGTTTGGGTCATTTTCAACCACTGCTTAAGGAGAGAAAGTTGCAGGAGAGACCAGATCAACATTTGTCAAGTCCTACTGCTATGCCTCTGGCTTCATCCAGCCACATCTGGAAAAGGATATCCCCCACCCAAACATCTGGACAAATGGGGCTGATGAGGGGCCTGTGAAAACTTCTGAGAGGGAGGGTCCAGCCAGACAGCCAGAATCTGTGATCGGCAGGGCAGTCAGCTTACAAAGCTTCCCTGGAGACAAGCCTGAGAGCCAAGGTACACTAAGAGACATGGCCTTTGTCCCTTCGGACTGGATAAGGCATCTCTGGGGGTATTGGGTTAGCACTGCAAACGTCACTGCCTCTCAGTCTGATCCCTCCTCAGGGACCATTTGTTGAGGCTGACGCACCCATTTCAGGGCAAGGCAGCCCCTGAGCTGGCTTTCTCTGACCTCCTGATCAGCTGTTCTCTACACGGATGTATGCTGCTTCCTATCACACAGGCCAACCTCACTTTCCCATTTCTTAGGCACCGTTATGTATATTTCCCTGTCTGAGCCTGATAAAAGCCTCATTTTTCAGATGAAGGCACTGAACCACAAGTAGCTAAAGCTGCTTGCCCAAGAAGCAGAGCTAGCATGGGAATCCATGTCTTCTGATGCCAAATTCAGCATTGTTTTCACTCAATAATTTTGACTTCCTGTTGGCCTGAACAGCCTGCAAGTCCTCCGATCCTTAAAGTTCCCCAGAGCCCCAGTCAGAGCCTGCTTCCCGCCCCCGAAATCTGGCCCCGACAGTGGGAGGAGGTGTGGGAGCGTCTCCTCTGCAAGTCTGAAAATGGGCAGATTATCATAGACCCAGAGAAGATGTGCTGACCGCTAAGATCTGCTCCATGGTCCTCAGTGCCCCCCAGCCAGAATTCCAGGGTGGTCTCTTTGGGGGAGGGGACAGCTTTCCAGACTGGCTGGCTGCCAGTCCTGACCACCCTCTGCGCTGACTTCCTTTGGGAACTCCTGGTGGAACTCCTAGTCATTTTGCAACAACCCAAGGCAGAAGAACAATGGCGAGATCTCAGAAAGCACTTACTGGGAAAATGAGGAGACTCAGAGAGGTGAAGGGACCTGTCCCAGGCCACACAGCAGATCAGAGGAAAACCTAGACCTAGACCCAGGCCTACTGACATTCAATCTAGTACTCGTCTCCATGCACCCTACTCATTGTCCCATCCTTATGTCCCCTAACCAGCCCGTTATGTTCCAGACAGCATGTCCACACTCCCTTGTCCCGTTTATGGTGCAAGTAACCCTCGAGTTAAATATTATTGGGTCACTTCACACTTTGGAAAAATAGCACTGTGATAGATGGGGTGGCAGAGACACAAAGAGGTCATTTAAGAACCATTCCCAGTGCCTCCAGTCTTCAGATTTCCAGCCCCACCCAACTGAACAGTGACCCCTGAGTAAGCAGCATTTATGGGTGGATTACCTTGTGTCCAAGCCAGGACCTCTGTGCTTTCCTTTCATGCGTGTTGTTGGTGGTTATTCGTACTTCCTTTGGAGTGCTTGCCAGCTCAGGTGACTGCATGCATAGAAAAGCATGCCACAGGGCTTGGGGGCTGCAATCTTTCCCAGGCAGATTGCCAGGCCCGTCTTCCAAGGCACCCACCTTTCAGTTAGTAGTTGAACTTAGCTGTTTGCCCCACTCGGGGATTTCAAGGGTTAGTTTTTAAAAATATTTTGTTGTTGTTTTAGGTGAAAGTTTACATAGCAAATTAGGTTCTTGCTTGGCAAATGCTATACAACATGTCCCGGTGACACTGGTTACAGTTTGCACAACAGACCACTATTCTCATGGTTTCCATTCTTGGTATTCTGTCGCCATTAATCTGGCTTCCCTGCCCTTTTGGCTTCTCATCTTTGTTCTAGTCTAAGTGTTGATCTTTTGGTCTCTTAGAGTTGATTGATTTAGGGGGGTGCACAGTATTCACGGGCGATATTGCATATTTTTTAAACCAATCTAGTACTGGGATGAAAGGTGAGCCCCAAGAGTGGCTTCAGTTTCAAGTTCAAAGGGCATGTTAGGGTCATAGCCTCAGGGGTTCCTATAGCTATTATCAGTCCAGTGTCTGGCCTTTTTTTTTTTTTTTTTTTAAGGAATTTGAGTTTTGTTCTACATGTTGCTCAGAATGGTGTCCTGGTAACTGGGTACCACATAAATCTTCTGTTCTCAAAGTAGATGAGGCTGGTGTTCAGTAGACTATTAGTCCTGTAAACTAGTTCTTTTAAGTTTTTGCATTCTTTCTTCCTCTTTTGATCCAGATGCATAGAAACCAATAGTTTAGTTGTATCTTCGATGGCTAATTGAAAGTTTATATGACTCTAGACATTACTTACCAACCTAGGCTGCAGAACCTTATCATTATGACTGTGCGGTGTCAATTGGCCCAGATGCACCCAAGACTAGGGTTCTAAGCCTTCAACCCAACTCACAATGCTGGGAGGTGTCTGCTTATGTCTAGGAAGTACCCCTGACTGTGCTCCTCATGTGCTTCACAAGTACATATGAAGCACAATAATCATTTGCCTGAAACACTGATAGATGTGCACCAGTCTATTTATTTTTGTTTGCCTGTCCATGAATAAGCATGTATGAGATAGCTTTGAAGCTTTCATGGGAAAAT
>NW_022111357.1:3762709-3766142 GCF_000313985.2 Echinops telfairi | reverse complement strand
TAGTGATAATGGGGCACCATCTAGTTCATCTGGTTTCAGGCTAGAAGAGGCTGCTGTTTTCATGGACCATTAGACATGTGGACTAATTTCTCCCTTAAGTCTTTGGTTTGCTTCACTCTCCTTGATCCAGATGAGGAGACCAACAATTGTATCTTAGATGGCAGCTCACACACTTTTAAGACACCAGGGGTGGTAGGATGTAGAACATTATCTCTATCATCTATATTATGTCCGGTTGTCCCAAGAAAGTATGGTTCTAATCTTTCAAACCCGCTAAACCAATCCTGTGTGGCATTAGGTTATGTCTTAGTAATATCTATAGCTGTGACTTTGAGATTTAACTTATAAAATATATATACATTTGCAGTGCACATAAACATGTATACACACATGCCTACAGATACACCTGCACATACAGACTCATATACTGAATGTCTTCTGTACACATAGATGCATACATGTCTACCTATGTAACCACACACACAGTTAATTGGTTAATACTGTTGTTGCAAAATTGCATTTTCAAGGGTAAGTTATTAACATTCCCATTTTGTAATTGATAAAACTGAGGTTCAGAAAGGGTTTAAAGTCTCTTGCCCCAAATAATGGTAATGAGAATCAAACTCACATCTCTCTGACTTCACAGGCCACCTTGTGCCTTAAATCATTTAAGAATGGCCCAGAGCCCTTGACCTCAAGCCTGACATGTGGCAGGTGCTCAGTCAGTATTTGTGGAGGGGGAGGGGAAAGGCGATATTTTCATCTTGCACCCAGTATGTGCCAAGGGGCCCAGGTCAGCGAGGAGCTCTGTGAATGAGTCCCACAGGCAGGGACAGGATCCCACCAAGCCCCTATTCTCAACCCGTATCTCTGAGAGTGGGGTATTTGCGCCCTGCCTCTGACCTGGGAAGGCGGGCTGCCCCAATCCCCTGGCCCTTGCTATTGTTTATCTTCTTTGTACAAGAAGCGTTTCTTCTTCCCTGAGAGTCCCCTGGGGGCAGAGGCTGAGCAGGATACATCTGGGCCAGACACCCAGCCTAGGTCTGGGCCACAGCAGGCATCGTTCAGCACTCCTTGAATTGAAGCATTGATGTCTGCTGGGCGGGGGAGGGCCCTTTGGTGAGTGTTACAATGAGGCGTCTGTAAGTCAGCCTCTGCCAGATGTCCAACTGCTTTCTCTCCTCTGAGGGGGTCTGCTCCTCTAAGAATCGACACAGTCGCTAAAAATGGATGAAATGACAACATGCTGAATAGGGGAAACCACCCAATGCTCCTTTGCTCAAATGCCACCACCTCCAAGAAGTCCTCCCTGCAGTCTTTGGTTGTTAGTGACTCTCCTCCCAGCCCCCCATTTGAAGTGTCCACTGATCCCACATTCACTCTCCCGTTCCATCCTATCTGTGGTCTTTGTGTGACCTGGCAGGTCACTGACCAGGCTGCAGGCTCTTGGGAGGACAGAAGCCTGCTCTGATCTGCTTAGTTCATTAGCATGAACTCATCCCTCTTGTGCTGACATTGAATTTGAGACCTCCTCACCCCACCGCACCATGCACTGTTGAGTCCCTCTCCTGCTTCTGGCAGGCACAAACCAGGAGCGTTGCTTCTTTTTTAAATATCAAGTTAGACAAAACAATTAAAAAGGCTAACATATTGTGTAGGGAATTGTGTTATACACCCAAACCCTAACGTAGTTTGCAGGGAGATACTTATTTTAAACTATAAATACTCTCATGTACTTTGGACACGTTATCAAGGGACACCAGTCCCTGGAGATGGACATCAGGCTTGGTAAAGTAGAGGGGCAGTGACAAAGAGAAAGACCCTCAACAGGAAGGATTGTTACAGCAGGTGCAATGATGGGAGCAAACATAACCATAATTGTGAGGTTGGCGCAAGACCATAGCACACAGCAAAACAGAGTCCACTGGAAGGCACCTGTCAACAACAGCATAAATAATTGGAAGCTGGTAGCACTTTACTCCGGTTTGTGACCGATGCAGGATTTCCTGGCCTCAGAAAACTAGCGAGCATTAAAATGATGAAATGCTCTTAGAAACATCCCTAACAAAACATCCCTTCAATTCTGACAGAGTCGGGTTGGATGAGCCAGGCAAGATCAGATCACTCGCTCACCCCTTCCAATGGCCCTGTCCTTCTCCATTTGTTTCCGATGAAACAGGCTGTGGGAAAAGCAACGACCCTACGTCACATGGTGAGTTGCTGGCCAGCTTAGGGTTGGGATCCAGGTCCGCAGACTCCCAGTCAGTCCCTGCCGCTCTTGTGCCTGGTTCTAATTAAGCATTTGCTATGCAATGGACCCTGCGCTAAGCTCTTGCTATATAAGATCTCATGTGATTCCCCCAATAATCAGGTCTGTGATTTATACCCATTTTACAGATAAGGTGACTGCGGTTTCTGGAGTGCACAGAGCGTGGGAAGCAGCAGAACCCAAGTGACTTTTTCTACAGGCTTGACGCAGAACAGAATATTTTCCTAGAGCTGACAGACATTGGAGGTGCCCTGGTGACATACTGATTCCCAGTGGGGCTGCTAAGTCAACCGTGTGAAACCACCAGCCGCTCCATGGGAGAAAGCTGAGACGGCCCACTCCGGCACATGGTTACAGTCTCGGATAACCACAGCGGCAGTTCTACTCCGCCCTACAGTGATAGGAGTCTGAATGGGCTCAGGGCGCTGAGTTTGGCTTTTCCGGTTTTAAAAGCACTGGAGGCAGGGTGGTGCTGGTGCTGGTGCTGGTGCTGGTGCGGTAAAGAGCCCTGGCGTTCAGAGTCCCAGTCTTGCACTCACCCCGAGCAGGTCGCTAGTGTCTTCAGTATAAATTTCAAAATCCTCTTGAAGGGAGAAGGCATCTTCTTCCTCCCCCCACTCCTCCCCACCCCCCACCAACTATGTGAAGAGTGCACCCAAGCTGGGGTAAAATTGGGAAAATTTGGTCATTCTGCTTGGGCAGCAGATTCCTGGCTGAGAAGAAGGGTGGGGTGGGGTGGGGTGGGAGTGATGCGGTGGCCACACATCTGAGTTTCCTGAGCTCTACTGGGATAGCGCCTCGCCGCGGCATCACCCATCGCCCAGCACTGCAATAGCAAAGCCGGCCCCCAACTAACAAGCCGCCCTCCGCGGGAACTCCCCGACCCCCGACGCAGCCCGCGCCCGAACCGAGCCCGCGCGCGCCGGCCCCCTAGGCCCCAAGGCGGGGAACGGCACGCGCCCCCCGCGCGCTGACACCTGCGGGCCGCCGCGCACACCCGGCTCCCCCGAGGTCGCGAACCCCTGCCCCACGAGCACGTCGCTGGGCGCTGCCCACCTCGCTGGCCCCGACCGGCCCTTACCTCCGCTCGCCCTCGCCGCTCACGTCGATGGGTCCGTCCGACTCGCTGTCGGAGCCGCTCTGCTCCCGGGGCCGCTTCATGGC
>NW_022111357.1:3759671-3762320 GCF_000313985.2 Echinops telfairi | reverse complement strand
GCTTGTGTTGGCGCTGCTCTGATTGGGCCCTCTTGGGGCCCTTCTGGGGGTGGCAGACACGTCGGGTTTGGCGATGTTGGTGGGGACTGTCTGTGGCCCGATAGGGCTGACATTCCCCAGAGGCTTCTCCTGTAGAGGCCTGGGACCAGGGGGAATGTGGGTGGGGGAAGTAAGGGGGGGCGGTCATCCTCCCAAGAGGACGTCTGAAGTGGGGTGCGCTGCCCGAGAAGGCTGGGCCTGGCTTGGTGGTGGTTCGGAGGTCCCTGAGAATCAGTTTCCAGTTCACCTGTGGTGTTGCTGTCCTGAGACAGAGAGATCCTGAGGTTGTGGGTGGGAGGAAGGAGCCTGGAAGACCCCTCTGACCACCCTCTGGCGGCGTCCCTTCCTGGGAGTCACAGGGAAGACTCACAGAGCCCTCCTGCAGAGAACCCCCCTCCCCACAAGCCTCAGAAGCAGCAGAATGAGAGCATCTGGCGTTGGGTTAGATTTCATGGGGAGGAAGAAGAGGATGGTGAAGAGACTTGGTGCGGTCCCTCATGTACCAGAAAAGTTTAAATAGACAGAATTTGATAGGCATCAGTGTCCTCCCCCTCAAAATACCAAGTCCTAATCCCTGGAAGCCGTAAAGATGACCTTATTTAGAAATGGGATTTGATTAAGGATCTTGAGAGAGGGAAATTATCCTGGATCATCTGGGCGGAGCCTAAATGCCCCTTAAAGTCTCCTTCTAAGAGAGACCAAGGGAGGTAGGATACAGACAAAAGAGAAACCAGTGTGACCAGGAGGCCCAGATAGGAGTGATGTGGTTACACACCAAGGAATGCTAACAGCCACCAGAGAAGATGGAGTAAGCAAGGGACAGATTTGGGTTTGGACCCAGTTAAACCATTTACATCTAGTCAACACTGACTTGTGGAGCGTCCACGTGTGCCAGGGGCTGATTTCTTGGAAGTAACTTTTCTTCTGAGGCATCTCTGGGTGGACCTGGCCCTTCAACTTTTCCATTAGCAGCTGAGTGTGCTAACCATTTGCCCCACCTGGGGATTCCTAATCTGGGTCCAGTGATACAGATTTTGGACTTCTGGCCTCCAGAACTATGAGAGAGTATATTTGGGTTGCTTTTTTCTTTTTAACCACCAAGTTGGTGGCAACTTGTTACAGCAGCCACAGGAAATTAACACAAACATCTTCTTCCAAGACTCAGACACAGGAAATGTGCAAGAGAATGGACTTGGCCATCTGGGAATCACTGTTTTTGGACCCAAATAAGCAAGACTTACTCTCAGAGACCTGATTATTTGGGGACCAAGAATAGTTCTGTTTTAATCCTTTAGGGGAATTGTTTGGGTGTGCCTTTCCACACACATCCTCACATACAACCACTGTCAGGTATAAAAATATATTCAGATAGACTTATAGACACACATGAATACACAACTGGAATGAGCAATCAGTACTTACAGCCTGTACATGCTCTAGGAAACCCTTGTGGTCATATAAGGACTCTTGTTCCAAATGCCAGTGGCATTTGTATACTTTCTGTGGGCACATGGAATGGAAATCACAACCAACTTACCTCACTGCCATCGAGTCATTGCTGACTCACAGTGCCCCTATCAGACAATAAATGTGCCCCTTAGGGCTTTCAAGACTAAATCTTTACAGGAGCAGCTAACCTCATTTTTCTTCGTTAGAGCAGCTGGTGGGGTTGAACTGACTTTATGGTGAGCATTCCAACACCCAACCCCAGCACTATCAGAGCGCCTTACAAACAACATAGACGGTGCATGATGCGTACATTATACATTCCTTTGAAAGGCAGAAATCAAGGATGGCACTCAGAAATCTGCTGTGTGTCATTGGCTAGGGTAATGAAGCAGCAGATTTCCAGGGAACTATCAGAGGCTTGCATTCATTATAAAAAATTTGTATTAATCTAGGTACGTTAGAGAAACAAATCCACAGCAACTCATGTATAGGAGAGTTTCATGTAAAGAAAGTGTACATCACAAAAACATCCAAACCCAATGCTGCCCAAGCCCACAAGTCCAACATTAACCCATTAACCCAACACCAGTCCACAAAGTCCTCCACCTCACAAAACAGAGGCAATGACGCTGACTGCAGGAGGAAAGCTGAGTCAGTGAACGAATAAGCATCTCAGCACTAGCAGGGGTCTCCACACGGCTGATCCAGCACCCAGGGCTGCATCGGGATAGGTCCATGTGGCTTCTCCTTGGGGATGTCTTGTAGGAAGTCACTCTTGCAAGCTGAAGCAGAGAGCTGCTAAGGCAGCTGCACCCTGGTGCGACCATCACAAAGCAAGAGAGCTGAGAACTAGAAAGGCGAGGCTCACCACTCATTTATCCCTCCGCCTTTCAATTAGCCCCACATGTGATTATCAGCCAGGTTGGCACAATTAACTAACTCAAGAATATTTCAAGATTTATATTGAAATACAATGCTGTCTGTGATGGGATAATATCTATATCGATATAGATATTACTACAAGGTATATAGATATTATATACCTTGGAAGTCTTGGAAGAAGGTGTTTGTGTTAATTTCCTGTGGCTGCTGTAACAAGCTGCCACCAACTTGGTGGTTAAAAAGAAAAAAGCAACCCAAATACAACTGTTCTGATTTACA
>NW_022111357.1:3713785-3758583 GCF_000313985.2 Echinops telfairi | reverse complement strand
AAAGCAAGGAGGACTTGAAGCACTAGTATAGATTGGGATAACAGTTGTATGAGCCCCTAAAAAAAATTTTTAAAAAAAAAAAAAGAAAAGAAAAACATGGCCTCAGGATTGGAGGAAGACACACTAACAGGTTGCACTATGCAGATGTTACAGCCTTGCGTACTGAAAGCAAGGAGGACTTGAAGCACTAGTATAGATTGCAACTCAGTGTAAATAAGCCCCAAATCTGGTTAGCTGCACGAACAGACAACATCATGACAGTGAAAAGATTGAAATGAGCAAGGATTTCAATGCAATGAGATGGGTTGACACAGTGGCTGTATGGCTCAAACACAAAGCAAGCGTGAGAATAGCCCAGGACAGGGCCATGGCTGTTGTTCACAGGCTCTTCATAAATGGGAACTGACCCTAGAGAGCCCAACAACAAATAACACCAAGGGCTTGCATTGCAGACTACATGTTCAGCGTCCGACGTTCTGAGCCATCTAAAGGGAGTACACAGTTAAATCCAGGGGAGGGGCTTCAGAAGCCTGAGCTAGATGTCGGGCAATTAATATGGCCCTTCTAGCCATAGTCCTTGTGACTGATCAAATGACTGGATGACACTATTAAAATGAGGTGCTTGTGGCCCCCCATGGGGATTGGACAGCTTTACCAAGAATACAAACAAGGTTCATGACATTCCTCTGGGGGCAAACCAGGCAAATAACATGTATGGAGCCCGAAAGAGAGGATTGGTTGATTTTGCTGTCTCACTAGGCTTGAGAGAGCTCTATCAGGTCATTTTTAAACAGGGCCTTGACATTTAAAAGACCTTGGGTAGTAGACAGGCCCCTGGGACATACAATCGGTTTGTGCTCACTAGTAACCTAAAAGTTGGAGTTTTTAACCCCTTCAGTGGTGCTGCAGAAGAAAGCCCTAACTATGTGCTTCTGAAAATATAGCCAAGAAACCCCTTTGGAGCAGTTAGTTCTAGGACACTTAGAGTGGTCATGAGTTGGAAACGACTCAGCAGCAATGACAAGAACCCCAAAACTTTATATTGTGAATTAGTTGTCGGTTTACAGATCAAAATGGCTTTCCATTCCATAGTTCATACACATTTTGCTTTAGGTCATTGATTGCAATTTCCACAATATAGCATCCCTCATCATACTTCTATCCTGTGTTCTCTGCTTCAGTCTAGCCTTCTTTCCTAACCTTTCCTGCCTTCTGAATTTTATTCCTGGGGAAATGCTGCCCTTTTGAACTCAAATATTTCATTCTTCTAAGGAGTGGATAGCTCCCTAGGGTTTTATTGTTCACCTTATGGACTGGCTGTTACTGGGACTCACCGAACACTAATGACTTAAAAATAGATGAGTTGTGGGATAACATCAAGAACCTCATACATGAGAGAGCAAAGAGTTATTGAAAATACCGGAAAGAAAGAAAAGACTAAAGTGGATGTCAGAAGAGATTGAAAATTGCTGTGGAACATAGAGAAGCTAAAGTGAATGGAAGTAACGATGACATCAAATTGTTGAACAGATTTTACAAAGTAGCTCAAGAAAATAAAGTAAAGCATTATAATGATGTGCAAAGACCTGGACTTAGAAAACCAAATGGGAAAAACACATTCAACAGTTTGTAAGCTGACAGAACTGGAAAGAGAAAAAATCAAGCCTATGTTGCAATATTGCAGGGCTCTATGAGCAAAATATTACATGCTGCAGAAAGTATCAAAAGAAGATGGAAGGAATAATGGAAGCAATACATAGACTCACTGGATCACAAAGACTGGTAGATGTTCATCCATTTCCGGAGGTAGTGTGTGACCAAGAACTGGTATTGAAGGAAAAAGTCCAAGTTGCACTGAAGGTATTCGGCAAGAAACAAGGCTCCAGGAATGGGCATCGACCAACTGAAATGTTTCAATAACTCAATGCAGTGTTAGAGGCACTCGCTTATCTATACCAAGAAATGTGGAAGACAGTTACTTGGACAACCGACTGGACAAGGTCCATATTTGTGCCCTTTCAAATGAAAAGTGACCCAACAGTTTGCAGAAATTATCATACAATACCATACACAAGTAAAATATTGCTGAAATTACTTTTTAAATGCTAATAGCAGTCCATCTGCAGGAAGCTGCTAGACATTCAAGCTGGATTAAGAAGAACACATGGAATGAGGCGTATCATTGCTGGTATCCAATGGATCTTGGCTGAAAGCAGAGCATGCCAGAAAGATGTTTACTTTTATTTTATTGACTATGCAAAGGCCTTTGACTCTTTGGACCACAACAAACTACAGATAACATTTCACAGAATGGGAATTCCAGGCTCCCATAGAACAAGAGGCATATTAATACAGAACAAAGAGATGCTAAATTTTAAAACCAGGCAAGGTATGCCTCAAGGTTGTGTCTTTTCAGCAAATAATCTTAGAAGCTTGAGTATATGAAGAATGTGGCATGAAGATTGGAGAAAGGCTCATTAATAACCTGTGAAATACAAATGACATAATCTTGTTTGTGAAAGTGATGAGAACTTGAAGCACTTACTGATGAAGGTCAAATAATATACCCCTCAGTATAGATTATACCTCAATGTCAAAAAAACCAAAAATCCTCAGATGGACCAATAAGCAAAAATCATGAAGTTGTTGAGGCATTTGAATTGATTGGATCATTTTAGTTGGATACACAACACTCATGGAAGTAGCTATCAAGAAATTAAACAACATACTTCATTGTGAAAATTTGCTCCACTAGAACTCTTTGTAGGGTTAAAGAGCAAACAATGTTACTTTGAGGCCTAAGATGTACTGACCAGGTCATGGTGTTTTCAGTCACCTCAAACGCATGAGAAAGTTGGACAGTGAATATGGAAGACTGAAGAAGAATTATGGTGTTCTCAAAGTCTACTGAATATGTCAAGGAGTGACAGGAAGCAAACAAATCTGTCTTGAAGAAATACAGTCAGAATGTTCCTTAGAAGAAAATATGGCAAGATTTTGTTGGATATATTTTTAAGAGACCAGTCACTGGAAAAGGTCAACATGGCTGATAAAATAGAGAGTCAATGAAAAAGAAGATTTTCAATGAGATGGATTGACACAATGGCTGCAACCGTGAGCTCAAACATAGCAACAACTGTGATGACAGTGCAGGACTGGCCAGTGTTGTAGACAGAATGTCTCTGAGTCATTGCCAACGTGACTACACCTTAGAACAGCATTGTTTGTCTGAACACTGAGCCCTGGGCGGGGGGTGAGGGTGTGTGTGCATTCAGTTCCAGGCCTGATGGGTGACTAAGAGTAATAGTCTCCAGGGTTCCACCAGTCTTTATCTGAAAAGTCAGTGTGACTTGTAAACTTGGTCTTTTTTTTAATTCTTTTCTCCTGTTTCCTCCCACTCTATCCAGAACCGTATCATGTGATTCCTGTCAGAAAGGTTGGTAATGGTAGCTGGGCACCATCTAGTTTTTCTCATCTCAGGGTCATGGACACTGAGGCTCACGTGGAACATGAGTTCTTTGGACTAATAGTTTCCACAAGCCTTTGATTTTCTTCACTAGTCTTTGCTCCAGAGAAGGCGAGACCAGTAGTTGCACTTGGGATGGTTACCGCCATATTTTTAAGACCCCAGTTGCTACTCACCAAAATAGGATGTAGAACTTTTCTTTGTAAATTATTTTGTGCCAGTGGACTTGCTGGGCCCTCCAGGTTTTGTGTTTCAAGGTAATAGATGGCATTTAAAGCTATGGGAAGAGTTAAATATGACTGCTTATATGAGCACCTTATATGACTGCTGCCAAGCTTTTAAGACCTGAGGTGCTACTCACCCATGTAGGATATAAAACATTATCTTCATGAACTGTGAAGTCAATTGACCTCAATAGCCCCTGAGACTATCGTCCTTAGCCTTCAAGGCCAGTAACACAGTCTCATGAGCTGTTTGGCTAGGTCTAAAAAGTTTCCATAACTGTGCCCTGCATGCGCTCTATTATATATGTGCTAGAAGTATATATGCAGACATTCTAATATATATAAATATATATGTACATGCCTGTAACTATACCTATTACTATTAATTGTAGAGTAGCTAAAGCAAATGGAAGAAAGGATGAAGTCAAGGAGCTGAATAGAAATTTTCAAAAGGCAGCTCAAGAAGACAAAGCCAAATATTATACAGAAATGTGACCTAGAATTAGAAAATCAAAAGGGAAGAACTTGCTCAGCATCTCTGAAACTGAAAGAACTCATGAAAAAATTCTAGCCTCAAATTGCAATATTGAAGATTTTATGGACAAAATATTGAATGATGCAGGAAGCATCAAGAGAAGATAGAGAGAATGCAGAGTCACAATACCAAAAAAACTAGTCGATAGTCCATCATTTCTGGAGAGAGCATCTAAGCAAGAACCAATGGTGCTGAAGAAAGAAGTTTAAACAGCACTGGATGCATTAGCCAAAAACAGGCTTCAGGAATTGATGGAGTACCAATTGAAATGTTTCAGAAAGCTGAAGAAGCCCTGGAAGCACTCAATTTGTCTATGCCAGGAAATTTGGAAACTACATGGCCAACTAACTAACTGAACTTGTTTTATTTAGCTTCAACTTCAACTTTCATACCAGCAATTGGTGGTCTGCTCCACAGTGAGCCCCTAGCCTTGTCTTGCTTCTCCATTGTCCCTTCCCACACGTACAGTCAATATGAATCATGTACGTATATTCCATCTGGCGAAGTCCATGTATATAGTCTCCATATATGATGTTGAAAAAGGCATTTGCCATTACGAAGCCTTTGGTCTTGCAAAAATTTATCATGAAATCTCCAGCTTCCTTTCTATGACCAAGGCCCTGTTTTCAACTACTAAGCCTTCTTCTTTGCTCCCAACTTTTGCATTCTAGTTACCAGAATTATCAGTGCATCTTGATTCATTGCTTGATAAATTGCAGACCGAAGAAGTTGAAATTCTTCCATTTCTTCACCATTGGCTTGCGTGGTTGAGGTGCCAACAACGAAAGTGTTGTCCTTTATTTTACCAACCTCTTCTGGTCTTCATTGATCTTGGTCCCATTGTGCTGACTTCTTCCAAATTGCGTGTTGCCTCTCCCTTCATCAGAATTATCCTGAGTCTACTATCTCGTAAGTGATTTGCCCTCTCTCCCTTCCTTCCCTGGAACCATCAAAGAATGTTGCTTTTTGTGTGTAAACCGTTTCTTCATTTTATATCTGTCTTTTTGTGATAGACATTTCACGCAGCACAATGCTCTCCAGATTCGTTCATGTTATGTTTTGTGAACTCATTGTTAGTCTTTATCATCGTGTAATTTTCTATTTTATGTCTGTGTGTATGCATGACAATTTGTTTTCCACTCCTTCGCTGATTGACACTTAGGTTGTCTCCATCTTTTTGCCGTTGTACATACTGCTGCAGTGAACATGGCTGTGCATATGTCTATTCATGTCGCTGCCTTTATTTCTCTAGGTTATCAAACTAGCAGTGGGATTGCTGGATCATATGTGATTTCTATTTCTATCTTTTGGAGGAAGTGCCATACTTTCCATAGTGGTTGTATCATTTTACAATCCCATCAGCAGTGTATCACAGTTCCAATATTCCCACAATTTTGCCAGGTATGTTGTTTTCTGTTGCTCTTGTTGGTGTGTGTCTACGTGTTTCATCAGCGCCATTTTTGTTGGCTCAAAAGAGTATTCCATTATAGTTTGCTTTTCTTCGCTCTTGTGGTGCTGTGGACTAGGAGTTGGCTGCTAACCACAAGATTGGCAGTTCAAACCCACCAGGCACTCCATGAGAGAAAGATGAGGCTGTCTGCTCCCATAAAGATTTAAGTGGTTGCTATGAATTGGAATGGACTCGGTGGGTTTGATGGCTAATGATTGCGAGCATCTCTTCATTTGTTTATTGGCTGCCTCAATGTCCTCTTTGTTCATGTCCCTGCCCCCCTTTTGACTGCATTGTTTGTATTTTTGTTATTGGGTTATTGAAGTTTTCTGTATATCTGAGAAATTGGACCCTTGTGAAATGTGGCATTGCCAATATGTTTTACCCCAGTCTGTAAGTTTTCTTTTACCCCTTTGATAAAGTCTTTTTTTTTTGTTTTAATCATTTTATTGGGGCCTCATACAACTCATCACAATCCCCACATACATCCACTGTGTCAAATGCATTTTTAAATTTGTTGCCATCATCATTCTCAAAACATTTGTTTTCTACTTGAGCCCTTGGTATTTGATAAAGTTTTTTGATGAACAGAAGTATTTGAATTTTAGGAAGTCCCAATTATCTAGTTTATCTTCTCTTGTTTGAACATTTTTAGTTATGTGTGACAGAATATTTCTGCCATAGATTAGGACCTCTAACTTTGTTCTGTTATGTTCCAGGAACTATATAGTTTTAGATTTAACATGCAGACCTTTGTCCCATTTTGGGTTAGTGTTTGTATATGGTATACTTCCTTTTCTACAAATACTCAGTTTTTCCAACATCATTTGTTAGATGGGCTATCTCTTCCCCCATTGACTAGACTTCAACCCTTTGTTGAAGATCAACTGTCCATAGCTAGATGAATTTACTTCTGCGCTCTCAGTTATGTTCCATCAGATTATGTGTTTATCATCGTACCATTACCGGATTGTTGTAGTTACCAAGGCTGGATGTTAAGTTCTGAGATCGGGAAGGGTGAGGTCTGCAGTTTGTGGTTGCTTTTCTTCTTTAATCATGCTATTCAGGGCCCCTTTCCTTTCTGCATAAAGTTGGATATTAGTTTTTCCATTTCATTAAAGAAGGTTGATGGGATTTGGATAAGGATTGCATTATAGTTATAGATCACTGTTGTATTATTGACATTTTTCACAAGGTCAAGTCTTCCAATCCATGAGCATGGTATATTTCTCCATTTATGTAGGTCTCTTTCAGTAGTCTTTTGTGGATTTCCTTGGATGGGTGCTTTACCTCCCTTTTAAGATTTATTCCTAGGCATTTTATCCTTTTGGGGACTATTGTAATTGGTACTGTTCTCTTGATTTCCTTTTTGTGTTTTAAATTTTTTTAAATGTGATTACTGTTGTTGTTAGGGGTGGTCGAGTCAGTTATGACTATGTACAACAGAAGGAAATACTGCCCAGTCCTGTACCTTCCTAACAATTGTTCTTATGTTTGACCCCATTCTTGCAGCCAATGTGTCAATCCATCTCATCGAGGGCCTCTTTTTCACTGACCCTCCACTTGACCAAGAATGATGTTCTCCAGGGACTGGTCTCTCGATAACATATCCAAAATATATGAGATGAAGTTTTGTCATCCTTGCCGCAAAGGAGCATTCTGACTGTACTTTTTCTAAGACATTTGTTTGTTCTTTTGACGGTCCATTATACTTTCGATATTTTTGCCAACACCACCGTTCAAATGCATCAGTTCCCTTTTGGTCTTCCTTAGCCAATATTAAACTTCCACGTGCCTCTGAGGCGATTGGAAATACCATGGGTTGGGTCAGTCATGCCTCAAAGTAACCTCTTTGGTTTCCGACACTTTAAAGAGGTCTTGTGCAGCAAATTTATCTAATGCAACGCATCTTTTGACCTTTTGACTGCAATTTCCATGAGCATTTGTTGGGGATCCGAGTAAGATGAAATCCTTGGGAACTTCAAGCTTTTCTTCATTTATCATGATGTTATCCATTGATCCATTTAAGAGAGTTTTGTTTTTCTTTACATTGAGTTGTAATCCACACTGAAGGCTGCAATCCTTGATCTTCATCAGTAAGTGCTCCAAGTACTCCTCCCTTTCAGCAAGCAGAGTTGTGTCATCTTCAAATGGCCAGTTGTTTATAAGCCTTTCTCCAATCCTGATGCCACATTCTTCTTCATATAACCCAGCCTCTATGATTATTGGAAGAATAACCCTGACACACACCTTTCCTGATTTTAAATCATGCAGTATTCCCTTATTCTGTTACCAAATTGCCTCTTGCTCCATGTGGAATGGGAGTTTCTGCATGAACACAATGAAGTGTTCTGGAATTCCCATTCTTCTCAAGGCTGTGTATAGTTTGTTATGATCGACACAGTCAAATGCCTTTGTATAGTCAATGAAACATAAGTAAACATGTTTCTAGTATTCCCTGCTTTGAGCCAAGGTTCATTTAACATCAGCAATGATATGCCTTGTTCCAAGTCCTCTTCTGAATCTGACCTGAGCCTCAGGCAGCTCCATCATTGTACCGGGGCAACCATTGTTGGATGATCTTTAGCAAATATTCATGATATTTATCATGATATTCATGATACTGTTCTATAGTTTGAACACTCTGTTGGGTCATCTTTCTTTGGAATGTGTACAAATATAGATCTCTGCCTGTCAGGTGACCAAGTAGTTGTCTTCTAAATTTCCCGGCATCCACGAAGGAGTGCTTCCACTGCCTCATCAGTTTTTCGAAACATTTTTTTAATTTAATCATTTTATTGGGGCTCATACAATTCATCACAATACATAGATCAGTTGTGTAAAGCACACCTATACATTTGTTGCCCTCATCATTCCCAAAATTTGCTTTCCTCTTGGGTTCCCGGAATCAGCTCATTTTCCTTTTTCCCCCTCCCCCTCCTTTCCGAAACATGTTAATTACTATTCCATCCATTCCTGGAGTCTGGATTTTGGCTCATGCTTTCTGTGCCACTTGGACTTCTTCCTTCAGCACTGTTGGTTCTTGAGGTTCTTCTTGGTACAATGACTCTGTGTATTCTTTATATCTTCTTTTGATGCTTCCTGCCTCAGTCAATATTTTGCCCATAGAATCTCTTGCTATTGCAACTTGAGGCTAGAATTTTTTTCTTCAGCATTTTCGGTTTCAGATACATTGAGCATGTTCTTCCTTTCTGGTTTTCGAACTCGACATCTTTGGATATAAGGTACTTTTTTATCTTCTTGAGCTATCCTTTGAAATCTTCCGTTCAGTTCAGCCCTTTGACTTCGTCATTTCTTCCATTTACCTTAGCTACTCTGTGATCAAGAGCAAATTTCAGAGTCTCTTCTGACATCCACTTTGTCCTTTCTTTCCTGTCTTTTTAATGACCTTTTGCTTTCTTCGTGAATGATGGTCTTGATGTCCTCCCAGAGTTCATCAGGTCTTCTGTCATTAGTGTTTAACGTGCCAAATCTCTTCTTGAGATGTTCTCAGAATTCGGTGCGATAGACTCAAGGTTGTATATTGGGTTTCATTTTCTTCAACCTCAACCTCAACTTGAACTTACATATGAGCAATTGATGGTCTGTTAAACAGCCAGCCCCTAGCCTGCTGTTATCTGCGGATACTGAGCTTCCCATTGTGACTTCCCACAGATGTAGTCAATTTGGTTTCTGTGTACTACATCTGGCGACGTCCATGTATATAGTTGCCTTTTGTGTTGTTGACAAATGTATTTTCTGTGAACAAGTCATTGGTCTTGCAAAATTCTACCATGAAATAAGTGTCAGTGTCATACAATGAAGTGGGTGGGAGTCAGAACAGCTGCTGGGCACATGTGCAGTTAGTGACAGAATGTCATTAGGGTTGAACACTGCCCAGCTTTCTGTTATGGTCCTCGACACTGACACCAGCTTCACTGAGGACAAGGTCATTTCTTGCTATATTATAGCAGTGTTTTCAACAGTAACTCATCAAATTGAGCTTCTGTGAGGGAATAACTCAGAATGAGAACATCAGCAAATTATGTACTGCAACATCGTGTATGACTAATGGTAAGATGGACCAAAAAAAGGGTCATACGTACAGTTCATAATTTGAATAAGTTAGGGACTACCTGTATATATAAGGATCCCTGGTGGTGCAGTAGCACAGTGGTCAGTTGCTAACTGAAAGATTGGTGGTTCAAACCCACCAACATGTGGCAGTCTGCTTCCACAAGGATTACAGCCTTTGAAATCCTTTGAGACAGTTCTGTTCTGTAGGGTTGCTATGAATCAAAATCAATTCAATGCCAGCATATTTTAAATTTTCTTATTTATATATGTTGGTGGGTTTTCATTGTGTGTGCCCACCTCAGGATGTTACTTTGGGGACTAAGGTATGCCCAACCCAAGCCATGGTGCTTTCAGTTGCCCCCAATGCTTGTAAAAGTTGGACACTGAATAAGGAAGACAGAAGAAGAATCGATGCATTTGAACGATGGTGCTGGGAAAGACCATGAACTGCCTAAACAACAAGCAAAGGTCTTGGAAGAAGTACCGCCAGGATGCTACTTAGAAGCAAGGATGGCGGAGACTTTGTCTCACGTACTTTGGACCTGGTATCAGGAGAGATCGGTCCCTGGAGAAGGACATCATGCTTGGCAAAGTGGAGGGACAGCTAAACAGAGGAAGGCCCTCGGTTTCGCGGATTGACAGTAGCTACAACAATGGGCTCAACCACAAGAACAATTGCGCAGCGAGTGCAGGACCAGGCGGTTTTGTTCTGTTTTGCACAGGGTCGTTGTAAGTCAGAACCAACTCAACAGCAATGAACAACAACAACAAGTAGAACATGAGCTCTGGAGGATGGAGATTGGTCTGCTCTGTTCACTGCTGATTCGCCAGCATCTGCAGCAGTACCCGGCACGTGATAAACTCCCAGCCCTCAAGCTGATGCCGACTCATAACGACCCGATAGGACAGGGTAGAACTGTCCCTGTGGATTGCCAAGACTATAACTCTACCAGAATAGAAAGCCTCATCTTCCTCTTGAGGAGCCACTGTGGTTTTGAACTGCAGACCCTGTGGTTAACAGCCCAGCACATGACGGATGGGCAGTAAATCTTTGCTGGTGAAATGAACTCCTCTGTGCGGTGTGACTGATGAAGAGAGAAGCATCACACCCAGAACCAGATGTGGGCTTTAGGGTTTGTTTACTTTTGCTTTTGTTTGGGTTTAAGACAGGGAGACTAGAGCATGGACGAACCAGCAGGAACCCTCACACTGTGGTATCTTTAAGAAGGGGCCGATTTGGAAAGGCAGTGGGAACAGGTCAGTGAGAGAGGCGCCACAAGCATCTTCCAGGGGCCAGCAGAGCCTCAGCAGGAAGTCACCCGCCACTGGAGCGGGGGGCCAGGCACAGGCAGAGTGTCTGTCAGGCAGCTGGGGGGCAGCAGGTCAGCCTCTGACAGAAGGAAGGAGGCAGAGACAGAACCTCTGACCTCCCCACTTCTGCCGCCCTCCTGCCCCGAAGCAAAGACAGATGTGGGCCCCAGCGTGCTTTCTCTATCTCTGAGGTGAGCCTCCCACACCCCAGCCCTGAGTGTTTTCTCTCAAGGTGGTATTTAGATGATTAAATTGCTGTGTCCAGATCCTCCAGCATCTGGGTGGTGTGTTAGTCCGGGTTGACTAGAGAAACAAAACCAGAGACACTCACATGTGTGTAAGAGAGAGCTTTCTATCAAAGAGAAATTGTACATTGAGAAAACATCTCAGCCTAGTCCAGAACAAGTCCAATATTAGCCCATATGTCCGATACTAGTCCATAATTTCCTCTTTAGACTCACGCAACACATGCAGTGATGCCGAATGCAGGGAGATCACAGGCTGGTGGGTGGGAAGTTTTGTGGATCCAGTAGTGGTGGAAGCATCTCAATGCTGGCGTGGGTCTCCACGTGGCTCCTCCAGCTTTCCAAGTGTCTCCTCCACAAGAAGGTGAAGCAGAGAGAGAGAGAGAGAGAGAGAGAGGAAGTTCCCAGAACCCTCATGAGAAGGCCAATGCCCACAAGAAGGCATCATCCGGCTGTGACCTGATTGACAGGCTAGATTCCACCTCTTCACTCTTAATATCCTCAAGTTTGACACAAGATTATGTAACCACCACAGGCAGGTTGTGGGCTATATGCTAGAACAGTGTTCCAGAGATCTCTGCTATGTCAGGCTGTGAGCCTCTAGCACAGTGTGGCACCTAGGGGGTCCCAGAGGGGAGGAGGGTTGGCACAGAGCCTTGTGAGGAAGCAGCTCCTGGACTGAACTGTAACACCCCCCCCCCCCAGTAAAGGCAGGGTGGTGCTGGGTGGATCACTGTCAGCATGCCCATGCTGAGCAGTATCCGGCACACAGCAGGTATTTAGCAAACATTAGCCAAGTGACCTGATGGGAAGGGAACTGAGGGCACCTAAGCAGGAGATGGTGCGTGGCCCTGGGAAAACAGCACAGTCACAATGGGCTGTCCTGGTGGAGGTCCTGGGGAGGGCTGCGGAGAGGAAAAAGCCTGAGACATCTGTGCGCCTCTTAGCCTTTCCACTCAAAGGACTCATCCTTTCCTTTGTGTCTGGGGACACTGAGACCCCAGAGAGGGACAGAGACAACACTCTCACAGTCACACAGTGAGACAGAGGGGAGCCGGGACCCGAGTGGCCTCTCTGGGCTTTAATTCCTCATCGGTGGAGTGGACGTGATAGCAATGCCACACACTCCACAGACCTTCTGTGAGGATTTGGGGACGGTGAGATGCATGGCACCGTGCTGCTGGGGCAATGTCAGCATTTGGGCTAAGCCTTGGCGCCACCCACTCTTCCCAAGAGGTGATCCATTGGGTACCAAGTCTTGCAGTAATTTGCCTTGAGTTGATGCTCTATCAAGCTGAGAGAACGGAAGAAAAAAATTCAAACCCCAAGTTGCAACGTCGAAAGATTCTATGGGCAAAATATTGAATGATGCAGGAAGTATCCCAAGAAGATGGAAAGAAGACACAGAATCACTGTCCCAAAAAGAATTAGTCGGATGGTCAGAGCTCACATTTTCATCAGGTGCCTTTCCTAATAATATGGTTCAACTGTGAATGTAGAAGGGGGGAGGGGGGAGAAAAAGAAAACTCTGGAGTTAGAGGATATAGCAAAAATAAAAATACAATTGTTACAAATAAAGAATACAGAATTCAAAAAAGCCACAACCCCAACAAACCAAAAGCTCTGAAAAAAAACAAAAAACAAATGCTCTCCGACCTGTATCGCAGCTGTCTGAACGCCCCAGAAAACTGTGCCAAAGAGTTTAGAAAACAAATATACAATAAAAGTAAACACACACCAAACAGCAAACTTCAGGTAACTATTTTGGATTGCAAACAAAGATAAATTTAATGTTCAAACAATCTGATAAAATAACCATTTGAGGGGGGGAGAAAAGAATGAGTCGGCATTCAACCATTTTAAGAGGTAATGTTGATGGAGAACCAGTGGATCTGAAGGAAGAAACCCAAACTGTACAGAAGGTGTTAGCCAAAAACAAGGCTCCGGGAATCCCAACTGGATGGGTTCAACAAGCTGCTGAAGCACTGGAGGTACTTGTCTATGCCAGGAAATTTGAAGTCAACTACTTGGTCATCTGCCTGGAAAAGATCCGTATTTGTAACTCATTCCACAGAAAGGCAGTTTCCACGCCCTCCAGTATGTGGGAATTATCAAATGCCATTAATATCACATGCAAGCAAAATGTTGTTGAAGATCATTCAACAAGGGTGTTGCGAGAAATTCAAGCTGGATTCAAAATAAGACATGTCAATGCCAATGTCAAATGGATCTAGGCTGAAAACAGAGAATATAAAAAAAGTGTTGGCTTGTGTTTTATTGACTCTACAAAGGTGTTTGTATGGATCATCACTAGGAGTAACCTTGAGAAGAATGGGAGTTTCAGAACATTTCATTGGGCTTATGTGGAACTTGTACATGGATCAAGAGGCAGTTATTCGAAACAAACTGTATGGTTTAAAATCATAAAAGGGAATTATATCATTGTAAATGAGGGTGAGTGTAGATTGGAGACCTGTGGGAAACAGAAGGATTTCTCTCAAGCTGTCTCCCCCAAATATATTCCAGACTTAGCTGCTTGAGAATGACTATACACTTGGCGGTCATCAGGAGTAGATTAGGGGATATTCTCCCTAAGAACTATCAGCTATCTGGAACAAGCAGACACCACTGTTTATCCCACAACAAGTAGGGCCCACTCCCTTCTGATAAGGATAGTAGTTGTCCTTATAGGAGACACCAGAGAGGTCAAACCCGCCCAAGGATGACCAAGGTTAGGCTGCCATCATGAATCCAGGGTCCGCCCATCTTGTCACATGTATACCCCTAGACCTTCCCATTCCTATGGGCACACCCCTAGCTCATCCCCTTCCTGTCACGCTTATGCCTATCATACATCCCCTTCCTACAATGTGTATGCCTATTGTACTGCCCCTTCCTGTGATGTGTGATTCTGTAATCATGTTCCCCTAAAGTGATATAATGCTGGGAGGCGCTCCCTGGCTCTTGGGCACTGGAGGCTCTCTCCTGCTCTCATGGCTGAGCACCCCCCCACGAGGACCACCAAGCGGGGCTGAGGTGAGCATGCTACCATGAATTGTGTCTGACTCCATTTATTCCAATCTCTTCTCTACCTTTCATGCTTTCTATGACTTTACTATAATCTTTACTTATTATTGCTGTACAATTGCGCATACCGGACCTGTGATGATTTGTGGGGACCTCCCTTTCCCACCACAGATACTCAAAGCCCATCTGTAGGCAACTGGACGCCCCCTTACTAAATGGTTGCAGGGAGGAGACGCGGCAGTCAGGGTGCAGGTAGCAATGATGAAACATACAACTTTCCTCTACTTCTTAAATGCTTCCTAATCCCAATTCCACCTTACAAATATGACTAGACCAGAGGATGTACACTGGTACAGATAGGAACTAGAAACACAGGGAATCCAGGACAGATGACCCCTTCAGGACCAGTGGTGAGAGTGGTGATACCTGGAGGGTGGAGGGAAGGTAGGGTAGAAAGGTGGAACCAATTACAAGGATCTACATATAATCTCCTCCCTGGGGGATGGACAACAGAAAAGTGGGTGAAGGGAGACGTCAGACAGTGGAAGATATGACAAAATAATAGTAATTTATAAATTATCATGGGTCCATGAGGGAGGGGGAAATGGGGAGGGAGGGAGAAAAATGAGCTGATATTAAGGGCTCAAGTAGAAAGCAAATGTTTTGAGAATGATGATAGCAACAAATGTACACATGTGTTTGATACAATGGATGTATGTGTATGTATGGATTGTGATACGAATTGTACAAGCCCCCAATAAAATGATTTAAAAACAAACAAAACAAAAATCATAAAAGGTGTGCATCAGGGTGGTGTTTTCTCACCAAATTGATTCAATCCGTATGCTTAGCAAATCACTGGAGAAACTGGATGATTGAGGAAGAATGTGGCACCAGGATTGGAGGGAGATCTAGAAACAGCCGGCCATTTGCAGTTGGCACAACCTTACTTGCTGAAACTGAGTCGTACGTGAAGCACTTGCTAATAAAGATCAAGGATTGCAACCTTCAGTACGGATTACAACTCAATGTAAAGTAAACCAACAGCCTCACAACTGGACCAATAGGTAGCATCATGATAAACAGAAAAGATGGACGCTGTCAAGGGTTTCATCTTGCCTGGGTCCACAATCAATGCTCATGGGAACAGCAGTCAAAGATCAAAGGACACATTGCATCGGGCAAATCTGCTGCCCAAGACCTCTTTCCAGTGTTGACAAGCCAGGGTGTTACTTTGAGGACTAAGGTGTGGCTGACCCAACCCATGGTATTTTCAATGGCCTCATGTGCATGTGACAACTGGACACTGGATAAAGAAGACTGGAGAAGAATCGATGTATTTGGAAACACGGAATAGGGTGCTGGCAAAGAGTGTTGAAAATACCGTGGACTGTCAAAAGAACAAACAAATCCATCCTGGAAGGAGTACAATAGTATTTTCCTGGGACTGTTATCAGGAGAGATCAGTCTCTGGAGAAGAACATCATGCTCGGCCAAGTACAAGGGCAGCACAAAAGAGGAAGACCTTCAAGGAGAAGGTGCAGGACCAGGCGGGGCTTCCTTCTGCTGGCCACGGGGTGGCTAGACGTGGAAACTGACTGGACAGCCCCTAACAACACCAGCAATGAAGCTGATGCTGCCACACTTGTATTTCTAATGCAGACATGTTTGCCCTCTGAATATTCATCTGATGAGAGGCCATAACGAGGTTGCTCCACCGCCCTGCTAAGTCCTGGCCGGGGTGTTCTGGAACTGCTCCAGGCCCCCTCCCATCCCCCCACAGGCCATTTCTGCCAAACCATTTCACTCTCCCACTGATGTTCCACCCTGAGAACAGGCTGAGCCTCCTAGCCTCGCCCCCTCCCTGACCCCTGTGCATCCCAGGCTCTTCCTGCCTTCTCCTGCCCTCCACTCCCCCAGCTCCTGCTCCCCTGGGGCCCATCATCCCTCACTCTCTACCTCCACAGCTGCTGCCACAGCTGGTCCCTGATGGAATGTGCAGCTGCTGGGAGCCACATGTGTGGGACAGGCGGTGTGCAGTGACCCCTTGGGGGTGGGGTGGGCAGGCATGTGTCTGCTGCTGTTTGCCCATCTACTAACTGCACACACACACACACACACACACACACACTCTCCCAAGCTCCTTCTCCTAGGAAAGTGGTGCACCTGATGGATGGGGTTGGCTGCTCTCCTCCACCGTGAGTGGCAGTGTTCAGAGAGGGTCACGGCCCGGCCCGCAGGCTGGCGTAGGACCGCACGAGCACACAGGCAGCGCTGGCCCAGCTGCTCCTGACAGCGCGATGCCCCACAGAGTCTACCATGGTCAGGAGGGTGGGCCAGGTGCTCAGCGCCTGCCTCCCAGCTTTCCCAGGCCCTGGGGTGGGCCTGCGGAGGCACCCAGAGCTTTGGCTGTGTTCCAGAGAGCCCTTGGCAGCACCCAGAGGCTGCAGAGGAGGCTCGGCCCCCAGGCAGCGCCAGCAGCATCTGCCCTGGTTCCCACACTCTGGCCTCTCTGGAATCTCCACAGATTTCTCTTCCATGTGTGCGTGTCAGCCGGACAAGGACCCCGGGGTGGGAGGAGGGGAGGACTGAGGTCAGATGGGCATTGGGGGGGTGGAGGGGGCCGAGCTTGAGCTTTGGCATTGCTCATCCAGCAGGGGAGGATGGCATGGCCTCTGGCTCCCAGGCCTGTGCCCCAGGGCACTCAGACCAGAGTCCCTCCCAAGCTTGGCGGGAGCCCCGATTCCTCTTCCTCTCACTTTGCCTCCTCTCTGGCTGAGGGCACGCAGGTGGTGTCATGGGTTATGCATCGAGCTGCTGACCATCAGCTGGGGGTTCAAGCCTACCGGTGACTTTCTGTGCCCATAGAGAGTTACAGTTTTGGAAACCCGCTGGGGCACTTTGATGCTGCCCTACAGGACTGCCACGAGTCAGAATCGACTCCGTAGTGTTGCATCTGAATTTTTCTCTATCTGGAAAACTCTTACTGGCCCTTCAAACCCCAGCATAAAAGTTCCTCTGCAGGGCGCCTTCCCGGCTCCCCAGGGCAGCTGGTCCCCACCCCTTTGTGCTCCGCGGTTTTCAGGGCGCATCTGCACAGCAGCCTGGCCTCTCTGCCTGGAGCCCTTCAGGGAGCTGTGCTGGATGGGAACTATCCTTTGGGGCAGTACTCTCAGGAGCTCAGGTACAGCACCCCACAACCTGTGGGTGTCAGAGCAGAAGCAGGATGCAGGCCTCGGCTTGACCCTGCCCTGATGCTTCTAGGTTTGGTCACCTGTCCTACCTGCTCTGCTCTTAACAGGAGAAGGAAGCAGTTGCCAAGGCATTTCGTGAACCCAGAAAACAGCCAGAGTCCCCCTTCCCCTCCTAGGCCCACCAAGCCAAGGCCCCATTGCCTGTTCTATCCACCCTTGTGATGTGAATTTCGCGTTTTATTCCTTGAACTGTTTAGACAGAAGAATTGCTTTAAAAATAACACTGACCACCAACAAACAAGACGGAGCACACCCAGCTCTCAGGAAAGGAAAAGGTGAGGCCAGGAGGCGGGGCAAGAACTGGAGCCATGATTTTGCCTTTTGTGTCATTTTCCAACACACAGCCACATCCTCATCGTGCTGTATGTACCAAGTCCAGTCCCAGATCGAGAGGAAAGTATTCCGTTATGGCACCAGAGGGCAGGATGTGTTACATGGGAACTGAGAAGGAGAGGCTGCTGGGCCCCTTACCTCCCCCATACCTGCCCTTCCCTCACCTTAGACACGGTCCATCAGCTTCAAACCGGTGTAAGCTGCTCTGGCACTGCCGGCCTTAGGCCTCCATAATGAGGCCAAGCCATCTCAGAACACAGTTTCCATGACGTCTCCACGTGGGCACACATCTCCCACCACCCCACCACCCTCCAACCGGGTCCCTGAATGAATCTGCTGGGAAGTATGGGTGGGGGTGGAGGGGGAAGGGAGTGGATGAGGTCACATTTTCCCTCATCCCTAGTGACTGGGTGGGAATAGGTGGGACGGTAGGATGGCTTCAGGTCAGAGAATTCAGGAGGTGCATTTGGGTTGAGGCTTACCCAGAGGCAGGGGGACTGGTTAAGAACACCCTGCTTCAAACAGACTGATGGGGATGGTGGTAGTTAGGTTTTGCGTCAACTTGACTGGGCCCAGAGCAGTTGGAGCATCCCCGTGGTGTGATCAAGCCTAATGTAATCAACTTCACGATGGGTTCTGCCATGAGAGGTTGTGGGAACATTGCAGTGAGCGCTACCGTAGTCAGGTGACAACCCTGATACAATGGGAAGCAAGTTTTCTCAGGGGCGGGGCCTACTCCTATATAAGTTGACACTGTGTGGAAGCTAGCTCCCCTCTTGCTGGTCCCAGCCCTTCCTCTGGCTCTGCTTCTGCATCTGCTTCTGCAGCCCGGAGCCTCACCTGCTGGCCTTGGCTTTAGCCTCCTCTGCCCCCTGTGGTCTCCCTGCTTCCTCAGTCTGGGCCACAATGCAAATCAGAGAATGCCTCCAGCTGACAAGAACCAGACTGGACTTAACGGCTTCTACAATTATGATTTTCTTGATAGAAAATTGTGTACATTTATAAAATCATCACCGGTATCGCTTCTGTAGCGAACCCAGCCTAACACAGGGATACACAGGCACACCTCATTTTACCGTGCTTTGCTCTAACGCGCTTCCCAGACAGTGCTATTTTTCTGGGTTGATCTGCCTGGAGCAGGGCAATCGGCGCAATTTTCCAAACAGCTCATTCAGGACTCTGTGCCACGTTTGGGTAATTCTCACCATAGGTCCAGGCTTTCTCAGAACGGCACACAACACTTCGCAGCACGCCCGCCGGGAAGAACTCATGCGACTCATTTTGTGGCGACACTTGCTCTACTGGGGTGGTTTGGGAGCAAACCCGCAACACGAGTATCTTCAAGGTATGTCTATAACGATATGTGGTGGCCAGTCTCCAAGACAGCCCCGCTGACACCCACTTCCTGGTATCCATGCCCTGCTGCAGCTCCCTCTGGCGGTGGTGAGAGTTTATGTGGGAAAGTGTCGGGGTGGAATCCAAACTGCCAGTCAGGTCACAACCTGATGATGCCTCCTTGGGGGCGTGGCCTTCCTCTAAGCAGGGAAACCGGAACGTTCCTGTCTCTGTGCTTCACCTTCCTGCTTGCTAGGCTCTGCTACCAACCCTGAGAGCTGCTGGCGCCCTGCCACGTTTCCACCAGCTTTGGATCTATGCAAGTCAGCACCCACTGGCCTGGGACGTCCCTGCTTTCCGGTTCACCATTCACCGGCACGCAGCGACGTGCATCTGCAGCGGGACCTAGGGACTAGCATCAGACGTTGGGACTGGAGTCGGGAGAGGCTGGGCTGCCTTCATGATTTAGGATGACTTCTTAATATAAAGCTCTGTGTTATACAGAGATGAGTGCCACTGGATTTGTTTCTCCAGACAACCCGGCCTCACATACTTCCATTGTACCAAGGGAGGATAGGGCACTACTGAGGCTAAGCCATCAGAATAGTCGTGTGGCTTCTGCTTTTTCTTAGATAGCTCACTCCGGAGCAAACCAGCAGTCTCACTGTAAAAACATTTAGGCACCCCAATGGCACAGGTCGGAGCCCTTTTGTTAGAGCCAGTAAGGAACCGGGGCCATCCATTGGTCACCAGTAAACGCTCCATCTCAGGGTGGGTCTTCCAGCCCCAGTCAAGCCTTCAGATGACTGCGGCCTGAGCTGATCGCTTGACCACAACCTGCTGAGACTCTCCGAACAAGACCTGCCCCGCTGAGCTTATCTTGGATTTCTGCTCCACATAGACTGTGAAATAATGTTATCCGAAGCTGCTAAACTGGGGGGGAGGGGGGAGGGAATTTGTTATGCAACAATAGAAAATCAAGGCCCTAAGAGCCCCATGCCTTTGGTTTCTACCCAAACAGGCCCTGGGTGACACTTTGGTAAATTTTCAAGAGGGATATTTAAAATATTTTATAGCCTGTTCAGATCCAACACTGACCACAAACAACTGGCCCAGTTCTATCAACTTGGTCATTCCATTGGGCACATTTATTGGCATCAACTGAGGATTGGGGATGCCAAATGGAAGTTGGAGATCCTTCTGGGGCCGATGGGAGAAAGAGCTGTGGACCCAAGCCTTATTCAAGAGACAAAGTGACCTACCCTCAAAACAGGCCCATTGAGGGAGCATCTTTGAGGAAGTTCAGATGAACCTTCCAGGACCTCAGCAGACAGAGAATGGGCAGGAGAAGTGAAGGTAGTGGATGGAAAGATCGAGAAGGCTTGGCCTATAGGGTCTTGGCCCTGGGTTGAGAGGGCTGAGGCTGTGAGGGCTGAGACAGGTGTCTGAGTTACTCTCTTCCTCCTCATTGTGGAGCGAGAGGATCTATGGAGAGAGAGCCTGTCACTAATGGATAGATCTGATCCCGGGCCTCCTCTTTACATACATTCCCATTAGCAACTCTTGAGGGCGTCATAGGCCAGCTGGTAAATACAATGGTGGGGTGATAGACAACACAATATATTGATGAAAATCAACGTCTCTTTATTTGAATGGCTTTTAAGCAGCAGAAACCCACGTTGTCAAATGAAGGTAAAGGACAAGCATGAGGGATGAAAGGCAGCCACGCTGACAAACACAGCACTCTTTATCCTGTGACCTGGGCCAATGCTGCCCCAAGGCGGACAGAGCTGGAGCAAGGAGAGTGCTAACCACACCAGGGGCAGTCACGCCTGGGAAAACATGAGCAGTCTTTTCCCCAGGCAAAGGAAGTCACACGCATGAAGAAGCTCAAGCTCCAGCCTCAGAAGGAGGCACTTAAGAAGTTTACCATAAAAAGCAACCCGGGAGGTCAGGCCATGAGGGAGACTGGAAAGCTCATGTTAGAAGGTGGAAGTCGAGCAACAACAAAGCAAAAGTTATACACCAGGGCGCTGCCAGGTCAAGATCCAAGCACAGGATTGACACAGCAAGGTTTCACTTGAGAGCCTTGTTCTAGACGGGTGTGCCGATGCATTTTTGTAGGAACCAGCAGTTCTGGGTCGGGACACTGAGCTCATAGAGAAGTTTGCACACAGAGTTGAAAACGCTTAGGGCTGGAGTCGATTATCTCTAAGGTCTCCAAAGTAGCCCAACTGTTTTGAATCTCAATGTGATAGCTTGCTCCCTCGCTCAGTTTCTAGAAGAAACAAACAAACAAAAACCCAATTCCCTGGGCCTGGGCCAGAGGTTGCAAACTAGAGACCCGAAGGCCGGACTTAAGCTACAGATGTGTTTTATTTGGCCAGCGCAGTGTTCTCAAAATTCCAAAGAGCTGTCAGTATTTAGAAATCCAGGCCTCTAGCTTCCCTTGAAAGATGGAGCGGGCTCTCTGGCAGCCCCCGCCCACAAGTGGCAGTGACTGTATCAAAGGGCAGAGTAGGTCCAGTTGGTTTCCTGCCTGGCCCTCTTTGCTCATTTATATTTCCTGTCTGGTCCTTGTAGGCACCAGGGTTGGTGACCCCTGGCCCAGGCACCCGGTCTGTGGTGACCTCAGCAATTCTCTACTTGGTGGCAGCTATGACTTGAGAGTGGAAGGCTTGACCCCAGTTCTGTGGCAGTCAGCCCCTGAAGACGTATCCTCCCATAGGCCAGGGGTGTGGGGGCTAGGGACCCCCATCTGCAGAGCTTTGGTTTGTCTTCCAGGGCCTCTCATTTGGCAATGAGCAGCATCTGAAACTTTCATTGCCAGCCATATTTCACATTCACAGACAGATTCTCAGAGACCTCTGGAGGCTGGCCCAGTAGGGAAATACTGCCTGATCAAGGCCAAGGGTAAGTCACTGTAGGCCAGACTAGAACACCCAAGCAGAGGAAGGGTGGGCTAGGCCAGAGGCCAGGGAGGAAGGCAGCTTTCCCAGGCTTGGCCATGAGATGACCACGGCAGCCATGTCCATAGTCGGCAGGTTATACAGGTGCCTAGGAGCTTCTACGTGTGTCACAGTGTCCATGGCTCCCTCCCACTCTTAGTGAACAGTGTGCGTGCTGGCCCTGCAGCTCTCCAGGGGAGAGAAGAAACTGGGTGAAGCCGGCATAGCCAAGGAGGGTTCCTGATAGTGACTATCCCACTCTCTTCCCAGGCTCAGGGGAGTGCTGGGTAAGGCAGAGGGTTAGTAGCCATGCCCTGGATGCCCATGAGATGGCAAAAGAGCCAGAACTAGCCCTAGAAAGCAGGACAGTAGGTGGAGCCCAGGTCCCTCAGCTAACAAAGACAACCATCCCTTACACATCCCATGCATACTCAGGTGTATGAGCACGCTTGCACACACATACCTATATCTACACACACACACACACACAGACACACACACAGACACGAGGGAAGCCTGGTGACGTGATGCTAGCTGCTCATTGAAAGGCCAGCGACTGGAGCCCAGATCTGGGCGAGATGACCAGGGTAGGTGTGACCATACAACAGACAGGTTATGCAGGTTATAAAGATGAAGACCTAGAAAACCCAATGGGGGCAGTGCTACTCTGTCCTTCAGGGTTGCAATGAATTGGAACTGACTGGACATCACAGAAACACACGCACACAGTCATCAGCAGAGTCACCTAACCCCTTCCACACATGCACACGAACATCCACACAAGGACAATTATTATCTGGGTGCACACACACACAGTAGTTATCGGCAAGACGAGTCTGTTTGTCACACAGGTTTGTTTAACAAGCCTCTTCAGAGCACCGTTCAGGTCCTTTCCGACTGGCTGGAGCTAAGCACAGGGCCGCCGTGAGTTAGAGTCACCTCGACAGCAGCAGGTGTGTTGGCGGGGAGAGAGGCAGAAGGGTGGGGAAGGAGAGTCCCACACAGCTCTACCAAGCCCCTAGGAAGGACGGGGGTGGGGGTGGGGCTCCAGTAAGAGCTGAATGCGGGCTTGTGGCGCCACCTACTGGTGAGAGGATGTTTTGTATTTTGCTTCCAAATGGAAAAATCTGGGCACTGCTTGTCAGGGAAGCCGCCAATCCACACACACTATGCCATTCTCCCGTATCTTCGATTTACGTCCATGGGGGGCGAGACCCTCACATCCTTAAAACTGCACTGTGGCATCATAGAACGAACACCCAGGACCCCGAATCCCTGCTGGAAATCGACAGGGGAGAGCAGTAGGGATAGTAATTTACAAACAAGTTTCATCTTTTGTGCCAACTCCAACTGGCTAGTAGTAGCTGCCTGGAGGGCTGTGTTGAGAAGTATTCTGAAGCCAGGCCCTGGCTTCTTGGAGAGGTGACTCATGATGGACCAACCACAGTTTCTGCGGCTGTAAGCGACGTGGCTTCCACACTTGCCAGTCCTGCGGTGGATACTGGACCCACGTTTCCAGGATTCTAGATTTCTGCGCCTCAGCCAAAGAGGAAGACTCTTGAAGAGATGGACTGGCATCATCGCTGCAACAACAGGCTCACACATACCAAGAACCATGAGGCTGGCCCAGGATGAGCTACTGATTCCTTGTGTCCCACACAAGGTCGCTAGGAGCAGAAGAGGCTCGATGGCGGTTAACCAGGTTTCCTGGGCGCCACGATTCCATTACGAGGGCATGCCCGTTTGATGTCCACACCCTACATTATGTGCCAATGCTTATTGGAGCGATCCCTCTCATTGGACCAGTCACTTGTCAACTGCCCGAGACTGCGCCCGGGCACTTTTCGTGAAGAGCTTGCGCTGACCTTCACAGCGACCATTGGTTGACTTGTCCGCCAATCCTGGCCACGTCACTTGATCCCAAACTTATATTTAGCTAAGGTCCATGCCGCACTCATCACTTTCCAAAAGGCACCACGTGGGCAGCAACAAGTAGAGCACAGCAAAGCCTCACCAAGCAGCAGCTGGGCGCCGCCCCACTGCCGTCTTGAGTCCTGCTCCCGCCCCTCCCCCTTCAGCTTGGGAAGGCAGGCTCTGGTCCTATGCAAGCACCAACAAGGTTCCAAATGACAGCAAGCCATGGGTCATTTGAAAAGAATCCCACACTTGAAATTGAATCCTAGTTGTCACGGCTCTGTCCAGCATCGAGGAACTTGGCGAGTGCCTGGGAGGCTCTGCAGCTCTGATGACGTTGCCCCCACCCCACCCCCATCCCCTGCCTCTGATGATGAAGCTGGTCTCAGCCCGTGAGTACTTAGCTGAATGGAACCTGGTTTATTGCAGATGGGGTGGACGGTGGGGTTTTGCTGTAGCCTAAGGTGGAGCCTGGTGGTGGAGTGGTTGTGCATAGGGCTGCTAACGGCAAGGTCAGCAGTTCCAAACCACTAGCCATTCTTCGGGAGAAAGAGGAGGCTTTCTATTCCCATAAAGAGTTAGTGACATTTTGGAAACTCAGAGGGACAGTTCCACCCTGTCCTATATGGTCACTATGAGTCGGAAATGACAGAGAGGTGATTTGTTTTTTGATAGGGACTGGCAAACATGTTCCACGAATGGCCAGATAACAAATATTTTGGGGTTTGAAGTCTCCGTTACAACAGCTCAACCCTGCAACGAGTGGGTGACAGCAGCCGTCAACAGCATGCATGATCATGTGCCAGCAAAACAGTTTACCAAACCAGGCAGCCAAGCCCTGCCCCAGAACTCCGGCTACCTGGAAGTGCTGTAGGGGATCTGCAAATGTTTGGCTTAACTTCGTTTTAGGCAATTAGGTAACTGTATGAAAAATATGCCCGCTTAATGCATCATCATTTTTAACCTGACGTTAACCGATGCCGCCAGGTTAGCATCTTGGGGGGAGCCTCTCTCGCCACCTCTACGCATATCCCCGAGGAGACTGGTTTAATGCATAAGAGCCTGGCCCCAGGCATCAGACAGATGTGAGTCTCAGTACCACCACTTACTAGCTGTGTGACTTTGGGCAAGTTACTTTATATCTCTCAACCAGCATGGCCAGGGCACCTTCAAATAGAGTGGACACGGGCCAAAGGAATGGGGCAGGGTTTGGGAGGCCCCTTTTGCAGGTTCATGGGAAGACAGAGGGCCAGTGCAGCTGGGGCGATGGGGGAGACCCCTAGGGGCTCCATTGATGTGCAGTATTTCCCAAGTGCCCCAGATATTCCAGTAGCTTGGCTGCCTTGGTACATTCCAGTTGATACTAAGCCCATTTCTCATTATTACTGGTGAAGAAATCAACATTTTCAAAAATTTCACTCCTCTTAATGCCATAAAGGTAGGGTCAAGAAAGCAAATGGTGCATGCGGTATGGGATACATTGGCTGGCAAAGAGCTCAAGAGTGCTAAAAAGCAAAGCTGCTGCTTTGGTGGCTAAAGTGTGCCGGGCCCAGCCAAGGTGTTCTCAGTCAGGTCACATGCATGTGGAAGAACAAGGAAGAACTGGCCCCGTCCAATCATGGGTGTTGGCAGCGAGAGCCTAGTCCACCCCAGGCCGCCCAAAGAACGAACCAGTCTGTCTTGGCGGACGTCCAGCCAGAATGCTCCTTAGAGGCAAAGTCTCGGCGGTTTGGACACATCTTCAAGAGGAGCCGATTGCTAGACAAGGACAATCCTGCTTGTGGCAGAGAAGAATTACCGTAGTAACAATTGTGAAGATGGTGCAGACCCAGCAACATTTTGTTCTGTGCTAAACAAGGTCGCCGCCAGAGGCCCCCGGGCACCTCACCACCAGCACCGTTCATTATCATGCCAGGCCCGTTTCGGACCTGAACTCGCTGGTTTCGGTTTCTTCTAGCTTATGCCACCGCTTCTTGCCACCGGACTGGGCTCTCCTGAGGAAGAGGGGGCAATTTTGCAATTATCTTAGCAGTCCCGTGCTTAGTACCAGGGCTTTCTAAGTGTCTCTAAATGGCAGTTTCCTTTGGGTCTGGGGCTTGTTTGGAGCCTCTGGGCCCAGGGTGCCACAGGACGGGTTGGAGAAGCTAAAAGGGACCCAGCATGGCAGGAGCTGTGGCCCCTTGGACTTGTGCTGCCATGCAGACTAGGGCCTGGAGCGCCAGGGCTCAACCTGGTTTTCTCATTTGCCGGGTGACACAATACGCAGCGCTTGTCACCACAGGGTTCTTCTTGCCCCTTGGAACAATCACCAGGTTTGTCTCCCTGCTGCTCAAGCCCGCCCCCAGGTCCGCTGCCTTTTCGTTCCAGCCCTGAATGCTATTTTTGTCCCCAGGCTTGTGATGCTCCTTTCTGGTACCAGTAATAGAATTTGGATCCTTAATGCCTCTCCATTGCCCACGGCTGTCCATGTCTATTAATGAGACGCCAGCGAAAACCAGGCTGTTGGTGCACCTGAACTCGCTGCTGCCAGCGTCCTGGTCTCCCGTTTCCTGATATTGTCTGCAGCTCTGCCCTGGGGATGGGACCACATGGGTCCCAGAGTCCTGGAGTTCATCTTAATTAGGTGACATCTGGTGCCGCCCCGAACAGTACACGTGCGCACATTGGTCCTGCGGCCTGAGCTGCACGCACAGCCCTGCTGGCTTCTTTGGCCACCAACCCCTTGAGCCCTGGAGGTTCATCCAAGGGCGATTCTGACCTTGTTGGGGTTCAGCCAAGACCAAAGGTGACTCTGGGGCTAAGCTCCCTCTCTCACTTCCTCTCTCTGGAGGCTGTCCGTAGCTGGGATCGGAGCACTGGCAGCAGAGCAAGGCAGAAAGTAGGCCCCCTCTCTCTGAGCCCTTTGTTGGCCAGAGGATCCTGACTGTGGGATGGAAATGACTTTGAACAAAGACATCCTCGTCATCACGTGTCCTGCTGGGTGCAAGGATACCCGTGTCCCCAGATGAGGCTTCTCAGCACAGCCTCCCCAGGGCACCTCAACCCTGGGGCTAGGAGCTCAGCCCCCACAGCTCTTCTGCCCAACTTTGCTCCTTTGAGAACCACCTCTGCTGTGTTCTCATGTTTTTCTCCATTTTAGAAATCTTTCTGCAGTGACCGCGCTGCCTCCCGCTGCTCAGCACTTGTGTCTATACACACCTGGGGCTCAGTCCCCAGAGGGTCAGGGGTCGTGTTCTGACTTGTCTACCAGCTCCCCTCCATACAGCTCACAGCTAGGATCCAGCCCCCGAGCTGGACAGCCGGTCCTGAACACCATCGTCTGCTCACCCCTTGTTGGGCCTCCCGGGGGTCGGTCAGAGAGGGAGGAAGGGATCGATCAAGCAGTGAGAGTTTGGCCAGGGCGTGGGAAATGGCGCTGAAGGAGTTGTGTCAGGGTGAAGGGTCTTCGGGCCTGCCAGAGAGAGGTCGCTTCCCCCAGAATCCTTCCCACGGTGTCCCAGTGGCTGAGCGCTCTTCACCTCTGGGGACAGCTCCGTCCTGTCTACTGTCATGGTCTCTGTGTTGTTTGTCTCATACAAGACCTCCTCATGCTACTGCCCACTCTGCCCCAGGCAGGACCTTACCCTGGGGCTCAGCCCGGACAGCCTCCCACTTCGCCACTGAACCTTCTCCCCCTGAGGTTGGCGCCCCACCACTAGACATGCCTTCTCACCTCTTCTTCCCCCTTGGGGAGAATGGCTCCTCAGACTAGGCCAAACAGCACAGCTAGATGCGATCACTGGGGAGAGGGGTTGGTAAACCTGGGGGTGCCAACTGTCAGTGTGCTCGGCTGTCGACCAAGGAGTTAGCAGGTGGAGTCCACCTAGAGGTTCCTTGGAAGAAAGGCCTGGCCATCAAAAACCCTGCAGAGCACACTCCTACCCTAACAAACGGGGTCAACGTATGTTGGAAACCACTGGTAGGGACTGACACCCAGGAGGTGGAAGGCAGGAACAACCGAACTTTGGCTCAGAGATGAAAAGCAAAGGAAGTACCCAACAGATGGTGTCTACAGCCAACTCTTCCCCTGGAGGAATCTGCAGGCCCCCCTGCTGGCTGGAGGAGTGTATGCAGGCAGGTTAGAGGCTCCCATCACTCCCTCAAACTCCTACCAGGCAAGCTGAGCCCTGATGACCCGGATTACAGAGAAATAGGTCACAGGTATAAACAGCAGATAGGTATTTTGTCCAGTGATTTCCAAATGCTGAAAATGATAGATAAGGCTGTTGTGGACCAAGGTGCAATTTGTCCTCTGGGCTGAAATCTAGCTTGTGTCCTGCTGACCAAGCTGTGCCTCCCAGGATGGGCCTGGGCCTGCCCAGAGGAAGGCTGCTATTTCCTAATGGAGGGCATCTTTCTGTCTGGCCACAGAGGGGCCCTCAGGCCAGCAGCAGCCCTGGCTTCGAAGGCTTCCTTCCAAGAGGGCGACCTTACAGAGTCAAGCTTTGGCGAAAGGAGACTCTGAAGACCACCTAAAAGACGGGGAGCCTGAAGCCCGTGGAAGGGAGGAGCTTACTCAAAGTCATGCAGCTAAACCCAGGCACAGCCTCTCTATCTCGGAGCAGTGTGCTTTGCACAGCTCTGAGCTAGTTTTCATCCCAAGCCCCTTTGCAGGCATCCCGGCTTCTCTGGCGCCCCACCCTCAGTGCCATCAGCTTCCCACTGCCATCCAGCTGCTCTGCATAGTCTTACCTTCCCTGCCAGGACCGGGCCCACCCAGAAGGAGGGGCAGTGAGAATACCAGTCCCATCTGTGTCCCCTCCTATGAATGCCTCACTCACAGGGATCAGGACAGACAGGCTGCAGGTGGAAGCTGAGGAACTAGCGGGGCCCACTGGGCAGCGTGCTGAAGTATCCAGCCCCATGCCTGGAGCAATGGGGCTCGGATAAAGTCGGCCCGGGCACTCAGCTACTGGGCAAACGGTGCCTGCTTTGTTGCTGCAGGCTGCCGGGGTATCTGTGCCACACCGTAAGGCACATGGGCGGCCACTGTGCCCATCTCCTGAGCCCCAGCCACGTGGAACATCTGGTCGTCAAAGAAGATGTGTGGACGGATCTTCTCCAAGAGGGGGCCCTTGGGTGCTCCGGCCAGGAACAGGGCCTCGTCTGTCTCCAGGCCCCAGCTGCGCAGGGTCTTGAGAGCCCGGGCACCAGAACTGGCTGCACTGCGCGCTGTCACCAAGTAGGTGCGGATTGGGCACTCCAGCCTCAGGCCCTTGGAGTAGAACTTCTTCTGCAGCCTACCCAGTGCCTCCAGAAAGCCCTTTAGGGGGCCCTGTGAACAGGCAAAGGAACATGTGAGCGAATCACTCACCCGAACACTAGCCACCCCACCAGGTGGGCTCCCCCACCACACCTTGAGTGTGAATGCCTTGCCATTGAGCATAGAAATCCTCAGATTTCAAGGATTTCCTCTTGCTTGGATCCCCAATCAATGCTCACAGAAGCTGCAATCAAGAGATCGAACAACACACTGCATTAGGTAAGTCTGCACAAGACTTCCTCAAAGCATTGAAAAGCAAGGAGGTTACTTGTGCCAGATCCAAGCCAGGGTATTTTCAATCGCCTCATATGCATGTGAAAGTTGGACCTTGTATAAGAAGATCAGAGAAGAATTGATGCACTTGAACTATGGTGTTGGTGAAGAATATTGCAAGGATCATGGACTGCCAAAGGAACAAACAGACCTGTCTAAGAAGAGTGCTTATTAGAGGCAAAGATGGTGAGACTTCGTCTCATGTGATCAGGAGAGACCGGTCCCCGGAGAAGGGCATCGTGTTTGGTACAGCGGAGGAGCAGAGAAAAAGAAGAAGGCTCTCAAGGATAAGAATTGGCACCATGGCTGCAACAGGCTCAAACATAAGAACCATTGGGAGATGTCACCGGGCGGCGGGGCTGTGTTTTGCTCTGTTGTACACAAGGTCACTATGAGTCAGAACCAACTCAATAGCACCTAACAAAAATCACAACAATAAGCTTCTCAGACTCCCTAAACGGTTTACTTTTGCTGCATCTGGAAGCACAGTGGTAGGTTTCTCACCTTCCGTGCAAGCCCCAGGTTCAATTCCTGGCCCGGGCACCTCATTTGTAATTCTCCCCATCTACCAGTGGAGGCTTGTGGATGGTGGTGATGCTGAACAGGTTTCAGCAAGGCTTCCAGATTCAGATAGATAAGGAAGAAAGGCTTGGTGATCTACTTCTGAAAGCCAGCCAGTGAACACCCCCTGTGGATCACAATCGGCACCACCGAGCATGGGGATGACACAGCAGCGTCTCCTCCCGCTGTGCACGGGGGCGCTGTGAGCTGGGGGTCAAATTGACAGCAGCTAACAGCAATGACAACAACCCCCCCTGCCAGGGCTACTGTGTGCTCCGGACTGTAGGCAACTGTGTGCATCTGTGCATCTGGGTTGGCTGTGTCACTGTGATTGTGGCCATCCGGGTCAGGGCAGCTGTGCCAAGGCAACTATAACGGCAGGTCAAGCCATGTGCACACCAGGGACGCGGGGGTCTTCCCTGGAGCTCTGCAGGGAGGATATTAAAAATACTTGGCAGCTAGGACATGGCTATTGGACGGTGCAGAAGGAAGGCTGAAGAAAGACTCGTGCGTTTGAATCGTGGTGCTGGCCAAGAATATAGAAAGTACCCAGGACTGCCAAAAGGACAAACAGATGTCTTGGAGGAAGTATGGTCCGTGTGCTCCTTAGAGGTAAGGATGGTGAGATTCTGTCTCACATGCGTTCAACATGTTATCCAGAGAGACCAGTCCTGCAGGAGGACATCATGCTTGGTAATGTAGAGGGGCAACAAAGGAGAGAAAAGCCCCAGTAAGATGGGTTGGCACAGCGGCTGCCACCATGGGCTCAGGCATAGGAAAGATCATGGGCTGGTGCAGACCTGGGCAGGGTTTCTTCCTGTTGTACACAGGGTCACCGTGGGTTGGAACTGACTCGATGGCACCTCACAACAACAGCAGGGCATGGGCACCCACCCTCCAGTCAGAACAGACCCCACCTGCAAAAAGCTGCTGAATGTCAGCCCTGCCAATCGGGCACATGGGCGTCCCAGGGTGTCAGGCTCAAGCACGCTGGCACAGGGGGAAGGATTCATTCACACCATGCTCAGAACGGTGAAGTATAGTGAGGACTTGTGGAGAAAGAGCGTGAACAAGAAGAAAAGGAAGAAAACTGTAATCGCAGCTGGAAACAGGGAAACATTCTAACCTTGGAGGCACCTCACTTGCCGGGTGTGGTAGTCACCTAATCTGGTGTCAATTTAAGGATTAAGAGTGTAGGGGTGGGGTCTAGGCTGTCAATCTGGAGATAGCCAATGAGACTTCTGTGTGGGCATGGCCTTCTCCTGAGGATTCTGGGAAATCTGGTACTTCCTCCTTGGAGGCGAAGACACTTCTCTCTTTGCTACTCCCTGGGGAACATTGCAGAACACAAGCCACATGGATGCAACCAGACCCCTGAAGCCGGAGAAGCCAGAGAGAGACCCCTGCCAGCACTGAGATGCTTACAACACTACCACTGGACCCAAAGACTTTCTACCCACTGGCCTGTGATTGTCTTGCATTTGGCTTCATTGCATGTGTTTCGTGAGCCCGAAGAGGACTTATAGATTGGTATCAGACATATGGGCTAATATCAGACTTATGGCCTTGGATTGGGCTGGGATGTTTTCTCAATGTCCAGTTCCTCTTGTATATAAACCTCTCTCTCTCATATACATATGCGTGTTTATGAATTTGTTTCTCTAGTCTACCCAGACTAACCCACCGGGTGACCTGCAGCACATAGTGGTCTCTAGGGCCTCTGCCCACTACACAGTGGTAAAATGATCCTGCTCTGGATTCCCAAGGATCGCCAAGGGAACCGAGGGCAATGGGGGTGAAGTGACTGCTCTGGAGCCACAGTGAAGCCCTGGGATCTGCTGGGAGGGTAGAGAGTACTCTGGGAGTACTGCGCATGCACACCAAGTTTTGTTCCAAGCACCAATCACAGCTCCCAGGAGGCCTGGGAGTCCCAACAGCTCCAATCCCAGGGAGTTTCTCCCAACCTCTCCACAAGATGCTGAGCAGTTTAAGGATGAGTGCAGGTCCCTGAGGGAGGGATGGGTGAGAGGCAGTTGGGTCTCCCTTTACCAGTCCAGCTCTTCCTTTCTTCCAGGGAGGGAAGAGGGGCTTATTGAGGGGCTGGGGGCTTATTCAAGGGGATGGAGGAGCTCAGAGAGGGAGTTGGTGTATTCAAGAAGGGATGGGGTTCCCTGAAAGAGAATGGGGAGCTCAGCCTCAGTGAGGTGACAGGCTTCAGAGGGGAGCGGGATCTCACATTGGGACTAGTGGTACAAAGAGGGGTGTGGGGCTTTGGAGAGATGAAAGGGTTTTCGTGAGAGGGAAGGGGCTTTGGGAGGGACTTCAGAAAGAGGATTGGAGCTGTGTAAAAGTGGTAGGGGCTTCAGAGAGGGGCTTAGCGAGGGGGTGGGGACTTGAAGGGGGGGCATCAGCGAGTGGGGTGAAGCTCATTGAGGGGAATCAGAAGCCAATCAAGAGGGGTGAGGGCTGGAGGCTGGGAGAGGGGCCTTGACTCGATTCTGGGCTGAGCCTGGTATTGGGGCTCAGTCCAAGGGCAAGTTGTGGGGTGCTGCCTTCTCCACTTGGTTCCCGGGACTCTCTGGAGTACCTGGGCCAGAGGCTTGTTCTCGTGGGCCTTCTCATGCTCAAAGAACCTGTCCAGCCCGTGGGCCTTGACAATGCGCTCCGACTCATCTGAGAAGAGCACGGCATCCCCGTCGAAGGCCACACGCAGCTGGCTCTGGGACACCATCACGTCCTTGCTGGGGCTGAAGATGGTGGCGGCTGCAATCCCTAGGCAGAGAGAGGTCACCATGAAACGGTCCCCAGCTGGGCATTGAGGAGCCTCCTGAAAACCCCGAGCTGCCCATGGGGTGCAAGAAAGGGCTGTCCCAGGTGATCCTTGCCCCACCTTTCTCAACTAGGATTTGGGATAGACTGATTCCACGGCTTGAGTCGTGTCCTCCCCTAAATTGTCAAAATGCTAACCCTGAGGTCTGTCCATAATGAGCTTTGATAGTGTAGTGGATTAAGCACTGGGTTGCCAACCTCATGGTCAGACGTTCAAGCCCGCTAGTCACACCCTGGGAAGAAAGCTGCCTGCTCCTGTAAGGATGTCCAGCCTCAGAAGCCCCAGGGAACAGTTCTGCTCTGTCCTACAGGGTCGTTGTGAGTCAGAGTCAATTGAATGGCAGTGGTTTTTATATCTTTAAATACAAGCCTGTTTGGACATTAGAATTTTCTTTTTGTTATGTTAATGGCACCATGTCAGGGTAGGGTGGGTCCCACACCCAATCCCATCTGAAGAGAGGAGAATATAGAGACCTGTACGAGGACCTGGTGATGCTGCTAACCCCAAGGTCAGTCATTCCAAACCACCAGCCACTCGGCGGGGCAAAGAAGAGGTTTTCTGCTCCTATAAAGATGTACAGTCAAACCAGTCCGGGAGCTCCCCTAACCCCTAATAAAGCTCTTTCTGCTTCTAAAAAAAAAAAAAGAGAGAGAGAGAGAGAGATGTACAGTCTCGGAAACTCACAGGGCAGCTCTACTCTGTCCTACAGGGTTGCTTTGCACCGGAATCCATGGTGAGCGGAGTTTGGCCTTAAATTTTGAGAGACCTATACAAGGGTTCACCACAGGCTCCTGGTGGAGACACACAGGGCCTGACTCTGGCTTAGCCTCAGAACCCTCTCTCTTGGTTCTCACACACCCCTCACCTTCTCTAGGCAGTCTGAGAATGAATGGCCTTCTCAACTCCGTCTGGGGCAGAGATCCTAGGCTGCAGTCTCAGGTCGGGTAGGGTGGGGTGGAGGCACCCTCAGTCTGCCATCATGAAGGCCCCCAGGCGGACAGCACCAGACATGTCTGCCTGGGAAGACTCCCTTCAGTCCTGGGTTTCTCCCAGGCTGGAGCTTCACCAGACAACACAGAGAGACTTCTCAGAGGCCAGATTCCTGGGCAGCCAGCTCAGTCCACTCCCCGTTCTTGATTGATTCAAACTCCACTTCCACCCTGTCTTTGGATCACAGGGGCAGGTCTGACAGATCTCTGTGGGGAGTGGGCAGTGCCAGCTTGGGAGTTCCTTATAGCAGGCTGCTGTAAGCAAGAGCAGGCCCTTGCTTACAGGCCAGACACCTGCTCAGCTCAGCCATTGCTGGAGCCAAGATGAAGCCCGCCCTGAGCAGGGCCCCTTCCTGACCACTCCCCTGCTCCCTAGCCCAAGGTCAAGTACAGATGCAGATGCACACTAGTGCCAGGGCCCCAAAGGGTGTGCCACCCAGGAAAACGGCTTTTGGTTAAAGCAAGCCTCTTGGAGCTCCCCAGCAGCTCAGGGGGAGAGAGGCTGGGCACCCAGCCGGGAGACAGCACGCAAGAGGAAGAGACAGGATTCTTCTGTTGGTGGCTAAAGACCCCACCACTAGTGTTTGGCTTGAGAAGCCCTCTCCGGTAGCTCTACGGGCAGCACTTCCTCCTCTGTGGCCTGTTCTTTTCCAGGTGCAAGGGGATTCACACCCTCCCGGGAGGCCTGAGACAAGGTACGATCCCACATATAACTGCCCCACAAGAGACATATGGGTGGTGGTCACAAGAGGCACATAGGGTGGGGTCAGGTGGGAGTTGGAATCTCTTTGCCAGCATTTGAAGTTGGGTCTCCTAACCCCACCCCCACCCCCCAGCACTGGGCAGCTAGCTCCGCGGCTGGAGAAGATGGGCATTTCCCAGGCCCACTGCCCAGGCTGAACTAGATAGACTTTCTTCCCCAGAAAGGGGCAGGGGGTGCCCAGAGTCACACAGGAATCATACCACTTGGGCTGACCTGGAGGCGTCTTAGAAGCAGCAGTTGGTTGCCTGGGCGATAAGAAGGGTTTAAGAAGGGTTTCCATGGAAACGGGAAGCTGGGAGGTGCTGACGAGTTCAAGTCCCCTTAATGCAGTAGGACAGCAGGCAGGAGAGTGAGAGACCCCAAACCAAACCCACTGTCTCCTAGCCGATTCCAGCCCCTAACAACCCTTGGGGTTTCCACGGCTGTAAACGATCCTGGAAGCCACAGTCTCCCCCAGACCACCTACCTCAGGGTTAGTGGCTGATCACGGAAAACAGCAGCTGCCAGGGCTCATATGAAAGTGCGATAGGTATGGCTAGGTAGGGCTTTGCTCTCAGTTTACACGGCAGGGGACACCAATGCAGCTGGCCCTTCCAGTTAGCAGGGCACCGCCTTACCCACCCACCCAGCACCTGCTTGGAGCTCTCGGACCAGCCCTCCACCCCGGGATGGGAGGTGGGCAGCACGACTCTTCCTTAGACTCTCAGTCTCCCCCCTCCTCAGTCTGACTCACCTTCATCGATGGCTTCCCGCACCTTTTCCGCATCCGCTGACAAGTAGAGGTTGGTGTGATAGGCTTTGAGGTAGCAGATGGGGCTGTTCCCACCCGTCATGCAGAACCGCTCGATGAACAGGTCTGCAGAGTAAGCAGAGCGTTCCGAGTGAGGCCAGGGCCAGCCCCAAGGGCTTCAGAGGGGTCACTAGGTCCAGTGGGCGGCATGTTGGCTCTCAGTAGTGGGGATGGGAGGTGGGCAGCACGACTCTTCGTGTAATTGTAGGCCAGCATCCCTCCTCTCTGCGCCCTTCTCCATCCTTCTTCATCCATGAAATCACCCTTCTCTAGCCATTGCCTGACTCAGCACAGCAGGCTCTTGTCAGTGAATCGTCACACTCTTAGGAGGTGGAGCCCCCAGCCGAGACTGATATGGGACCTTGCCTTCCTGGTGAAAGCTGATTGGGTGAGAGGAAAACACGTGAGCCACGGCGAGCCACTCAAGCGGGCTCTTTTTCCTAGCCTGGGTTGATAGGCAGCTGATACCCAGGTGGCACAAACCGTTAAGAGCTTGGCTGCTAACCAAAAGGTCCGTGGTTTGAGTCCACCCAGAGGCACCTCGGCAGAAAGCCCTGGCAATCGACTTCCACACAATTGTATTCCACAGAGCACAGTCCTTCCCTGACAGGCATGGCGTCACCGTGGGCTATAATCAACTCCGTGGCAACAGGCTTGGTTTGAACCACAAGCGCAGCTGCCGGGGTGGTGCAAATATTTGCCGGGGGTGGGGGTGGGTTTAAATGGCTGTTGGTCGGAGCCTACTGAGTTATTCTGTCACTGGTAGGGGTCATGCGGCCCAGCGGGGGCGACTCAGGACCCCGCTCCACCACCAGCTGGGCGCTCTTCTGATTCCTTCGTGATTATGCCTCATGCTTTTGGTGAAATGCTTCCATTTGTCACAGCGGGAAAATGGCCGACTGCGTGCCCTTGGTTACTTAAAGCAAGGACCTGCTAACTCACCAATTGCAGCCCTGTTCAGGAAAGCAAAGAAGCCCACTTGGGGGAGAAAGACAGGTCCGAAGAAAAAAAAAGGAACAAGGAACAGACTTGCAGAGGAAAGCAGAAGAAAGGGCTCATGTCGCTCAGAGATAAAAACCCAGGAGCGTTTCCCTTCCTCGGATTCAGGCTTTTTGAGGCCCTGTTGACTTCCTGTGTGTGGTCTAAGTTAACCCATTGACCCAACCTTCTAGTCGTTTCTGACTCACAGGGACCCCATAGGACAGGGCAGAATAACCCAGTGGGGCTTCTGAGGCTGTAATCTCTACGGAAGCAGATGGCCACTTAGTGGATGGGGGTCAAGTAGCCCAGGGTGTGACCACAGCACCGGGGCAAACAGCCTTCAAGCTGCCCGTTCCTGCCCCACAACAAACCAAACGAACTCACAATGAGTCATTGGCGACTCAGTTACCGGACAGGACAGGGTAGAAACTGCCTTTGTGAGTTTCTGAGACTGTAATGAGAGTAGAAAGCCTCATCTTTCTATCGTGAGCAGCTGGTGGTTTCGAACAAGTAACCCCTATGCCATCAGGGCTCCCTCAGACACACACCCCCACCCTCCGGAAACCCAGTAAAGGAGTCTTCCTCGCCTTGAGCTAGGTTTGGAGGGTCTGCTGCTTTCAATCAAGAGTTCCAACGGTTCTCAACCTGTGGGTCGAGACCCCTTTGGGGGTCGAATGACCCTTTCACTGGGGTCGCCCGATTCATAACAGTAGCAAAATTAGTTATGCAGTAGCAATGACAATCATTTTATGGTTGGGGGTCACCACACATGAGGAACTGTATTAAAGGGTCTCAGCATTAGGAAGGCAGAGAACCACTGGTTTAGACAAAGGTGAGGGGATTTGGGGCCTAAACCAGGAAGGTGGGAGGAGGAGTGAGCACTAGGACTGAAGGTGATTACATAACTCATTTTAAAGGCAATTTAATCATGGGGGCAGGGGAATGTTCTGAAATTGTGGTAATGATTGTACAATTCTTGATATGATTGAACTATCGAATTGTGTGATACGTGGATTAAGTGCCAATCAAACTGTTAAAAAGAAAACACCTGTGTACAACAAGGGGATGAAAAAAGGGTTTAGACTAACCTATCTGAGGACAGCACTTGCTCCCCCCAGCAGCGCACTAAAGAGGGGGAAACCGAGGCACAGAGGCAGTCAGTAGCTTGCTGGGTCAGCGCCTGCCTGTGCAGCGCTGTGCTCTAGCTGGGCTGCAGCGGCTCACTAGAGCCCAAGTGTTAGGCAGCCAGCGTGTTTTTGCAGCCGGTTAGGTGGTTAGCCCATGGTAGCTTGCTATCAGTCACCGGTGAATATCTATCCACACCCAGAAAGTCAGCAGGGCTCTGGGGTTTCCAGCCCGTGTGGCCTCACACTGCCTGCTGTGGCCCCGCGCCCAGAGGTCTGGCGAGGTGTGGCACCGCCCGGCCCCTCCTGCTCACCGTAGTGGTTGATACTGTTGATGAGACGCACTCCCACTTGCGCGTGGTTGTTGGTCATGAGGACGATATCGAAAAGGTCCTCACTGTCGGGGTACAGCTCCCGCAGCCTCCTGTTCACAGCCTCCAGGGCCTGCGTGGGCGAGGGCACATGGGGCTCAGCCCCAGGGGCACGCGAGGAGGGGGAGCTGAGATCCCGTGGGGCAGAGCGTCGGTGACCAGTTTCGGGGTGGCATCAGTGAGTGGGAGCTCCTTTCTCGTTAGGCTGTCCTCTGTCTCTTTGACCCCACAGAGGCACACAAACGGATGCGTGGGCGTCAAAATCCAGCCCGTGCTCCACTGCCCAAACTGGTGACCTGGCACCATTGTGGTTGTGAGCTGCCATTGAGTCACCCCTAAGGCATGGCAAAACTCCATGCACAATGGGATAGGACCCACTGACCCAGTCTCTCGTCGACGCCGACTCAGAGCGACCCTCTAAGACAGGGTTGGAACCACCCCATGGGGAACGCGGCCCAGCGGGGACCCCCTTTCCTTCTCTCCCTCGGGTCCGTAGGACTGGTGGTGGAAGTGCACCCTCACCTTCACGAAGGGGAAGGCGGGCCCCGGGCTGAACGGCTCGTTCTCGTGGTCCAGCTGGTAGCGCACGTACTCCTCCACGCCCTGCTCCGTGTAGATCCGCTGCTCCTCGTCCATTCGGAACAAGGCTCTCGAGGACACGGCGATGGTGACTGCGTTCTGGGGCTTGGGCTGCCGAGATGCAGGAGGGAAGAAGGCTGCTTAGGCTCCCGGAGCACTGGCAGGGGCGCCTTGGCAGGCCCCTCCAGGGAGAAGGCCAGTCCCAGCCCTTGCCCTAAGGATACTCAGGTAGGGGCAGACCTAGGTCAGGCCACCCTCTGGGCAGGACAGGGTTGGGACTTAGGGAGATGTTGGGAGGAACACAATAGGATGTGATTGACATGCAAACCCATTACACAATAGAAACCCGAATGCCAAGCATATAGCCAAAGATCTCCAGATGGTGCCCGTGATAAAATGAGAACTACATGCCCTTAGGAAGAAATGGTGCTGGAAACATGACAACTGCATAAGAACATTGACCTCCACCCCATAGCTTACTCCTGAGCACCAGACATCTGAACTCACTGCTCCAGTCAAGCTTGACATGCTCCAAGCAAAAGTCCCACCCCTTTTCATCACCTCCGTGCTCAGCACTGACATCCACCCCATTGCCCAAGATAGATGCCCGGAAGTCAACCGGATGCCCTTGCCTCACCAATGAACCACCAAAACTCGTCCACTGGACTTCTAGACCCCATCCACTTCTATGGGGTGGCAGTTACATAATCTCTTGTCGACTTGGTGGAGTCTAGCCTGTCAATCAGGTCGTAGCTTGACCTCATTTGGAGGCACAGAGATAAACAGCTGACTGGAGGCCAGATACAGACTCTGCTTTGGCTTCCTGTTGACAAACCACATGGAGCCTATGCTGACGGCAACCAGAGCCTGGGAGCTGGAGCCACTTGGAGACCCACACCAATGCTGAGATACTTCCACCACCACTGGATCCATAAGACTTTCCACCCACTAGCCTGTGATCTTCCTGCATTCAACATCATTGCATGTGCTGCATGAGTCTAAAGAGGAAATTATACACTGGTATCGCACATATGGGCTAATATTGGACTTATGGACTTGATCTGGACTGGGCTGGGATGATTTCTTAATGCACAATTGCTCTTTATATAAAGCTCTTTCTTGTACACATATGAGTGTCTATGGATTTGTTTCTCTAGTCAACCCGGACTAACACATATGGCCACTACCACAGTCCATTCTCTCTCACCCACCCTCAGTCTCTCCTCCAATTGTGGCCAGATGGGGATTTCTAAAACCCCTGCTTGAAACCTTCCCACAGTGCCCACTCTTGTCGGCAACTTTTAGTCCACCTTTGGCGGCCCTTCATAAGAGAATCCTCCTCTCTCCGCTCTCACTCACTCACCCCTTCCTCCCGCACCCACCTTTGTGTGCCTGGACCTCTCTGCTGTCTCTGAGCATATATTCACTCTCCTTATCTGGCCTTCACGGGTGATGTTCTCTATGCCCGAGCCACTCTTTCCCAGGTTCTAGCCAGCGAACTTCTAGACAACTTTGCAGCCTCAAACTAGATGTTAACTCCACTCTGGGCTGAAGCCTGGGACTCAATCAAGACCCCTATCCACTGTATTGGGGCTGCTACAGAAATGAGCCCTGCCCCTAGGGAACTTATGGTCTATTCCCAGGGCAGAGATTTGAGGTTGGTACCATCCTTTAGAACAGCAGTTCTCAACATGTGGGTCAAGACCCCTTTGGGGGTCGAACAACCCTTTCACAGGGGTCACCCAATTCATAATAGTAGCAAAATTACAGTGATGAAGTCGCAATGAAAATAATGTTATGGTTGGGGGGTCACCACAAAATAAGGAACTGTATTAAAGGGTCACAGCATTAGGAAGGTTGAGGACCACTGCTTTAGAAGGAGCCCTGGTGGAGCCCTGGCGGTGTAGTGGTTAGGAGCCGGGCTGTGATTTACATGGTCGGTATTTCAAAACCATGAGCAGCTCTGTCAGAGAAAGACTGGACTTTCTACTCCCATGAATAGTTACAGTCTTGGAAACCCACAGGGGTTCTCTATGAGTCAGCATTGACTCAATGGCGGTGAGTTTTTCCAGAAGAATGTAGCTCAACAGAACATCCTGTGGCAATGGACATGTTCTATAGTCTGTGTTGTCCAGTGAGATATCCACTAACTGACATTTGCCTGTGAAGCACTGGGAATGTGGCCAGTGAGATTGAAGGGGTGAATATTTAAAAATTGTATTTGATTTTAATTAGTTTCAATTTAAATAGCCACATGTGGGTCGAGGCTACTATGTTGAACAGCGCAGCTTCACCACTGCAAAGCAGGAATGGGAAATCAACATATTTTCCAAACCCATGTGGTGACCTTCAGCTTGCACTTGACTTTTAACCTCTGTCAGGATGGGGTCTGTAGCCTGCAGGGTCAGTGTAAGGCGGCAATTGTGGGCAGGTGTCTCACCCAAATGCCTCTCCTGGTTGCTGACTCCCACTGTGTGTCTGTGTGCTTAGAATGGACACCTCTTAAGCCCCTGGGCAACTGTGAGCCTTGAGGAAGAGAAGGTACATTTAAAAGCGGGAAAGAAAAGAGGTGTTGGAGGGATGGCTGGGCCCTGTGGATCTTTAGCACAGTCTGAGCTTGCCTTCTCCCCTGAGTGGATTACCTTGGGGACAGACCCATCACCTCTTCAAGGACAGAGAGCCAACTTCCCTCCCACTGAGCCTAGGCAGGTTCCCAAGCCGGCCGCCCCAGGATAGGCAACCAGCCAAGGTCTCTCTCCTAACTCTCTGTCCCACAGTCCCAGCCAGATTGCTGAATTCAGGGCCCTCTGGCTCAGCAGCTACCCAGATACCATCCTGCCCCACCTCGGGCCAGTTTAAGAAAAACTGGCCTGGCTGCCCTTGGTCCTAGTAGTCTCTGGGACAAGAGTCTCAGAGAGGGGCAGAGGATCACTCTAGGCCACACAGCAAAGTGAAAGCAGAGCCAGAATGAGATCCCAACGCTTTGGGTCTAGACCAGACTCCATCCACACAGCAGCCCCTCTGATGAGTACCCCAAAGACCTAACCCTTGTAACCTCAGCTCCTCTCTTGAGACAACACCTCTGCGTGACCATTCCCATGGTATCCTGCCCACAGGATGCCTCCAGGGTAGTGGTTCTCTATCTTCCTAATGCCCCGACCCTTTACTAGATGTTGTAGTGACCCCCCCCCCAACCATAACATTATTTTCGTTGCTACTTCATCGCTGTAATTTTGCTACTGTTATGAATCGGGCGACCCCTGTGAAAGGGTCATTCAACCCCCAAAGGGGTTATGATCTACAGGTTGAGAACCGCTGCTCTAGGACCTGGTTCCAGTTCTGAGACCTGGTGGTCAGTTCAGGTTGGTTTGTACCCTTGCTGTAGCAGCAGTGAAGTGTTGACGTCTTGTCACTACCACCTGGACATTCCCTAGGGGCACTTGGTACGTGCAGCACACTGGACTGAGCATGCTCGTAGGGTCTTGTTAGTTGCTGTTGAGTTGGTTTCCCCTCCTGGCAGCCCCACGTATGCAGAGTAGAACTGTGCCATAGGGTTTTCATGGCTGCCGATGCCAGGGATAGCCCTGTCTCCTGAAGCACCTCTGGGTGGGATCAATCTGCCAGCCATAGAAACTTAACCCCATAAACCTCACAATCACCCACAGGTATTGTTGGTCCCTCTCATCTGACAGATGGAGAGATTGAGGCTTTGGGAGGTCAAATGACTTGTCCAAGGTAACACAGCCAAAAAATGGCAAGCCAGGACATGGCCATAGCTTCTGTATGACCTTTGTAGATTTGGGACAAACTGGGCATGACTTCTTTCCTCCCTAGCTTTCCCCTCCCAAGGAGGAAACTGGGAGGCACCAGGGAAAGCCTCCACAGGGAGGCTCTGGTGATCCAGAGGCGGGGGCACTGGCGCTTCAGACTGGTGGCTCTATGGGCAGAACCTTGCCTCCCCACCTCGACTACTCCCACACCGCACCTGTGAAGGAGAGATGCATCCCAGCTGGGGCATGTGAGTGGTCTGGCCAGACTCCACAGAGCTGAAGGAAGCAGAGGAGAGAGAAGCCAGAGCCAAGGGGGTAGCCACCGGGGTCGCTCAGGAGCCAGGAGCCCTCCAACAAGGCATCAGCAGGTGCCAAGGTTGCACTCAGTGCCTCACCCAGCCCCGACGGAGGCCCAGAAGGCTCACCAAGGCGTAGAGATTGCCCGGTGTGGCCCTGGCCAGAGCACTCAGAGACCCTTCTGGGACTAGTCTCAGAGGGCCACCACCTGTCATGTGTTGTCAAGTACAGCTAGGGACAGAGCTCCTCCGGAAATCAGAGAGAAGCCCAGATCCCAGACTGGTGATTGAGTGAGAACATTCTGCAGCCCAGTCTGGGGCTCAGCCTGGAAACCCTGGGATCCTGGGAGCCAGGGTGCCACCAGCTCTCTGCTCCCACCATGGCTGGGCTGCAGGCCCATTACTTGACTTGGAGAACATGGTGAGAAGGGGGAGCTCAGCCCCGCCCTCCCCTGCCTGCCTGGGGAGCTCCCATTTAGACTAGCATGAGTCTGCCTGCTGTGCCCAAGATAGAAACAGAGTCAAAGCTGTTATTTCTAGAAGGACTTATCTGGAGAGAGAGGAAGTCCTCAGCACCCATGAGGTGAGGCCCCTTTTGGGCCTTCAGGAATGACATAGGTCCTCCCTCTGGGCCGCTGGGGTGGAGAAAAAACCCAGGCCAGGTCCTGATGGAGCTCATGAGGCCCAAAGCCCCTACAACAGCCTGTGGGAGGAGAGGCCGCAGTAAGAAGGCATGAGAACCCTGGGCTTCTGCCTCACAGAAAACCCAAGGTCAGCTGAAAGGTCACACCAACCACTGGGCCTGAGCTCCCAGGTGCCTCCCAGTCTAGGGGGACAGAGAATGTTTATGCTCTGCTCACCTCACCAGTCAGAATGCCCCTTCCTTCCTTCCTCCCCACCCCACCCCCCAGGCCACCCATTAGTCCAGCTTCCTGCTCAGGCAGGGACAGCCTTCTCTCAGGTCTGCCTGCTGCCAGCCTCTCCCTCCCCATCCATCATCCACACTGCCCCAGGGTTTTCTTTCTAGAAGGAAAACAGCCAAGTTAATCCCCTGCAACAGCTTTTTCGTACCTTTTTTTTCCTTCCCGAGCAGCACAGCCTTTCCCCTAAATGAATGACGGGGTGGAATCTCAACCCGGGAACCAGGTATTATCGTATTGTATCACTATGTATTTAGTTTGCACAATCAAATGCACAGCATGCGTCTGAATGCTCGTCATAAGTCAGTTGGTGAGAATACAGATGTTTGGATTACAACATGTGGTGCGAGTGGCAGGCTGAAGCTTGAGCATTCAGCCCCCTTGTGTGTGTGTTTGCTTCGGCTTGCGGAGTATCCAGAAAGCCCCGATTCACATCTGTCAGTGCCCGATGGCTAGCAAGAGGCTGTATTTGTTTGTTGCTTTCAACTACAGGCCTTGCAATTTTTAAAGATTCTCTTCCATTAACAACAACAAAAATTACGTATATGATTGTTGTTGTTGAGAATATACACAGCAAAAGAGACATCAATTCCATTCCCACAGGTACCACTTAGTGACCTTGATTGGCACTACTTGAATTTTGCAAACCTTGTCACGCCTTTCCTGAGTTGTTTTGCTGCCATTCACAGAAGCTCACTTCCCTCTAAGATTCCTACCTCATCTTTCAAGTTGCTGTTGACAGTTTGATCCCACATAGATCTTAAAAGAGCACATGCTTAAGGATGACTTTTTAAAAACTCATTAAGCCAAACTGTTGTTCAGTTTTAAGAAGGGGATCTTTTTGGTTTATGGTTTAAAGATGATCTTAGGGCAATAGTCTTAGGGATTCACCCAGCCTCCAGGACTCCAGAAAGCCTAGAATCCATAAGATTTTTAGTTTCTGCCCCTCCCCCGAGAATAATTTATTTCAAAAGATGGCACTGAATCTGCAGCTTCGGGAGAAGGATATATCTGACCAGAGCACACAGGAGCAGATGACGGGGGAGGAGGAGAGACTGTAGCATATATTGGCCCACCAGGCCTTGAGGACGATGACCCCAAATAGAGCAGCCAGTCCACAGAGAGGACCA
>NW_022111357.1:3709887-3711744 GCF_000313985.2 Echinops telfairi | reverse complement strand
AAAAAAAAAAAAGATTTTTAGTGTTTTCTTCTACATTTCTCTCCTTTTTATCAGGATTCTTTTATGGAATCTTTGACAAGATGGTCTTGTAGTTGTTTTTTTCCCCCCAGTTGTAATTAGTCTCTTTATTCTTTCGATAATGAATGAAATGCTTAAAGATCCACTTCAGATGTTGGCATCGCTAAGAACATGGTCACTCCCTTTATTTAAACTCAGAATTAAGCCTTTGGATTCTTGTCTCTATTCAGATCCCTGTAGTTCGGCTGTAGCAGGCATCTGGAGACAGCTTCACACTGTAGCAGTTTACCACGTGGGTCTAGCTTTTCGAGGAACACTACAGGGTGAATTTAGTTCAAGGGTGGTCAGCTAGGAGGCATTCTCAAGTGAGTTTAAGTACATTTTATTTTTAGACAACCTGTGTATATTCTCAACAACAACAATCACATACGTAATTTTTGTTGTTGTTGTTAATGGAAGAGAATCTTGAAAAATTGCAAGGCCTGTAGTTGAAAGCAACAAACAAACGAATACAGCCTCTTGCTAGCCATCGGGCACTGACAGATGTGAATCAGGGCTTTCTGGATACTCCGCAAGCCGAAGCAAACACACACACAAGGGGGCTGGATGCTCAAGCTTTACCCTGCTACTCGCACCACATGTTGTAATCCAAACATCTGTATTCTCACCAATTGACTATGAAGAGCATTCAGACGCATGTTATGCATTTGATTGTGCAAACTAAATACATAGTGATACAATAAGATAATACCTGGTTCCCGGGTTGAGATTCCACCCATTGGAGCCCCATCTTTAGGGATCTATACATCCGTGAATCCAACATACGAAATGGGGGACAGAGAATGTTTATGCTCCGCTCACCTCACCAGTCAGAATGCCCCTTCCTTCCTCCCCACCCCACCCCCCAGGCCACCCATTAGTCCCGCTTCCTGCTCAGGCAGGGACAGCCTTCTCTCAGGTCTGCCTGCTGCCAGCCGCTCCCTCTCCATCCATCATCCACACTGCCCCAGGGTTTTCTTTCCAGAAGGAAAACAGCCAAGTTAATCCCCAATGAACCTAGTTTGGAGCCCCTGAACCCCACCCCTTGAACAAGGTCCAGGCTCCTTAACACAGAACTCAAGGCCCTCTGTGGCCTTTCGGGCATCCCTGCAGCTCTTCTCCACTCAGGCCTGATTCCAGAGCCTCTGTCTTCTAAAGGCATCTATCTTCAGGCTTTTTATGCCTGCTGCTTCCCCACAGAGGGTTTTACAGAGCAGCAGTATAGCATGCTTCCCCAGCATCACCTGAAGGGGCGCCACTGAGCAGCTTCTATTACCCATGGCAGTTTCCATCCAGCTCTGTAAGATCATTCAGGAAGTTAAAACTACACTTTTGTATTTGGGAGCCTCCAAGGAGTCAAGGCGGAGGGTGTGAACTTGTCTACAGGGTCGAGAAAGAAGAAACTGAAGGAAAAAAGACTGACCACATTGTAGGCCAATTTTCATCAGTGAAAGCAGGGTCGATTTAGCTATAATTTTCATCTAATACTGTAATGTGCTCATAAAAGATTAAGAGGCTTGACTTGTATATTTGGGCTGATATGATGTTAAATCTATCTACAAGATGGGTGTCATGTGGAGTAAGCTTCTGGGGAATCCCCTCTGGCCATGGACCAAGGACCTGAATAGCCTTGCTCTCATAAATGCGCGTTGGAAAGTGGATTGTTGTAGATGCAATTAGGGTAAAAAGTGCACCCTATCATTTGATCTCTCTTATGATCCCAATGAATTTGTTCTATTTTTAAAATATTTTCTGCTTTCTGTTTGATTGAGGATTTTATCTGTTTTACTTTGTTGTTGT
>NW_022111357.1:3708578-3709615 GCF_000313985.2 Echinops telfairi | reverse complement strand
AAGCAAATGTTTTGAGAATGATGATGGCAACAAATGTACAAATGTGCTTGACACAACGGATGTATGTATGGATTGTGATAAGAGTTGTACAAGCACCCAACAAAATTATTAAATAAAATTAATTTAAAAATAAAGAAAGAACAAAACACGGGAAAAAAAGAAGAAGAAAGAAAGAAATGCAGGATAGGTAAATCTATAGAGACAGGGACTAGATTAATGGTTCCTTGCGGGTCTGGCAGAGGAAGTTGGGGATAAATAGGAAGCTAATAACAAGTACAAGAATGAAGAAAATGCTCTAAAACGGATTGTGGTGATGATTGTACAACTCCTCTTGATGTGATGAGACTATTCAGTTGTATGATATGTGAACTGTATGCCAATAAAACTTGGAAAAAAGAGGGGGGGAAACCTCATAGTTTTCATTCATAATGCAACTTTAAAACAATTGAAGTTGGCTGTCAGATGTTTGGACTGGGGCGTGCCTTCAGCGCTTGTCGCAGGTGCTATTTTCCATACGGCTCTGTGTTTCTTTCCCTATGCCTGGGAAATGCCTCCTCCTCTAATTGGGAGACAGCTCAAACGCCCGCTTCTAGTGCCATGACACCAAGCCTGCCCTGCTCCATGGTCCCTGTTTGCACCAGACTCCCCTCGCGATGGCCAGGGTCTACTGCCTGACTGATCACTCACCCCCTCACCGGGCTCCATCAACGCACCGGAGCTCCCCCGCGGTGCCAGGGGCCTGCAGGTGCACAGGGAGTGAGTGCTGATTAGGTGGGCCTGCTGCAGCGGGGTCTTTGGGGGAAGCAGCAGGATGCTTGAAGGTTAGACTCTTAGGAGGCCTCCTCAGGTCTAGCCTGAATCCTCTGTCCTCTCCCCAGGCTCAGAGAGAGCCAGGGGCGCACCAGGAGGTCATGAATCTGCCTGGTGGGCGAAGGAACTGACGTCTCTGTATGGGTCCCTAGAGGGCTGAGACCCCCAGGTGGGGTTGTGGGCGGGGGTAGGGGGGTACTTAAGGCCATTGCAAGGGGAGGAGATCC
>NW_022111357.1:3695921-3708430 GCF_000313985.2 Echinops telfairi | reverse complement strand
TCTCCTTAGGCACACGACCCTGAGCCGGAGCCGCGACGCAGAGACTCCGGTCCTTAGCCAAGTGCCCAGATGGCGGAGCCCGGAGCCCTCTGCCAGGAACCGGGTTGCCTGGGCTCGGTTACCAGAACCCGGGGCGCTTCCGCAGACACCGCTGACCGGCGTTGCCAACAAGTGCTATCGCGGGCGCCCGGGGCTGGGGCGCGAGAAGGAGGGAGCGCCTGGCGTGGAACCCGAGCCCCGGGGAAGAAAGCACCAGAGCAGAGCTCCCAAAATAAACCGGAGCCCGAGCCAAAGCTGGGCCATTCTAGTGCTGAGGGCTGCGCTCCGCTCCCGGAGGGGCACCACTGATCCTGCCCCAGGGGCTTACGACCCCTCCCCGGGGCTGCGCCTCTCCTCTCCCACTCCCCTGTCCGTGCCCCGCCTTTACCGATTTGGGTTTCTTCTTGGACGCGACAGTCTTGTCGTGGACAGTCTTGGCTTCCGGCCAGCGCGGGGCCGCCGCGGTCTCTGCCCCGGGCTGGGGCTCGCTGGGGTCCCGAGGTTCCATGCTGGGGCTCTGAGCCGGCCTGGAGGGAGCCGGGGCCGCGGGGCCGCGGGACGGGGCAGGAGGGAAGCGCGTCCGGCCTCGATAAGGGCCGGGCGGGGGAGTGTGCGTGTGAGAGCCGGCCAGCCGCGAGGGCGGGGTGCGGGCCGCCCCGCCTGCAAGGATGGGAGATGGGGGGGAGGGGGCGGTGGGGTGATCAACTTGCTCTCGGCTGCCTGGATGTTGTGTGCTACTTTGGGGACAGCTGAGCTTTTCTTCCTCCATCCCCCCCACCCCCACCCTGCCAGGCCCCCACCTCTAGGGAGCTCCAGTGGAGGGGCTGCTGCGGATTCGAGATGTTTCTTCACTGGCCTTCAAGGGCATTCAGCCGAGGGCTTGGCAACTTCCCCCCAGGCTGGTGATCCACAAGGGAGCAAAAGGAAACGCTAGCCGCTCCTCTGCCCCCTCTGATGCGGGGAGCTTGGGGCCCATTCGTGGATGGAGAAGAGGTGGTGGGTGCCCAGCTCCATTGACCGCAGGCGGGCAGCTCTTCCACGCTCATACGGAGGGAGCCCTGAAGTCTGTGGTGAGACCGGGCTTCCCTCTGCCTGGCAAGAGACTGGACTGGAAAGACCCAGACTGGACCCCCCAGCGCTTGCTCCCTGGGTGGGCAGCAGGGGGCGCGCGCTCCCAGGTTCCACCTGCCCAGCCTGGGATGGTGCTGAAGGCTTGGAAGGGCTAGAAGAAGGGAGAGTACAAGAGGGACCCTCAAGGGAGAGAGCCTTCTTGGACCACCACCCTGGAGTTGTGCGCTTATCCCAAAGGCATAAGCGAGGAAGTCGATGAACAGCATCATTGAGTGATGGACGTCAGCCTGGAGGAGCGCACAGAGTGGGGGCCTCAAGGAAAAATCCTGGCAGTGGGGGGTCTAATGGGAAGTCCAGATGGAGGGATCTGCCAGCCTCTACCATGTCCTGGGAGGGCCCCAGGACCTTATGTAGAAGGGGAGAAATAATCTTGTTTTCTTTAAGTTTTAGGATGGGGGCGTGTATATTTAAGCCTGCTCTTCTCTGGGCATCATAGATTGTTTCCAGAGATGACGTCAAACTCTCTCCCCTCTGCTTGCCCACTGGTGATGTGATCTTGACACTTTGGCCATCCAGAGATTGAGTCTAGTTCCCTTCCCTTGAATTTGAGCAAGCTCTGTGACTTACTTTAATTAATGGAAGCTCAAAGAAGTGGTTACGGGGATCCAAACTCAAACCTTCTGAGAACTTGCAGTTTCTGTTTCTGCCCTCTTGGGAACCGGAAGTCTGAATTACCCGGCCAGAAAAGCCACATGGGGAGAGAGCAGAAGAGCCAGTGGAGAACTGAGATGTCCTAGGTGACTGTCAACATCAACTGGCAGACATGTAAGTGAGGTCCACTTGGTGGTTCAGCCTCAGCCCAGTGCTAAGTTGCTAAGTAAATGTAGTTGTGTGAGTCACCCCAGCTGTTGCCACACGAAGCAATAAAACCTACCAGCTGAGCCCAGCCAACCCACGGGATCATGAAAAACCAATAAATGGTTGTTTTAAGTATGAAGTTTTGGTGGCTTGTTACACAGCAATAGACAATTGAAACTCCAAGAGGTCAATTCTTTCCAGATGCTTTCTGGAGGAAAAGGATGAGGTCAGTAGGAAGACTGTAGAGTCTGTTTCTTTGGATGAGGGTGAACACCCAAAGGTGAGCAATCCACGTAGTGTTCAGTGACCTGTGTGGCCTGACTTGATAAGATAGTCTGGACCAATCAGATTCCTTCTTTCTCAGGAATGTGGAATTAGGAAACAAGGGCTGGGTAGTCAACCACAGTGATACAAGCTGAGGATGTTGTGAAAGACAGTTGACTCCTAAGAGACCTGAAATCTCCTTCACAAACGGGTTATGTGCAAAGTAAAGCTAACAAAAGCTCTGTGAGCCATTCAACAAACCCAGGAGAGAGCAAGCATGCTCTGAGAGGAAGCAGCCAAACTATGGCTTCTGTGCGCCATCCCTCAGTTTCCACGAGATTCTTCACATCTCTTCAACAAGTGACCCAAAGAGGGTTTTGCTCGACTAGCAATCTTTCCAACCCTCCTAGACCAAGGAGTAGGCAGAACCAACCAATTGTAGAACACTGACCCCCTGAAAGGATCCCTGGTGGCACAGTGGTTAAGCACTGGCTTGGTAACTGAAAGGTCAGCAGTTCTAACCACAGGTACAAGGTGCAAGCAGTCTGATTCTGTCAAGATTGTAGCCTTCTATAGGGCAGATAAACTCTACCTTGCAGGGTCCTGGGTCAGAATCAAGTCGGCAGCCATGGGTTTGACTTAGTTTAGTTTGTCCCCTGAGTACAATGATTTTATCCATGGATGAGCGAGCATGGTCCCAGGCAGGCCACTCTCAGCCGGCTGGCAAGCTGGGCTCCTGTTTTCTCCGGGGTTATTCATTTCAAATGATGTGAACTGGGCACCTGTCTTTGCCTGGGTCAGGGAAGAGAACATGGTAGATACCCATCGTGTTAATCAGACCTGACCTTTGCCCTGAGGCCAAAGATCATGGTTTGTTGCCTCTCTTTCCATATTCTGACTAGGATTCCCTTCCACGCTCGAGATGGCACAACTAGCAGTGGCCTGGATCTTAGGAGAGCCGAGTTCTAGTCTCAGCATTATCCTCCTCTGAGCCTTTATTCCTTGTCCTTGAACTACAGGTTGAAGTGTGTACTTGGCTCAGCTGACAGGGATGTGTTTAGCAATGCCCAAGAACTGATTGCCCATCAGGGGCCAACTGTTGAGAGTTGAGAAGCCGTCACAGAGACACTGAGACAGGGGACTGGGTGGCCCACAGAGGCCAAGAACAAAGTCTTGAGACCTCTTACAAGAGTGGGGGCCCACTCGGGTTGTCTTCAGAGCAGCACACAGGAGGTGAGTGGGGTAAGAACGAGGCTTTTGAGTTCAGCAGCCCTGCAGGGCCTCGAGGACCACTTACGGAGCTTGAATGCCACGCTGAGGGAAGAGCAGAGCCCTGGGGGGACTAACAGGGACAGATCTGCGCCTGGACCTGGAGAACATCACTCTGGCTTCTTCGTGGCAGCTAGACTGGTGTGGCAGGCAGGGAGTGAACTAACGTGGCCAAGATAGAGTGGTGGAGGGCCTGAGTGGGGAGTTTTTAACAAGCAGCACCCTCTGGACTGTGTGCCCCCAAGCAGGCACGTGGCACGATTCGCCCACCCCTCCATGTGTGGACTGGCAGCCCCAAATTCTCCGGCTTCTGAGTCACCCCTGGGGTTCATAGCTGCCCTGAGGCCAGGTCAGCTTTCTTCCTTCCCTAATTGCTTCCTGCCAACAGGGCAGGTCTCCTCCAAGTGTCCTTGAAGAAACTTGTAAAAGGCAGTTGAGCGTTACAGGAGGCAGTAGGCACCCTCAGCAGTACCCTGCAGAAATAAGGGCTGCTTTGGCTGGGGGTGGGGTGGGAGGATGTTCTGAGAGGGACACTTCATCATCAGCTCATGCTAGATGGGGCCAGAGTCGGGGTCTGAGGGCTCAGGCCGGAGCTCCTGTGGAGGGTGGGGCTATGTGCTGCATAGCTCTTGACTGATGGGGCAGGTGGAGGCTGAAACCCAATCTGCGCTCCAATGGCCAAGCTGTGTGTCCTGGCATTACAGGGTTCTATAGTTCTGAAGGACTCTCCTTAATTAGCCCAAAGGTGGATTTGGGGGGCTGGTTCCTTTCAGTCGGGGCACCTTCCCAAAATTTATACAAAAGCTCCCATGTGGATCCACTCATGGCCTTTCTCTGCCACTGTCCACTCTCCACCCATTTGGACTCTCAGGATGTCCTCCCATGAGACAGAGGGAGAAACCAAGTCTTACTGCCTGCTGCATAAAGGACTGCTCTCTGTCCACACACTCTACATCCCAAACTCAATGCCATCGAGTTGATTGCAGCTCATAGCGACCCTACAGGATAGGCTTGTGGGTTTCTGAGACTGTAATTCTTTATGAGAGTAGAAAGCCTCATCTGTCTCCTGTGGAGCTGTTGGCGGTTTCAAACTGCTGACCTTGTAGTTGGTAGCCCAACACACCAGGGCAGGATCTATTTTAACTGCAGATTGGGAGAGCACTTGACCCAAGGGGCCCCGTCAAAAGCTAAGATGAACCAATTGGATTATTTTGCTTGAGAATTGACACTGAGAGATGTGTGTGTGTTGTGTGTGTAGTGGGAGGGAGGGGTGTTTGTCAGTCACTGGTGATCTGGCCAGAGTGGAGGGTCCGTCTGCAGAGAGCTGGTGGGAAGATAAACCGAAGGGAAATCAAATATTGCCAAGGAGATGCGAGCCTGTGAGGCACAGAGAGGAGGAGGCCCAGCTCCAGTTCTCTTGAAACCCCACCAGTCTTGATTTTCCATCTTTATCTCCCCATGAAGTCCTAGTTGCACCCCCACCACCCCCACCACTTCTCTGAGCGAGGCCAGAGGCCAGAGTGGCCTTGTAACCCAGACTCCTCACTAGTACAAGACCTTGGCCCCAAGGAGATGCCTGAGATAACTCCGCTGTGTGAGGTCCCTCAGGCCTCCAGTTCCCATTTCTCCAAACCGACTCCTGTCCCAGGTCAAGAAGGAGGAGGGGCACAGCCACACCTTTTATTCAGTCAGTGAGGAAACAGAACAAGCACCGACAGCACGAGGTCAAATGGCTAGGGCAGGTGCTGCAGGCCCAGCCAGAAGCAGCACGTGGGGGAGGGTGTGTGTGAGGGGTGGGGTGGGGCGGGGGAGGGCACAGGGGCTTTCCTGGGCAGTGCTCTAGGCTGGAGAGCTTGTGGTGAGGTGGGGGGAGGGTGCCTCCCGGCACCCAGCCTCCCTACTGCCACCTCCTGCTTAGAAAGTCCTGTACCTCAGCAGGCTCTCCCAAGCAGGAAGGGCCACAGGCCCTGCGAAGACCCGCCCTGTCCCCGCCCTCTGGCAACGGACAAAGAACCCTGTCATTTCAGAAATAAAATCACCTTTTTGACACCCCCCCCCCAAGACCTTTCAATAGTTGGATGAATTCATTTTTCAAGAATAATGAATAAACTATGTAAGAAATGTATTCTGGCCCCCACAATGTTCTCTCAAGTCAGCAAAAGCCTCACTCGGGGTGGATCTTCAGTAAACATTTGTTGTCTTAATAAATTTCTGTGTAAAAATATTTACAGTGGCAGCTTACTAGCCTGCCTAGAAATCCTGGCTTATTCTCTTATTTCTATCCTTCCTTTCTCTCTCTCTCTCTCTCTCTCCCTACCAACCTACCTACATCCTACCGCTGGAGCTTTGTCATTGTCAGAAAAGAATGAAGTCTTTGCTTCCTTTTTTTCCAAGGGTGACTTCATGGGAAGTTACAGAAAGCTGGCTCGAGCTCCTGGCAGGGGCCATCTGAAGTAGCCCTTGCTAGTACTTTTTAGAGATAAGAAGCCATGGGCTTATCAATCAGCCCACGAGAATGAATGACAGAGAAGGCAGCCTCTGAGAAGGGACTTTGCAATTCAGAGTTGCCGCAAGACGATGCAGAATCTCAAGGGAGAATTTGGAGACCTCAACATTTTCACGGTATATTTTCGTGTCTATGTGAGTCATCCTTAATTCTCTGCTGGCTTGTGTTTTGTCCCAAGACCCTCTCCGCTGAGGAGGGATGAGAGGGCCTGCCTCTCTTCTCCAGGCAGGGCCAGTGCTCAACCACAAGGGCTCCTGAGAACACAGGTCCTGGGCTGCCCAGGGCCTTGTGGGAGCAAGACCTAGTCCTCCTGTGGCTCCTCCCATGAGTATGTGGTGGGCCCAGATCCTGGCCTGGCATTACAAATGCACACTGCTAGCTGTCTATGAGGTCTCGGCCAGACCAGTGGATATCACCCACGGGGCATGTGTCTAGCAGCTTAGAGTGATCAAACATACCCTCATGGGTAGGACTTGTCCACCAGCCTAGAAAAGACAAAGACAATTCTCTTAGGGAGAAGATGGTGGTAAAGGCAGTGCCAGAGGGTCCCAGGCTTCTGAGTCAGAGCTTCCCAGAGCAGCACTGGCCCCGCGTGCGCACACGCGCGCGCGCGAACTGCACTGAAGCAGAAGACAGGATGCCTGAAAACGTGAGACTTGACCCAGCTCCCTTTTTTCGTGTTTGGAAGACAACAGCCTCAAAAGCTCCTTAGCAGGAAGCTTGCAGAAGACCAAATCCGGCATCACTTCCCTACAACCAACCTCCGCATAACTCAAGAGCCAGGAAGAGATGCTGAAGGACAGAAACCCTCTCAAGAGTCTTGGGTGCAAGTCTTGGCAAGGTGTCACCCGTAGTGTGGCCGTCCCACTGTACGAAGGACTTGCCCTCCCAGAGGAGCCTCTGACTCCAAGTCTGTGATTTCTCCGTCCCTGAACAATTGGATGGCGGCAGCTGACAAGTCTTCAGAGGTCGGGAAGGAGCTGTGCAAGTGTAGGCTAGCTTAGATTCGCGATTTGATGGGAAAGAAGCCCGCTGGAAATACCTGCCACCAGGAGGTCTGTCCCGGCTGAGCCAGGCCGCTGAGTCTCTCCGTGTCTGAGGTGCTGACTGACAGCGCAAGACACACCTCGAAGCCAGGCCCTGGGCGCCGTGGAACGTCCTTTGAGGCATGACTGCGGGGAAGGGCTGCTCACTCCTGCCTGAGAATGTGAATGCCACAGCCATACCACGAGAGGCTGTCCCAGGCAGAGGGAGAGAAAGCACATGGCCACCCAGGGACGCTGCTGGGCAGGGGGGCTACTACCTTCAAGGGCAGCCAAAAAGGAAGGTTCACTCAAACCTGGGGCCGAAGGTCAGCATCCCCCCGAGTTTCCACCTGCAGAGAGGCAGGATAGGTGAGCACCCAGAGGTGAGCTAGCTTCCTGCAGATGCAACGCCCCAAGCCCCCTGCCAACTCCTACCCTGGTTGGCAGCACCTGTCCCCTGGATGGTTCTCACGGGCGTTTGCGGAGGAAATCACTTGTGACTGCAGGTCGAAGGGAGTGCCTGATCAGGAGCACAGGCGAAAGTGAACCGCTGGGAGAAGTCAAAGCGCACAGCTGCGCGGCTCCAGGAACCAAACTCGGAAAGCGGACATTGGAAAGCAGAGCCAGTGCCCCCGGCAGATGAAGTGCCTGGCAGAGTTGAGGACTTGGGGGCAGAAGAAGCCTTTTCAACGGCGCATGCCCAGCACATTTTTGGGCATTTGTTACATAAACATGGTCTGGAAACCTAAAAGGGGGGCCGCTCCAGAGGCCAGGTCTTCCTCTTCTTCTCGGGGCAACAATAAGCCTGTGCTTGAAATTAATGTCCCAAATGTGGGAAATACACCTTGTCCTGGTCGCAGAGCATCTCTTTGAAATTTCCCCCCCTCCCCCCAAAAAGTCTCTGAAGTCATTACCCCTCCATAGTGGGTGCTTAAGAAAGAGCTGACGTTGACAGGAGACAGCCAATGAAAGGATGCAGGAGAAGCGGCAGGAACTGCTATCTCAGAAGTGGGGAAGGCGCAGTCGACCCTCCCCCTCTTTTTTCTTCCACTCTCTAGTGGAAGAACATGACCATTTCCAACATTCATGGAATCATTTTCTAAGAAACCAAACAATAGAGACTACATTTTAACATCCTAAAACTAATAAAAATGATTTCAGCTCTTTTCAAGGGTGCTACAAAAATAAGTTTCCATTTTTTTCTCAAAATGTCTAGTCTTCCCCCACTTACAGGGATCCCAAACTCCCAAAGGCTGTCCCTTTCAGCCTTCTGCAGCATTTGGCAGAGATGCACTGGTTTTGGTAACTTCTTCCAGACGACCCAGCCTTACCCGCACTCTGCTCAATGCTGCCCTCAATGGCCCCCCTCTGAGGTCTTGACCCCAGGAGACTGCCTCACTAGCCTATGAGCTCCAGGAAGGTTTGGAATGTGACTTGTATACCACCGTATTTTTAGCACCTTGAGGTGCCTGGCATGGAACAGGTGCTCAATCGACAGTAGCTGAATGAAGGACTAAGTGAACACCCGGAAAGGCTGGGGCCAGAGAGGCCAGGTAGAGTTGAGGGAGCAGGGTCGGACTACCTTTAAAGGTTCTGGTCCTCAAACAAGGATAGATCCGCATTGGACCTTTTGCTCTGACCCATCCTATAAAGCTCAATCCCAGGAATCCACAAGACTTCAAAGCAGGACCCCAGCCCCCCTCCTTAACCCGGTCTCTTTGGGGCAAAGGCAAACTCCCCTATACCCAGTGAATGTTGGTTCTGGGCCAAGGCTGGGGGTGAGACCAGATGACGGGACACCTGAGGACCTGTCTCTTTCGTGGGGTAGAGTGGTCCCTCAAGGATCTTGATGGGGGGGAGGAAGCATTAGGACAGAAGGGTGGGGGCCAGGGAGTGACGGCAGAGTGCTCCTCCCCCTGGGAGGGTTGGGAAGGTCAACAGGTCGGGAGGTGGCCACACCCATCCAGCCCAGGGGCCCTGCCCCTGCCGGGCCCCTACTTCTGCATGTCACACTGCAGCAGCAGCACAATGGATGGGTCACTCTTGGCCGCCTCTTTGAACTCCTCCAACGTGATCTGGTCATCCTTATCCTGGTCCATCTTCTTGAAGATCTTGTCCACACGCTGCTGGGGTGTGAGGCCATCCTGGTTCATGCGCATCATGATCACAGTGCCCACCATCTTGTAGATCGCCTGGGGGTGGGGGGTGGAGGGCGGAGAGGAGGGAGGTGTGAACACCCAGAGGGGGCAGGTAGGGCTGGGGCCAGTGATGGGGACCTGAAGGTGGTGGCAGAGAGGGTACTGGTGAGAGACAGATGCCAAGAAACATGAAGGAGACCCGAGATAGCTGGCCAGCATCGGAAACTCTGAGCGAGGCTCAGATCGAGCGACAGGAATGAACGTGGCCGAAACCTGGGTTTGGACTTAGAAAATCCATTTCTGTCCTGTGAATTCGTCTGCTTGTGGTATTTCTGTGAGCACTGCACTAAGTAATTAAGACAGACGCTGAGAGATCTGGCTTCTGGCATCAGCGCACTCTCCTACTACCTCTCCCACATACCTGGCTCCTCACCACCCCCAGGGCCACTGAAAGAAGGACAATAAGCCTGAGGGTCTTTCCGTGACTCTGCAGGGAACTCTCTGGCCCCTGAAACATTGTAAAGTAGCTAGCTTAATAAACAAAAAGGAAAACAAGTTTCTCACCAGAAGGAAGCCCGAGATAGCAGGCACCCTGAGTTAGTGTTTGCAAGGGTGGGGCGGGGGGCACTCGGTAAGGCTCCCTGGACTTGGACGGTGCTTCTGGCACTTGTTGGTTTTGTGACTGAGCCCTGCCTTGGTTTTCTTATCTGTAAAACAGGGATTCCAGCAGTCCATTCCCCAAAAGCGTTCTTGGGTAGTTCTTGGGTAGAGCGCTTCGCTCGGAGCCTGTCCTGCACTGAGAGCTGGACCGGTAATCACCAGCCGTGGGAGGTGGGCCGGGGGAGAGCTGGGGCACAGAAAGGAGCCCCCTGAGGCTGGAGAAGGCCAACCCGGGATGCCCGCACCTCCCGGGCCTCCCAGCGCACCTCGATGATCTCCAGCATCTCCAGGCGCGTGATGCGCCCGTCGCCGTCCAGGTCGTACATCTCAAAGGCCCAGTTGAGTTTCTGCTCGAAGCTGCCCCGGGAGGTGACCGACAGGGCGCAGATGAACTCCCGGAAGTCGATGGTGCCATCGCCGTTCTTGTCGAAGGTGCGGAAAGCGTGCTGCGCGAACTTGGAGGCGTCGCCATAGGGGAAGAACTGAGGGCGAGGGTGGAAGGGGTTGGGGCTCCCAGCCGGCCCACCGGCTCCGCCCTTGGCCGCCCTCCCGCTGCCCCCGCGTGGCGCCCACCTTGATGTAGAGCTGTTGGAACTCCTCCAGGTTGAGGATGCCGCTGGGGCAGTCCTTCAGGAAGCCCTTGTACCACTGCTTCAGTTCCTGCTCGCTGAACTCCGTGTTCTGAACCAGGTCCTCCAGCACCTCGGGTGCCAGCTTGCTGTTGGTCTTCCCCATGGCGGGGCCTGGAGGGCAAGGAGCTCTCTCTGCTTGGTGCTCCCCTCACAGCCTGTCTCCCAGGATCCCTCTTTCGACCGTAAGATGACCCATCTCAGCACCATTCCTGTGGCTGGGCTCTGCCTTCACCACATGCGATCCCCCACCTCCCTCCCCTTTATTACAACCCTTATAATAGGGCCTCCTTGCTCCACAGCAGGCCCTTCTCCTGCACACCGCATGGGCATGGCATGCCCCTTCTCCTGGCAAGCCCCCAGCCCTGGCTCTCTCAGCTGGGCACCAGCCTTCCCCCTCCCTCTCCTGTTCACTCCTCCCAGCACTACCCAGGCCCTTGGAACCAAGGCTCAACTCCTCTCCTTGCCTTCCCACACTCGGCCTCCTCCTACCCCTGCCTCTTCTATCAGTGACCCGGGCAGATTCTTCCCGTGACCCCTCGTCCTATTGCCGAATTTCTTCCTCAAGCCTTTCCTGGGCCACCCTAGCAGGTAGCTTCTCTCCCTCCCTCCTTGGTGCAGAGAGAAGCCCTGGCCTGCAGCATGGATGGCCCTGATTACATGCTGTTTTTCATTCGGACACTCATTCCCTGAGCATTTACAGAGGCTGACTGTGCGGTGGGGAGATGAAGCAGGCGGAGCCAGCCTTCAATAAGTCCTAATCAGGTCTGAGAGGCTGATTGCAAAGGGCCTTAACCCATGCACATGCAACTCATGCTTTGGACTCTACCCAGAGTGGACAGAGCTCTTGGGGGTTTTTACAGCAGGTGCTAGGAAGGGATCAGGGAGCCCTGGTGCTGTAGTGGTTACACGCTGAGCTGCTAACTGCAAGGGCAGTTCAAAAACACCGGCTACTCCGCTCCGTGGGAGAAAGATGAGACTTCCTACTGCCGTAAGGAGTCCCAGTCTTGGAAACTCCCGGGGGCCGTTCTACTCAGTTGTGTAGGGTTGCTATGAGTCAGAATTGACTCAATGGCCGTGCGTGTTGAAGAGAAGAGATCATCCTTTCCACTGATGTGTATGCTCTCAGTCAGCCAGGTCCTAAACGAAGTGCCAGGACTTGAAGAGCTCATGTGCTTTGGATTCTTCCTTTGGGCGTGGGCCAGGGACAGGCAGGAGAGCAAGAGGGGCTCAGCACAGCCCCTATGAGAGGTGACCAGACTTGCACTAGGGCACAGGTGATGGGGAGGTGGAGAGATGTAGATGGGCTGAGAGAGGTTAGGAGGGGGCACTGGCAGGATGTGGTGACTGACTGGAGATAGGGGGAGGGACAGGGGGTATTGAGACAGATGCTCATATTGGACTGAGGGGATGACGGTGTTGTCACTGCAGAGCAGATTTGGGGAGAATGAAGAGTCTGTCCCATTCTGGACTGTGAGGCTCCTCAAGTGGCCTGTACCAGGAGGAGTGTTTGCAGAGAGTGGTAGAGACCCTCTCCCCAAAGCCGGGCCCCAGCGAGCCTCCCCCACCCTCCCAGATCCTGAAGACTAGGTCAAACGAAACCTAAACTCACTGCTATCAAGTGCATCGCAACTCATAGCGACCCTATAGGACAGGGTAGAATTGTCCCGTGGGTTCCCGAGATGGAAAATTGTTATGAGAGAGGCCTCATTTTTCTCCCATGGAGTGGCCGGTCCTTTCTAGCTGCTCATCTGTGGTCAGCAGCCCAATGGGTCATCACTCATCACCAGGCCTCCTCTCTGCCTCCAAGGTAGGAATGCTCCTTTGGAGCCCGGAGCCCGGGCCCCAGGACTTGGCCTGCAAGCTGCCTTTGTTCTGCTTGGAGTTACTGGACAGGGACCAGGTCCCCCATCCCGGTAAGCCTGACCTCAAGCTGCTCAGAAACAGCAAGCCCTCAGGCTGCTGGCAGGAGTGCTGCCGCCACAGCCCACAACCTCAGGCCAGTTCTGATCCGGATCTTTACTGCTGGGGTGGGGGTGGGGGTAGGGGT
>NW_022111357.1:3674017-3695821 GCF_000313985.2 Echinops telfairi | reverse complement strand
GGGTGGGTGGGTGGGGGTGCTCGAAACAACCAGGCCTGAGGTTGAGTTGCTCCAAGCCTGAGGGACCCCAAGCTAGTTACAGGATCCTTCTGGGCTCAGATTCCACTCCTGAGCCCCGAGGAAAATGGAGGTGCAGTGGAGGCAGCAACAGCCTCTGGGAGAAGGGGGGCAGGGGAGCATGCCATTTCCAATTCCCTGGGGCTGTGGGCTTCACATGACCAGAGCAGGGCCAGTGTCAAAGATGCCTCTGGAAACGGACAGAGAGAGGCAGGCTCCCCTTCTAGGTGCTCCCCTCCTCCCCCACACACAAGTCCAAAGGACTGGGAAGGCCCAGGAAGTCGTCACAGAAGCTGGAAAGCCCAGAGGCCGAGGTGTCTGTTGGGCGGAGGCAGAGCCTCTCCCCACTGTCTTCTGTGGGACCCGTCTGGGTGTCTGCGTGAGAATGGGATCTGTGTGTGGGAGGGTATCAGCGCATGTGCTGCGAATCTGTCAGAGCACATACATCTCTGTGTGTGTCGTGGTGCTGTGTGGGTCTCACCTCCTGCATCCTTCTCCCCTTCCTGTCTGCCCACAATTCTCAGTTTCCCGAGGCTTCGCCCATTTCCTGCCTCAATATGGCTTCAGACCCACTGAGGACTGTGGTGGCTTCTCCTTTATTTCTCTCACTCCCTCCACTGCTCTGCTATCTGGCATCAAAAAAACAAGCAAAAACAAAAAGCGACACCGAGCCACCCTATAGGAGGGGATAGAACTGCCCCTGTGAGTTTCCGAGACTGTATCTCTTTACAGAAGTAGAACGCTCCATCTTGCTCCCAGATCTGGCACAGTCCTTTAAAATCATCCCTTTATTTTTATGAAAACTGAAGCCCAGACTGAGGGGAGAACTGGCTCACGCTCGTGAAGCAGGTCCGTGGAAGGGTCCAAATGAGCCAGCAGCTAGGCTGATGCCATGCCACCTGTCCAGACTGCCCTCTTCAGTGCAAGGGGACACCTGTCCAGCCCACAGGGACTCTTTCTGACCTCCACATCCTATCCAGGGACAGCAGAGCTCTGGCGCCCCTCTCGGCCTCACTGGGACCATCTTGTCTGTGCTTTGGGCCAGGGTCTCTGATACACAGTCAATACTTCCTATGAGAGGATCCAACCAGCACCTGTGACTCAACAGGTGCACCATCAGACTCCTCCTCAGCCTGGGCTGGTCCCTTCCTCCATCTCTCCATCTGCTGGATGATCTGCTTTCTCTCCCTTCCCCTAAGTCCAGTTTGCCTCAAGGTGCCCACCTTTCTAGCCCCACTGTCCACTGCTCCCCCTCCCAACCCACACCCCTTCAAGCTAGGCTTCTCACCTATTCGTTTAGCTGTTTTCCATACCTAGGCTGATACAGGTTCTCATCAGCCTGACTAAAGTCCACTTCCTTATGATCAACCTCTCCCAGCCAACGGCATAGGCTCAGTACTTGGGCGTGGGTCGACCCTGCAAGGCCATGAACTTCAGCCACCACCCGAGTGTAAACTTCGGGGCTCTTGGATCCTCACCTGGTGCTGCTCTAAAATTACAGGGATAGATCTGATTTGGTTTAACTTGCATTAAACACTTGCCCAGGCCAGAAAGTTCCCAGGCCTTTTATGCTCAACATCAAGGAGCTTAGTGCGTCCCAATATGGCCTCATTCTCCACCGAGCAATTTTCACAGACTGGAAAGTCCTTCGGCCTTTGTTCTAACTTTGCTCTCCTGTAGCTTCCCATCACTGGTTCCAAACTGCCCTCTTTGGCTGCACAGAACTGCCCTGCGGAGACGTAAAGGCTGTGCCTGGAACGCACCCTTTGGTGGATTACATGGAAGGGGCAGAGCCCCCTCCTTCCTCCTAAGAATGTATGTCAGGCTGGTTTTATTTATTTCTGGTAGGAGATGGTAGGATGGTGGGAGACTATCATCACACCCACTTCCAAGATAAGCGAACCTAGACCCAAGGAAAGGAAAGGGTTACCCAAGGTCAACCAGAGCTCCGAAGCAGCAAAGTGAAGTCCAGAACCCAGCTGGGGGCATTTTCTGCTGGTGCACTGGCCCTGCTAAATGTGAGCAGACCCCTTTGCTAGACTCTTGAGGACTGACCTCCAGCTCTGAAGGAATTAGCACTGTCCACAGACAGAGCCAGTGTCCCTTCTGGGCTCGGAGGCCATTTCCAGAGGACAGGGCTCAGGGCTGTGGGTTTAGAATGGGGAGGTGGCAGTGAGGGAGGGAGGGGCTGCGGAAGGCAATAATCCCACACCCTTGCCAGCTTCAGAGGAGCTGGTGCTGAGGCAGTTGCCATAGTGACAACAGCTCCCTGGTCAGGAGATTTTCTCTTTCCTTCCTCCTCTTTCTCTTCTCCAAGCAGCAGCAGGAGCAGCGGTCAGGTCTTTGGGCTTCAACTGGGCAAGACTTCTCTCTCTCCTCGCTAAGTAAGACGACGCAGGTCATGTTAAACACAAGGTGGGCCATGTTGGCCACCCCCATCATGGCTGTCCATGAAAAGTCCTCACAGCTCAGGGGGAGAGTGGAAGGGTCCTGTCCTCCTCCTGCACCCCCGCATCCTCCCCACCCCCAGAACCAGAGTAGGTCAATGCTGGCAGGTCGCTAAGATGATCTCATCCAGCCCACCCCCTTGCCCGGGGATGGTCCAGAGAGGGAAGTGACTTGGCCAGTCGAACTTGAGGCAAAGACAACCTTTGAATCCAACTCTGCCCTCCCACTGAGGCCCCATTAGGGAAAGGAGCCACCCAGGCCACATGGAGATTTGGCCTGATCCCATCAGGAGGGTGGGAGAGGGGACAGCTAGAGGGGATGCCAATGAGAAAGCCATCTGAGGGTAAGAGTGAGTGGGCAGGCGTTAGCAGCAGAAACGGAGAGGACAAGGTTGATCTTCAGGGAGTGGTGTCCCTGACTTAAACTCCCATCAAAAAAGCCCAAAGCATGGGGACTCTGCCTAAAACAAGCCCCTCCCCCCCAATGGATTGTTGAAAGATAGTGTTTTCCAGGAGGGAAACTGGAGTGGGAGGGCGGTGCATTCAGAGGGGCCAATGTGAGGTGGGACTGGGCTCTTACAGATGTGGAGACTGTGTTCGGAGGTGGGGGCTCCGGGCTCTGAAGTTCGGTGAGCTGCTAGTGGGGCTGGTTGGTGTGGGTGGGGGCTATATGGAGGTGGGAGGTTGCTATGGGGCTGTGAGACTACCTATCGCCAAAGCAACAGGAGGAAGGGTAATTGGTACTTTCTCTAGCACGAGCAACCCCCCACCGTGCGTGTGTGTGTGTGTGTGTGTGTGTGTGTGTGTGTTCAGGGCCAGAGCTGTGGTTGCTTGTGGTTGGAGGTGGGATAAGGGTGCAGTTCTATCTCCCTTCCAGGAACCTTCAGGCTGGGCTGAGGCAGTGTTCCCTCCGCCGCCTTGGGGCAGGCCCTCTAGATGCTGAGGCCCGTGTGGGAGCCCGGGGGCAGGGAGGTGAGTCAGGAGGGGCTATAGATAAGGATGGGAATAGGTGGTCAAGGGACAGGAGACAAGGATTCGGCCTCTAGGGGTGCCTCCGAGGTCCCGCTCCACTCACCTTACCTGGGGCCGCTCGCCGGGTCTCGGGGTGGCTCGGAGCCTGGGCGGGCCGCGGGGGACAGAGACTGGCTCTGGGATTGTCGGTCTGGCTCTCTTAGGTCCGCGCTGGAGCCGCCTCCCAGCTTTTGTAGCGCTAAGTGCTTCGCCAAGGCGACGCGATTTGCATAAACCCCTCCTCATCTCGGACAGATGGGGCGTTGATTGGCTCGACTGGGGCAGAGTGACAGGCGAGGTTTCAGGTGGAGATGGGTGGCCAGCCAGGCCTGGCTGCAGCGGCGGCAGCAGCGAGCCCCTCCCGCCCGCGCTGACCTTCCCCGCTTCGGGAGGAAAGGAAGGGCCGCCCTCGCCACCCCCGCCCAGACACTCGGACCCCCGGCTACAGTCCGGGGTGAAGAGTGTCAACATTTGAAACGGATTTGCAGAATCCACCGCGACGTTGCTATGGAAACAAGAGAGCCACAGTGGAATCTCTGAGCTTCCTTCCCGGGCCCCAGCGGGGGTGGGGGTTGGGGGCGGAAAGGGGATGAGTCACAAGATGTGGACGCCCCCCCCCTAATGCCCCACCCGAAGTTGAAGGGGAGCAAAAAGGAGCTGCTGAGTGGGAGGTCTAGCGGGCCCGGCCTTCACGCCAGCCCCTCCTGCACGCCCTCCCCGCGCAGCCCGAGGGCAGAGAGGAGGGTAGGTGGGCGCAGGGAGCGCAGTGTGGACGCTGAAGGGCCCAGCCTAGCCCTGGACTGCCTCCGGCCCCCGCTGCAACCCCTGAGGCCCATCCCTCCCCAAGCAAGCCCTCCCTAGTGCCCACGGCTCCCCCCACCCCCGACCCCTCGCGTCCTCTTCTAGGACCCTCCACCTGCACCTCGGACCCCGCCACTCCCCGCCCTCGGGTCCCGTAGACGGATCCCGTCCCCAGCCGCCGCCAGTCTCGGGCCTCGGATGTTGACACAAGCCAGAGGCGGTTTACACTGAGCGGGTCTGGAAGGTTTCAGGGCTTCGGGGACACCTCCCGCACTTGGGGGTCTCCCCAAAGCCCGGCCCGGCAGTCCTGGCTGCATCAGCGGCCGAAAGCTCCCGATAGTGGGAAGGCACCCTTCACTCCAAACCCGGGGCACAAGGGGAGCAGATAGCCTCTGGCTGGGCCACGTGCGGGGGCGGGGCTTCTCGGGAAACTGTCCGAAGCGGGGCGGGGCGTCTGGGGACCGGTCGAATGAGAGCGGGGAGGCTGAATCGTCCCGGAGAAGAGGCGGGGCTTCTCCTGAAGTGAAACCTGGGGCCTGTTGGGATGGCGAGTGGAGACCAGGCGTCTGGGGCTGAGCCCAGTAACTCCGGGCCAGGCCCTCTGGGCTGGAGGCGGGCTACCTTCTTCTTTAGGAACTGTCCTACCCCACCCTACTCGGATTTTGCTGCCCCATTTTTCTGACGCAATCAGTTTCCTGTCTGGTCCCCTAGCAGCGTGCAAGCTCCCTGAGGCTCCAACTAGGAGGGGCATCCCTAGCCCCAAGGTGTGGGTGACTCACAAAGTAGGTACAGGTACCTTCAAAGCTTCAACTGGATCACTTCCTGGGAACTCCCTGTGCTCTTCCTTGCTGTCTGTAATAGTCCCAGGAAGGCATGAGAAACTTCTGGGAGACAGCCAGAGAATGGCACCTGAGGTCTTAAATGGAGTCTCATTTTTGCCGACAACCCCACAGATAACTGTGAGCCAAACCTTTCTCTCTCAACATCCCTGGGGGTCTGTAAAAGGTGGGTGCTGGTACAGGAGGCTCGGAGGGACGGGAAGAATCTCAACTAGGAGGCTGCTCCAGGATTGCTTGTCATCCTGGGCTCCTTCTGAAAATCTACCGTTTGAAACCTTTATGCATCACAATAGAACACTGTCCAAGGCTCTGACTTTGGCCGTGTAGTCAGGAAGGGTCAATCACCAGAGGAGGGCACTGTGTGCAGTGAATTGGCAAGACTGCGAGGGTGCGGGAGACCTTCCATGAGCTGTACTGGCACACTGGCTGCAAGGATGAACTCGAAGACGCTGGTGATTCTCGGGTCCATGCAGGACCGCGCAGCATTTTGTTCTGTTGTACGTGAGCTGCAGTGCGATCACCAGCAGTACTCTATCTAATCTGATGGCTCTAGTGGATTCGGAAGCCACTTAAGGACAACTAAGGAGCCCACATGGGGCTGGCTGTGGGGTGGGCATTGGCCTGCTAGCCAAAATGTGGACAGTTTAAGCCCACAAGTCGCTCTGTGGGAGTCTGTCAGATCCTATTAAGACTTACAGTCTTGGAATCCCTAGAGAGGGTCAGTATGAATCTGAATTGGCTGGATGGCAGTGGGTGGGTGGGTAACATCTATTGAGAGTGTAGATCCACTGGCGGTGAAAATGGTTTGCCCTTGACTACCAATCAAAAGGTTGGCGGTTCAAACCCACCCTGAGGTATCATGGAGGAAAAGCCTAGTTATCTGCTACCAGAAAGTTACAGTCAAGAAAGCCCTCTGGACTTCCGTTGTACTCCATAGCACATGAGGTCAGTGGCCATGAGTTGGAACCAACTTGATGGCAATAGGTTTGGTTTCAAGATTTTTGAGAACTTATTGACTTTGGGTCAAGGAGTCCAGGAAGCACAGTAGGCTAAGCATTAGGCTGCTAACAGAGATGTTGGTGGTTCAAACCACCAGTTACTCCAAGGGAGAAAGATGAAGCTATATGCTCCCCTAAAGATCTGTAGTCCCAGAAACCCTGAGGACAAGTCTAGGAGTTTGTCTTAAGAGTTGGAATTGGGAGGGAGGGGAAAAAATGAGGAGCTGATGCCAGGGGCTTGGGTGGAGAGTGGATGTTTTGAGAATGATGAGAACAATGAATGTACAAATGTGCTTTACCCAATTGATGTATATATGGATTGTGATAAGAGTTGTATGAGCCCCTAATAAAACAATTCAAAAAATTAAATTAAAAAAAAAAAGAGGGAATTGGTTCCGTACCAGTGGCCTTGATCTGGGTTGGTTTGGTTTGGGTACTTTGTGTTGGATGCTACTCCTCATAAGGTTTTCACGATCTAGGCACTATTATTAGGAACCCTGGAGGCATAGTGGTTACACAAGGTCAGCAGTTCAAAACCACCAGCTGCTCCTCGGGAGAAAGACGAAACTTTCTACTCTCGTGAAGTTAAACAGTCTCAGAAATCCACAGAGGCAATTCTACCCCTGGGAATCGCTGTGAGTCGGCAAGGACTTGATGGCAATGAGTGAAGTGGAATGGAGTGGAGTGGATTATTATTCCCATGTAAGAGATGAGGAAATGATGTGTGATTGACCCAAGTTCACTTAGCTAGTACAACTTAGAGCTGAGACTTGAACCCACAACCTGACTGGAGAACCCACCCTCTTGGTCAGCACACAAGATTACCTCACCTTAAGCTCCTTCAGGTTCTCCAGGAGAAGGACCTAGGATTGGAATCTTTGTTTCTGACTCCCCAGAAGTATTAGGAAGGAAAGCCCCGCCTCTTGGGAGCAGCTGCTCCATTGTAGAGTCCACTAAGCTCATGGGTGCCAGGAGCAGCAGTACAGCAATCGGGACCCACTGCCACCGAGTCAGTTCTGACTCAGAGACCCTGGAGCTTGAACGACAAGGGGCCAGCCCCCATCCCCTGGCCCTAGCATTAAGCATGGGAACCAGGGATCCCAGGTGAGATGGAAAGGAAGGCAAGGGGCGGGTGATGCACCCGGAGATACTGGGTTTGCTCTGGTTCTTTAAACAGGCAGGATCCCTCACGCAGCAGCCCGACCTATAATTCTCTAGGAGGTTCCTCTGGCCCCGAGGTCCCTGAACTCCCAATCACAACCCATTTTCATCTGCTCATACAACTCGACTCTGAGACACTGGGCTTAATCCTGCGTCTGGCCCCTGGGTTGGATGTTTAAAACAGGAACAGCTGGCACCAAGTTGCTGCACTATATGCCAGCCATGATTTTTATCTGCATCATCTCACCTAATCCTAAAGATGACCACTGTCAGAGGTGATATTAAAAATGCCTGGCAACCAGGGAAGGCACATATGTTACCAATCACAATGGCTGTTGGCCTTAGTGCTAGATCAAGGACTTGCTAGCTGTTTTGCCAAGAGTTAACACTGTAGTGATTAGATCAAGAGAAGGGGGTTAAGGGTAAGGGAGGCGCTAGGATGGTGAGGGGTTCAAGACTATAGCCATTTATTTACCAGTCAATTTTGAAGTATTTTGACTTTGAACTACTAAAGACAAACTAGAAAGAAAGTCTTAATGATCTGCTTGCATGATCCAGCCAAGAAAACTCTATGGACCTTAACCATTGGGTCCGCAGCCAATGGTGGATCTGGTGCAGGACCAGGCAGTATTTCCACCCATTGTATATGGTGTTGCCTTGAATCAGGGCTGACTTGATAGTGGCTAATAACACTTATTATTGTCATTTCATGGCAGTGGAGTGGAAGAGAGGGGCCCTGATGGCGTAGTGGGTTACACATCAGCAACCGGAGAAAGATGAGGCTTTCTACTCCTGCAGAGAGTTAATTCTGACTCAGAAACTCACCAGGGCAGTTCTACCCTATCCCCGAGGGTCTTCATGAGTTGGAACCAACTCGACAACAGTGAGTTTGGTCTGGGTTTTGGAATGGAGAATCAGAGAGGTTATAAAACTCGAGCTTTGTAACAGCTCATTAAAGACAAAGCTGGGATTCAGAGCTAATCTCTCTGACGGGTCTCTGTTCTTAGGATGGAGTAGCATCCAGAATTGCGCCCCCCGTTCTACAGTTGAAGGCTAAGCCAGAAGGAGGTGGTTTAAGTTCTGTGGCGTTGTCATGACCTTGCTGTTCTCGGCTGGGAGCCTTGGCAAGCATCTTGTTCCCACATTGTTGAAGGAGTGGGCCATGCTATGGGTAGAGGGGACACAGGAAGGACTTAAGCAAGGGCAGAGGTCTGCAGGCAGTGGCCCCTCCAATCTGCTTCTCCTAAGGTTGGCATTCCTCTCCCAGGTGGTCTCCAGCACTCCTTTTAAGATGGATAGCCTCAGCCTCACCTGGTGCAGCTGGAATGCCCCAGGGTCCTAGATACCCCGCAGCCTCCTTGCAGCCAGGAGAGGGCGAGGTCACCAGAACTGGGTTCACTCCCTTTCCCCATTGACTAAGTAGGAGTCTTTTAAATTTCCCAAATAGAAATCTCTCTCTCTTTTAATCTGTTAATACATGATGGCTTAAAAAAAAAAAAAAGAGGTCTCTAGAGAGTAGAAATGTCCTAACCCCTCCCTTGAATGGTAACCCACTACAAAGGGCAGGATGGGTGTTTTTGCCTGCCCTGCATCCATTCCTCCGTCTGCTGGACAGTCCTCTTAGGTGCACAGACGCTAGACCAGGTTGCATGTGTTTGCAGCACAGGTGTATCACTTGATAGCTGTGTGACCAAACGCAAGCTGTTCAACATCTCTGTGTCTCAGGTCTCCTCATCTGTATCATACGGATGATACCCATCTCTCAGGGCTATTCTGAGGATTAAAGCAGTTAATGTATGCAAAGTGCTTAGAACAAATTTAACTTTGGGGAATAACCCAGCTCCTAGTGTGTCTTAGTGAGACTCCTAGTCCAGGTGTCCTGCCTCCTCTTGGACCAGATTCAAGGCTAAATGGACCTTTTCTCATCCGAATCTCGAATGACAAGTGGATGGCAGACATTTAGCATTGATTTATTCCGGGACAGTGCCCTGATGGCCCTGAGGGCACTGTCCTATTTGTCCCTGCTACTACTTGGACCCCTCCGGACACTCGGGGGCATGTCCTTTCCGAGACCTGCTTCCCCTGCCTCTGCTTGGATCCTGTGAGCCGCCCTTGATCCCTTCCTACAATTTCACTTTTGATGTAAGTTATCAAGAAGTGATTTCTGTTTGCTTGCCGAGAGCACATACGTTTGTCATATTTCTCTTTATCAGTAATGAGTCATTGTTCCAAGTGACTGAAAAGCCAACCCACCCACAGTGGGTTAGGCAGAAAGATAATTCGAGAGTTCCCGTCAAGGGAAAAAAACAAAAGTAGATTGGATTTTATGGCTGGCTGGCTTCAGGGGCTTAAACCATGTGATTAATAGCTGGCCTCTCTCCAGGGCTTGGCTTTGCTCCCTTGAGTATTGATTTCATACCCCCCCCCCACCCCCGCACCCCCGCAGCCTTTTTTGGGTAATTCATCTGATTTTTGCTGTTTCAGATACACACAGCGGAGTCTACGCCAATTCCTCAGGGTCTACATGAGCAATTTAGTGGCCCCGACGACATTCATCGAGTTGTCGACCATTCTCACCTTCCTTTGCTGAGTTGTTCCTCCCCCATTCACATAAAGTCGCTGTCCCCTACGTTGCCCCTCTGATTGTTCTAGTTGCTGTTGGCGCTGTGGTTCCATGTCGACAGAGCTGAAGCGAGCACGGTGCTCAAGGCACACGTTCACTGTCGGTGTGTGCCACCGAGTCCATGCCAACTGGCAGCAACCCTGCAGGACAGAGTAGAACTGCCTCCAAGGTAGACTGCCACCTCCTTCCCTTGGGGAGCGACTGCTGGGTATGAACCACCTACCTTCTGGTTAACAGTCCCTTGGAAAACATACATAACATGATATATATATATAATGTATAGTAAGAACATGTATATAGCTGTCTGCTCCTATAAAGACTTACCACCTCAGAAACCCCATATAAGTCCTGTGAATTGGAATTGATTCAATGGCAGTGGTCTGTTTGTTTTTTAATACACATACACACACACACACACACAGGTTTCTTAGGCTCTATTCTCCAGAGCAGTACAATCCGTGCTATGTATCTATTTATCTCAAATATATCTGGAGAAAACAATGCCTCCCGCAGTTGAGGAGGTGGGCAAGTTTTAAATCCATGGGTCAGATGTAGGCTGGCGGCGTCTCAACTCTCAGAGCCGCAAGGGCTGATGAATCCCAGCTCGGCAGATCAGCTCGCAGGCTTCTGGCTGCAAGAGTGAACGCACCTGAGGTCTGTAGGTAAGACGATGGACTACTCATGACTCTCAGGAGCAGCTCAATCCAAAACGCAGGGGATCAATGACAAGCCGGATGCAGGATCCAGTCCCAGTGAAGAAGGTAAGCAAGCTTTCCCACGGCATACACTGAGGTTGGAAGCAGGCCACACGCTTCAGGAGCCTTTCTTTCCACGGATTGTCTGCTCATTTCATGACTGACCCACCAACCTGCTGCCATCAAGTCTGACTCCCAGTAATCTGATAGGACAGAGTCCAGCTGCCCCTTCGGGTCTCCAAGGCTGTAGATTCTTATTTTCCTAAAAAAGGCCCCATCTTTCTCCTGCAGAACCGCTATTGGCTTTAAACTGCTAACCTTTTGGCTAGCAGCACAGCGTGCAACTCGCTACTCCACCAGAGCGCCTTTCCCGTCCTGGAGGTGGTCACGTTGTGTAGCTCTTGTCAGGGGGGATTGCTACGTCTTAACTGCCACCCCTGAGACTCCGGGCCCAGCTAAATGAACACTAAACCTTAACTATCACAAAGGGCTTCAAAGATGTTGGGGGAAATTCCATTGTCTTTTCATCTTCATACAAACTTGTTGACGTTTGGAGTCTCTCTCCTTTAGAGAGAGAGAGAGACAGGCAGGCCGACAGAGATATGCCTTCAAGATAGACCTGACACAAGTGGCTGAGCCTCCCTCCAATTCAGTTTTCTAGTCTGCCAACGGGAATTACAGTGAGACCTGCTGTGTGCAGAGTCAATGTGGATAAAGTGCTTAGCAAAGTGCCTGGCACAAATAAGCTACATCTTCACATAACTACCTAAATCACGGTTGTTCCATGCTCTGTGAGCCGGGGCAAAGGCTAAGCTGCTACAACAAATAGACCCAAACATCTTTGCATAACTGGTTTATTTCTTGTTTACCTAACAGTCTAGAGTGGGTATTGGGTTGATGGGGACTTGGGACTCTAGGTGTCTTACCTTGTCATTCTACCATCTCCCCGGATTTCCAGCCAATGGAAAGGAAAAGTGGAAGTGGGGGAGGCGCAGATGCTTCGTAGGAGCACACATCCCTGTCCTTCACAGACCGAAGTCGGCCTAGTGTTTTAATACAAAACACGGGACACAAAAGTATTGGAAGGACTGGTAGGGACAAAAACGCAGACTATGATGCTACTCAGCGATTTCTAATTGCTGGAGGCTACAACCACGTTTAAGCTGGCAGGGGAGGGGGGGGGGAGTGTGGGCAAAATCAAAATCGGTGGCACCCAGAGCCCGTATTTATTGCAGGCACTGAGACCCTTGCCGCCACCACTGGCCTGCAGGAAGCCAGGAGCGCACACGCTTGTTGATGCTACAGCCCAGAAACCTGACGTCACTGGCTGCTGTTACTGTTAGTGCCAGAGTTCCTGAGTGCCACCCTGCTGAGGGAGCTGGCATTCCTGTTATCACCTCTACCACCACGGGGACAGTCGTTCTGCTTGAGCAGAAACGAGGAGCTGGTCCCCATATTGCTGTTTGGGGACAAAACTTCTCTCTCCATTCGTTCTCCCAAGTCCCCATCAGTGCCACTCCTTGGCCAAACCTCACAGGAAGCTAATTGGTAATGGAATCGGAGAAATGTCGTTTGCAGACGTCCAGCACGTGGAAATGCAGAGGACAGCCTAGTGGGATGGGAATAAAACCGAGACGGGACAGACAAGGGTCAGACGCAGAACGTCCAGGCAGAAAGATGAAGCAGTAGACTCTGATGAAGAGTGACTGTCTTGGGGGGCGGGGAAATGCAAAAAGAGCTGGTACCGAGGGCTCAATAGAAAGTAAATGTCTAGAAAAAAACGAGGGCAACATATGTACAAACATGCCTGATTCAATTGATGTGTGGACTGTGACAAGTGACAGCCGTAGAAGCCAACAGGAGCAGTGCTGCTCTTTCCTGCAGGCTCCCTCCGAGTCGCCATCAACTCATGGCAGGAACTGAAGAAGTTGCACTTCCAGCCCGCTTCCCCTAGTGTTTGCCCAAAGAGGTCACGTCAAAACTGGTCCAGGAGTCTCTCTGCCTTCACCGCTCCATCTCCGTAGGAAGGGCCGGGCACGAGTGCTGGCATTCTTCTTCTCTCCTCTCCTCATTCCTTGTGGGTGAATGAAGACCAGTCAAAAGGATTGTTACAACGTCACAGAAACCTTTGCAGGACAAAAATTGCCATCTGGAACCTATTGTTTCTTGGCATCTCATCCATCTAGGTCCAGACACTTCTGGAGGGAGTGTTCCCACCGTTCTCCCCCTCCCAGGGAAATTCTGATTCTCTGATTCATTCCGTGTCAAAATGGCAGTCTGGGGACTCCAATGGCATCCTCGGGGGATTCAAGTCATCTCCCTTTTCAATGTTCTTTTGAGTTTGCGGAGCAAAAAGAACCCGGAAGGGGCAAGACCAGAGCTGTAGGGTGGCTGAGATAAGGTTTCCCAATGAAATTCCCATAGACAGCCTTTGCTAACCCCAAGGAAGGAGCAGGTGCATTAGAAAATGATTGTGGCAACATATGTTCAAATATGCTTGACACAGTTGATGTATATGGAATGTTATATGAACTGTAATAGCCCCCAATAAAATGATTTTTTAATGGACAAAAAAAATCAGTTGTATCTAGGTGGATCAATTTATTTCCAGGTTTTCTGTTCTGCTCTATTGGTCTATGTTATCTACTGTTGTTTCCATACAGGGATATGTTCTGACTACCGTGGCTATGTAATAGGTTTTCAGGTAGGTTCTGAGATGTATGTAGTGGGTTTGAGAAGCGAGAGACTTTCTATTGTGTTCTTCTTGAGTAGTACTTTTCTTACCCTGGGCCTCCTTCATTTCCATATAAAATTGGTGATTAGTTTTCCCATCTGTTTAAAGAATGATGCTAGAATCTCAAATGGAATTGCATTATAGTTATAGATTGCTTTGAGTAGTATCAACGTTTTCACAATGTTAGATTTTCCTATCCATGAACATGGAACATTCTTCTATTTATGTAGGTCTCTCTATTGTTTTTTATAGTGTTGTTTTGCAGTTTCCTTTGACCAAGTCTTTTGTTAGTCTAGTTAGATTTATTTTGAAGTATTTCATCTTGTGGGTGGCTATTGTAAATGGTACTGTATTCTTGAGTTCCTTTTCAGAAGTCTCTTCATTAATATACAGGACTCTGATAGATTTTTGTGTGTTTTATGGTCTTCTACCCTGACTATTGGCAAATCTTTATTATTTACAATAATTCTCTTGTTGAGTCTTTGGGGTCTTATTTCTTTCTTTAACGTTTTATTAGGCACTCTTACAGATATTATTGCAATCCACGGTTCCATTAGATCAAGTATGATTGTACAGCTTCAGTCATCATCTTTTCAATCCACTTTCTTTCTTCTTGAGCTCTTTGATATCAGCTCCCCTTTATCCCCAAGGATCATATCATCTGCAAATAGAGTTGTACTTCTCATTTGCCAATCTGGATGCTTTTGATTTCTTTTTGTTGTCCAATAGCTTTTGCTAAGGTTTCCAGCACAGTGCTAAATAAATGGGGGGATAAAGCACACCCTTGTCTAGTTCCAATTCCCAGGGGAAATGCATTCAATTTCTCATTGAGTGAGATGTTTTTGGTATATGGTCAGTATTATGGTGCAGATTTCCCTCCTAGTCCTACTTTGTTCAGTGCTCTTATCTAGGATGGGTGCTGAATTTTGTCAAATGCCTTTTTCCTTTTTTAAAATTTATATGGTGGATCACATTGATTGCTTTTCCATGTTGAACCATCCTTGAATATTTGGTAGGAATCACACTTGATCGTGGTGAATACACACACACACATATAGTTGTTGGTTTCTATTGGCTGAGAAGTTTTGCATCTATGTTCATAAGGCATATTAGTCCATGAACATAGTTTTGCATCTATGTTCATAAAGCATATTGGTCCATACTTTTCTGTTTGGGTCATGTCTTTGCCTAGTTTGGGTGTCAGGATTAGCTCACTTCATAAAATAATGTGGGAGTCTGCCTTCCCTTACCATATTCTGGGATAGTTTGAGTGGAATTGGTATCAATTCTTCTCTGTATATTTGGTAGAATTCTCTGGTGAAGTCAACCATCAGGTCTTGGACATCTTTTGGTTGGGAGTTTTCTAATGGCCTTATCTATGTCTTCTTTTGTTATGAGTCTGTTAAGATTTTCTACATCAGTCTGTGATAGTTTAAGTAGATAGGGTGTTTCTATAAATGTACCCACTTCTAAAATTTGTAGGAGTACTGTATTGTATTGATTCTATATTTAATTTCAGCTGGTTCTGTTATGATGTTGTCTGTTTTGTTCTTTATTCATGATAATTTGTATCTATTTCTTTTCTTTTGTTAAGTGGTGTGTTAACTTTGTTAATCCTTTCAAAGAACCCACTTCTCTGGTTGATTCTTTCTATTGCATTTGTTTCGGACTCATTCACTCCTGTTCTAATCCTTTTCTTTTCTTCTGGCGCCTGAACACTTATTTTGCTGTTTCTATTCTGATTGTGGAAGGCGTTGGACTAAGGTGTTGGCTTTGTTTCTTTCTACTAACTTTTCTTTGAGTTAATTAGGTGGGATTCTTACATGTCAGATAACCAAATTTGTATTCAACAGTTTAAATTACTTCTTTTTTGATGTGTTTGTTTATTGCTATAAATTGTCCTCTGAATGATGCTTTTTCTGTATCCCAAAGGTTTTGCTGTGTTGTATTTTTCTTTTCTTTTCTTTTGTTTCAAGGAATTTAAAAGTTCCATCCCTTATTTCTTCAATAACTCAGGGTATTGTTCAATCTCCAGGGATTTAATATTTTCCTTGATCTTCATATTGCTGATTCCCAATTTTACAGCACTGTCATCAGAGAAGATGGTTTGCAATATCTCATTGTTGTGAAATGTATGAAGCGTTGCTTTGTGGCCCAACATGGGCTCCCCTCTGGACAAGGCTCTTCGTGCTCTGGTAAAGAATGGACAGCGTGCTACTGTTGGCTGCCAACAACTTCTTCATTGTTCCACCTTTTGAGTTCGTGAGATCCCACTATGAGCCTTCTAACATGTCCTCTCCAATGTCTTCCTCCAGCATTCCTCCCTCCCACCCCTTTCTCCCCTGAAGTTAGCCAGATCTGGTTTCCATGGATTGTAGTCATTGACCCTTGTTTAGTAGAGGCCTTTCAAGGTCAGACTGGAGGTGCAGTGAGAAGCAGGTGCCAGCAGAGGGGGCTGTGAGCTTACTCTGAAGTGGCCTTTGTGTGACTCGAAGATTTTTGAAGGCCTTTGAAGAGAGGAGGCCAGCCTACCTGGAAAGGGTTCTTCTTTGCAGGTTCTGTTCTTACAAGGGTAGGGACAGTGTACAAGGAGATGGTAAGGTGGAGTGTCAGGGCTTCGTTCTGATCACAGCGGCAACAGGTACTTCATTCACTTTGTGGTCTTTACCACGTCTTAACCTAACTTCCAGGTGTCCTCGTTTGGAAAGCTGGGGTAAAGCCCAAAGAGACCAAACCTATTGTCCTTTACTGGATTCCAACCCATGGCAACTCTATGTGTTACAGGGCAGAATTGCTCCATAGAGTTTTCTTGGTTGATGGAATATCACCTGGCCTTCCTTCAAAGGTGCTTCTGGGTGGCTTTGAACCACAGCTTTTAGGTTAGTGGAAGATCACAAACCATTTGCACCCCCCAGGACTCTTAAAACTGGGATAAAACTTGAATTATGAGGCGGCATCTAGGAACTGACTGGGAAGGTACCTGTGTATTAAGGTACCAAAGTGAGGGGGCTGTGCAGATAGCCACTTAGTGAAAAGGGAAAGCTTGTTAGAGTAGTGATTACATGTTCGGCTTCTAACCTCACGGTCAGCAGTTTGAAACCACCAGCTGCTCCGAGGGGAAAAGATAGGACTTTCGATTCCCTTCGGAACCACAGTCTCAGAAACCCGCAAGGCAGTCTGTCTTGTCCTGCAGGGTCACTGTGAGTCGGAATTGGCTTGATGGCAGTGAGTTGGGTTTTGGTGAGATGAGTCTCCCCTCCCTGAGTGATAAGGCTGAGTTCTGGGGCCAGTTTCCACTCACAGTCCAGCTTTCGCTCTGTGGCAGGCTCCCAAGAAGAAAGGGAGCAGGACTCAGTCCTCACCAGATTCAAATCCCAACTCCAACCTGTGCTCCCGTGAAGACGTCCCTTTGCTGATTCCTGTTTTCCTCAAAGGATCAATGGCCCTAGATCAAAAGCTTTTTTTTTTTTTTAACAACTCATTTTATTGGGGGCTCATACAACTCTTATCACATTCCATACATACATCAATTGTATAAAACATACTTGTACATTCATTACCCTCATCATTCTCAAAACATTTGCTCTCCACGTAAGCCCCTGGCATCAGCTCCTCATTTCCCCCCTCCCTCATGAACTCTTGATAATTTAGAAATTATTATTTTTGTCATATCTTGTCCTGTCCGACGTCTCCCTTCACCCACTTTTCTGTTGTCCATCCCCCAGGGAGGAGGTTATATGTAGCTCCTTATAATCAGTTCCCCCTCTCTACCCCATCCTCCCTCCACCCTCCCAGTATCGCCACTCTCACCATTGGTCCTGAAGGGATCATCCGCCCTGGATTCCCTGTGTTTCCAGTTCCTATCTGTGCCAGTGTACATCCTCTGGTCTAGCCAGATTTGTAAGGTAGAAATGGGATCATGATAGTGGCGAAGGGAGTGGGGGAAAGCATTTAGGAACTAGAGGAAAGTTATGTTTCATCATTGCTATACTGCACCCTGACTGGCTCATCTCCTCCCCGAAACCCTTCCCTAAGGGGATGTTCAGTTACCTACAAATGGGCTTTGGGTCCCCACTCCCCACTCTCCCTCCTTGACAATGATATGATGTTTGTTCTTTGATGCCTGATACCTGATCCCTTCGACATCTTGTGATCACACAGGCTGGTGTGCTTCTTCCATGTGGGTTTTGTTGCTTCTGAGATAGATGGTCGCTTGTTTACCTTCAAGCCTTTAAGACCCCAGATGCTATATCGTTTAATAGGCGGGCACCATCAGCTTTCTTCACCACATTTGCTTATGCACCCATTTGTCCTCAGCAATCATATCAGGGAGGTGAGCACACAATGATATGACTTTTTGTTCTTTGATGCCTGATAACTGATCCCTTCAGCACCTCATGATCACACAGGCTGGTGTGCTTCTTCCATGTGGGCTTTGTTGCTTCTCAGCTAGATGGCTGCTTGTTTACCTTAAAGATTTGAAGATCAAAAGCTTTGTCGTCAGCATAAAATGAGTGGGGAAAAGTACGAAGCTGGTTCTCAGCACTTGGTAAGGGCTCAACAAATGGAAGCTGGTTGGTTCCCAGTGCCTGGAGTTAGGCTCTGACTTTTTGCTGAGACTAGATGGCAGCCTGGGCCAGTGTGACCTGGACTGGGACGGGTTCCTGGCTCAGCACCCCTGGTCTAGGGACAGAGCCTATCAGTTATGTCTGGAGTCTAGCCATATAGAATGGGGTGGAAGGCCGAGTCCCGGTGCCTGGGGTGCCTAGGGGCAGAGTCGGGTGAAGTTGGAAGCGATCTGGTGCATATCTTCCATGCTTCTTAGGTTTGCTCAACATTGGAAAGTTTGGGGTGACTCCTGGCAATCCGCATGCTGTGTCCACTGCCCTTTGGGAACACTGACTCCTCCGCCTTATTCATTTCAGTGCCGGGCAGAAGTAAAAGCAGATTAGTGAATAGGCTGGTGTGAAGGGAGGCGCTTTGGATGGTCAAGAGTGGGCCCAGAGTAAACACGGGGTTTGACGACTGTCCAGGGAAATGCCTTTTCTGTTGACGAAAAGGGGCCGCAGAAACACCCCGAGGCGTCCTCTGAATCCATCCTCCAAACGGGAAAGGAGACCTTGTAGGAGGGGGGAGATCTACCTGGACAGACGAAGCCAGCTCCCCCTCCCCCACAGTGGCTCCCCTGGGCTGCTTGAGCACCTGCACCCACAAGGTAGTGACCGTCGACGAAATGCTGAAATCCTATCGGATTCGCTGGCACACGGCAAAGCGTCACTGCGATGAATAGTGAGGTTTATTATTTATAAATATGAATTATAATATAAACTCATTACTTTGGAGGAGACCGCCACGCACTTTGATAAATGGGCCTCCCAAAATAGCGACTTCTGAGAAACATTAGCAGCGCTGCGGGCTGGCTCGCCCCCAGGTCACTGCAAGCCCAGCTCCTTCTTTCTGGAGCCTCTGGGGCCCGCGTTTATCTTTGCTCTCAGAGCACTCCCTCGTTAGTGCTTCTCCATAGCTTAGCCTTGGCGTTCAGATTTTCATGTTGGGACGCTGTCGTACTCGTGTAAATAATAAGTGTTCAAGGGCACGTTTTGTTTTGTAGTAAAATCCAAGGCATGTGGAAAGAGTTCACTAACTAAACATCCGGGATAAAAGGCAGCTTACCAAGTAAATAAAGACGGGGCGTCCGAAACGACTCAATGAAAATGCTCATAAGGAATAACAACTCTGGCTCTGAGCTTAAAATAAAGATCCCAACAGCGATGCTCTTGCTTCTCAGCCCCAAATGCTGACTATGTGTCGTTGCATCTGGGGACCAAAGAGCAGATGGATTATTTCAGCAAAAATTATCATCGTGATGCTTCCGTGTGACCCTGGCCCTGGTGGCATTGCTAGTGACGTGAACGGGCTCATCAGGCATGACAGGTAGAGAGTGCACAACTCGTGTCACATTTGTGCCATTCAGAGTGGCCATGGTGACACAGAGAAAGGCATCTCTGGTAGGGATGGGAGCTGACGTGTGGTGGTGGGGTACTTGAGGCACGGAGAGCCCGCTGACCTCTGTCCCTCACAGACTGGAGCGTCATCGGGGCCACTTGAGAGCCGAGGGCTGTCATCATCCGCAGGCACCTTTCCTCACGTGCTCGGTGCGTGGTGCTGGGTCGGCTGGTCCCTCCCCAGGGGATGCTGCGGTTTGGATGTGCGTCTGAGATCTGACGAGGAGAAGGCGAGAGGCATTGATGGCCTGCTCTCCCAGGCCTGACTCATGCACACCTCCCCTGCACGACCCTTCCCCTTCTCCAGCAGTCCGCTGAACTTGGAGGCTCCGGAAGAAGGCAAAACCCGAAGGTGCGGGAAGCCTGGGTCTCTGAATGACTGTGGCGCCAAGTCCTCACCAGCCGTCAGCAGACTGTGCCGGGAGTGGTTTTCCATTCAGTGAAGCCCTCGGGGTCTTGGAATTGTTTGTTACATCAGGAGCGAATGCTGATCCCATTCGCTGAAAACCATCCTGATTTCTGAACATCACAGATGACCAGAGGTTTTGACCTGCTGTGAGACCTGGAGCTGTTACCATTCCTGGCGATTCTTCTCACCACAGCTGTTTTGGGGGGTGTGAGGGAGAGGAGGTGGTAAGCACGATTCCCAGGTGACTCTCCTGCGTTGGTGGGCAGGTGGTGGAGCCACTGATCTTGAGCGCGTCCATGGCATTTTGACTATCTCCCAGGGCTTTCTCTAACGAATGCCTACAACTCACGAGGCCATTCTGTTGACATGCTGTGAAGGAAAAAAGTTGAACTCATGGTCTATCACCAGATTTACAAACTACTCACATCTGGATCCACTTGTCCTATCCCACGATGATGAAGTGTTTCCCTCCCAGCTAAAGCAAGATGCCCCCTTTCAATGTTGTATCTCAAGTTCTTCCTCCCATGTGTGAGCACAGGTTGACTGGAAAAACATCCAGAGACACTCATACATGTAAGAGAGAGCTTCATAGAGGTCTCTTTCTAGTTGCTCTCATAGAGGAATTGCATATTGAGAAAACATCCCAGGCCAGTGCAGATCAAGTCCCTAAGTCCAATATTAGCCCATATGTCCGATACTAGTCCATAAATTCCTCTTCAGACTCACGCAGCACATGCAATGATGCCAAATGCAAGAAGATCACAGGCCAGTGGATCCAGTGGCAGTGGAAGCAGCACAGGATTATCTCCACCGGTCTCCTCCTCATGGCTTGCGCAGGTCTCAGCATAGCTCCACATGGCTTGTCCACAGGAAAACGGAGTCAGAGAGAGAGTGGAAGTTCCCGGAATCCTCATGAGAAGGCCATGCCCACAAGGAGGCATCATCAGGCTGTGACCTGATTGACCAGCTAGACTCCACCCCTTCACTCTTAATATCCTCAAGCTGATTGACACAAGATGACGTAACTACCACACTTGGGAAAGACTTCATTCTGGTTATCTTTTCTCTCCTGATTCTTAAACTTTCTCTTGCAAAGGACTCCCATTAGCACATAGACATGCTGTGGTATGTCTTACTTCAAAAATCAAAATAAAATGAACTCTTCACCCAGGCCCGATAGGATAGCCTCACCTAGCTGTCAGTCCTTTGCTGTGCTGCTTTCCTAGCAAGGCTTTTCCGTGGAGTCTGCAGGCTGGATGTGCCCATTTCCTCACTTCCCACCCACTCTTCATCCCTCTCCAATTTGGCTCTGTCCTCCGAAATCCACTAACACTTGCCTGGTCCAGGAGAAGAAGGTCCTCGGTTTTACCAGCCCCAACGGCAATGTGCTTCTCTTGTTCCTCTTAAGCCTCGCCACAGTTCCAGCTTCTCCTCGGTGTGTTACTCTGCTAGAACACACCTCTTCTAACTCACTGGCCACGCTCTAGTTCCTCTTGGCCGAGAGAATCCCCACACCAAACTCACTCCTGTCCTGAGTGGCCCTGTGGGGCAGAGTAGAACTTCCCCCTAGGCTTTCCCAGGCTGAAGTCTTTAGGGAAGCAACTGGTACATCTTCCACGGATCCTACCTTTCCCTTAGCAACAGCCACGTCACTATTGTCCCACCAGGACTCGTGGTACTCCGGGACATGGGCATCTCAAATTGAATCAGTCCAAATTAGAATTCATGATGAATCCCTCTACCTCTGTTCTTCCCACCCAAGCCCCCAGACACAGCCCGCTGCCATGAAGTTGATTCTGACTCACAACTCTCGTTCCTGGCCATCAGGGCAATTTCAACTCATAGCGGCCCATTGTGTAAGGACGGCGTGGAACTGCCCCCTGTGGGTTTCTGAGGCTGGAAAGCTTTAAGGAAGTAGAACGTCTCACCTTTCCCCTGAGGAGTGACTCCTGGTTTCAAACTGCTGACCTTGTGGTTAGTAGTCCAACACCTAACTCACTACACCATCCTATATAGCAGTGGTT
>NW_022111357.1:3667997-3672879 GCF_000313985.2 Echinops telfairi | reverse complement strand
TGGGACCACCCTAGTTCCCTGAGCCAGACAAGCCACATGGATGCAACCAGACCTCTGAAGCCGGAGAAGCCACAGAGAGACCTCTGCCAGTGCTGAGATGCTTACAACGCCACTGGACCCAAAGACTTTCTACCCACTGGCTGGTGATTGTCCTGCATTTGGCATCAATGTATGTGTTTCGTAAGTCTGGAGAGGACTTTATAGATTGGTATCAGACATATGGGCTAATATCAGACTTATGACTGGACTGGGTTGGGATGTTTTCTTAATGTACAATTGCTCTTGTATATAAACCTCTTCCTTATACACATATATGTGTCTACGGATTTGTTTCTCTAGTCTACCCAGATTAACACACAAGACTATAACTCTACGGCAGTAGAGAGCCTCATCTTTCTCCCATGGAGAAGCTGGTGGTTTCAAATTGCTAACCTCGAGGTTAGCAGCCCAACACGTAACCACTACACCACCAGGGCTCCTTACTAGGACTTACAGGTGTCCACCTATCAACCAATAGCCCACTGTCCACTCAACAGCTCACGACCATCACCTAGGACCCATTCTTTTCACCTCCCTCTCCCTCAAACACACAAAAGCTGACCAATCAACAACTCCTTGAAAATCTCACTTCCAATCATCTACAGGTGGTCCCTACTGTACAACATGCTCAGATGACAACAAGCCACCCGGAGGGCTATCTGCTCTCTCCCTTGGAGCTGGCTGGCGGTCGGCCCAACTCATAACCACGGCGCCACCAGGGCTCCTCGGTATCTAGCAAGTTGGCACAAAGCGATCTTCGGAAGAAATGAACGGATTCCACACAAGCGTCTCCCCGCCTGTACTCTTGCTTCAGCTGTCTCAGCCACCTCTTCCTCCTCCCTCGGGTCCTCCAGTGGAGGGAAGCACAGATCTAAGTGTCAGGCCCATGTCACAGATATTTGAAAGGAGACCAAGAATGACAGGCATTTGGCATGTGAGCAGCTTCTCTGTTTCCTCTGCCCTCAGCGGACCCACCAGTGACCATCTACGGGCAGCCCCGTGGAGCGCATGCCCGTAGGGCTTTCAGTGGCTGCTTTGGGAGGGAGGTGGTCCAGACTCCCTTCTGAGGCCTCAGATGGACTAAACCCGCCAACCTTCGGGGTAGCAGCCCATCACAGGACGCTTCTTGGAGGACAAGACTCCCCTTCCGCCTTGTCTACCCAGCACTACCCAGATCGAAGCCGAACTAGTTGAGGTGGGCACAGGAGATGAAACCAGCCTGTGCTCGCTGACGAACGTAGCCAGCTCTGGTTAGAGAGGGAAGCGCTCGCTCGGGGCTGGGCTCACTGGTAACCGGGTTGGGGGTTCTCCAACACGTTCCTGACTGCACCTTTGAAGTGAAGTGGCCCGATGTCACAAACAGGGCGACGAGCAAACAGGGTATTCCCCGTGGGGCACCTGGGGAAGAGCCTGCAGTAGGTTCCATGGGACACTGCCCATGACGTGAGGTTCTGAGGGAAGACCGCAGGATCGATCCCGGGCAGGGCGTTGCTGGTCTTCCTGCGGCGGTCGTGGGAAGGTCAGCTCGCAGTGGCCAGCTTCACATCTCCAGCCAGGCCCTCCCATGGCCTCAGGCCACAGCACTGGCCCGTCACTCACTCTGCTCACACTGGCCTCCTTGCTCTTCTTCGAAGGCACCAGGCACGTCCTGTGTCAGAGCCTTTGCCCTTACTCATCTCTCTCCCTAGAGGCTCTCCTCCCCGCTGTGCACCCAGCTCCGGCGGCCCCCCGGGGGGCCGGCCGGCCTTTCTTGGGTTTTGCTTCGTTTTTTCCGTTGCGGCTTCCTTCGGCCCCGGGGGTTCTTGCGGGGGCGGGAGACAGTCACCTGGCTGCAGGTTGACGACACTGGACACTTTCTATCATGGCGATGTCAGAGGTATGTTCTCCCTGGCGTAGACATGATCATTTGCACAGCATTGGTTCTAATCTAGCAATTCATCTCCCAGCCAAAGAAGCGTCGCAACGGACTCCCGCCCATAGAATTCACTGGTTCTCTTGTTTATCTCCATCATCCGAAAGCCATTGGCCTAGAGGGTGATTGAATAACCTTCTGAAGAACCAGTTAGTGAGCCAGTTAAGAGACAACATCTGAGAGAATAACGTTCTATCTTATAAAACCTCCAAATACCCAAAACACAAACCCACCGCCATTGAATTGATTTCAATTCATAGCAATCCAACATAGGGTTTCTGAGGCTGTACATCTTTGGGGATGGGAACAGGCAGCCTCATCTTTGTCCTAAGGAGCAGCAGGTAGATTTAAACCACCAAGCGGTGAGCAGTTCAACACCCACCCGCCAGAGCCATCAGGATGCCTTATAGTCATGTCATGGAGCTGGTGTTGACTCATAGCGACCCTGTAGTGTGTAGGCAAGGTTATGAACTGGTCACCAATATATGGTGCTACTTCTATCACCAGGATAGGTGAAATCCAGACTCAAGTGGTGGAAGTGGGACTGGCTTCTTATTATATCTAATAATCCACTTGACGATTTTTTGGCCCTTCATCCCAGAAACTTTGTAAACTACGAGTGTGGAATCTTAGTTCCCAAGGAAGGAAAGTGTCCACTAGGGGGCACAAACTACTATTTGGCTATTTGGGGGCTGCTCAAGCCACTAAACCAACCAGCAAAACAGAGGGTGACTCTCTGGCCATGGAAACGAATCCTGATTGCCGTGGGGAAATCGAGAGCTACTGCAGTGAGTGGACAGTGAGGACATCGGTCTGGGACCCAGGGCATTCTCTGGGGTCCCTCTTTGCACTTCCATGCCCAGGAGCACAGCTCATGCACAGCTAACCAGAATAAAAGCAAGGCCCTGGTTGACTGAAAACAAAGAAATCGTGAAGTGTGTAGAGAAAGATTTATGTATACTCCAAACAAAACAAGCGCGCCCTCTCTCCAATTGATCTGTCTTGAAAAACGTAGGGTCAGCTCCTCCTTAGAGGCAAGGAAGACAAGACTTCATCTTACGTACTTTGGACGGGTTGTCAGGTGAGGCCAGTCTCTGGAGAAGGACATCCTGTTTGGTCAAGTAGGAGGACAGCGAAAGAGAGGCAGGCTCTCAAAGAGCCGGACTGACACAGCGGCTGCAGCAATGGCTCCACCGTAACAAGCAGTGTGCAGCTGGCAGAGGGTGAGCAGTGCTTTGCTCTGTTGTGCACAAGGTCACTGTGGGTCAGAACCGGCTCCACGGCCCCTCGCCAAAGCCACAGCATCACAAAGGAATCATGAGCTGTGTATTGAAAAGAGAATGTTTCCTCTGTCATCCATCCATCTACACTACACAGACCTGTCTCTAGATAGCTAGGCATAGCTAGATCACATTTCCCTGGTCAGTTAGAGAAACAAGGGCCGTAGTAGCTGCAGCTGTTTTCCTCCTTGTGCATCATAACTATATATTTAATTAATATGCAATGTTCATATGCTAACTATTTTCTTCTTTCTTTCTCCCCTTTTTAAGGTTAGGCAGACTTTTCTGGAGGTTGACCTTACAGTTTGGGGTGTGTTTTTTCCCCTCAAGCCCATTTTGCTGGGAGCTAATACAGATATCATATCGTCCCATAGCTCAATCACATTGAGTGGCAATATACAGTTTACTACCACAATCATTTTCAAAACATTTTCTTTCTTCTTGAATTCCTTGATGTCAGCTTCCCTTTGCCACCCTCCCCCATTGCGCCCCAGGAACTCTTATTCTACTTGTGATCTCCACAAGTTCATCCCTCCTGAGTTTCATATACCAAAAACCATATAACAATTATTCAAGAGGGTTAACCCACAATGACAAAATACATCAGAGATAAACCACAATATTTAAACACACACACACACACAATGTTGAAAGCCATTGTATCAGAGAGGGGATCAAGTGGCAAGGTTTTAACTGTTCAAGTCAGGTTTATCATTTGGGTCTCCTACAGTCATCTTTCCAGTACTCTCCATTTGGTAACCAGTTTCCCCCATCCCTCCATTATGTATAGAGGGAAATCACCAGATACAATTTATTTCTTTTAATGCATATTCTCTAAATAACCGAGACCAAATATTGGAACTAGATTGACTCAGATTCTTTAGCTGTAGAGTGAAATGATAATCACAATACAATTTTTTAAGGACCATTCCATTTTATCTATTTTAGGTATTTTTTTCTTTTTAAGCATACCAATTTGTGGTCCCTGGCCGCCCCCTAGAGGTAAATTTAAAATACTGCATCCACAAAAACCTTTGGGCGTCCAGTCAAATCGTACTCCTAACGATCCAGTAACACAGAGTTGAACTACTCTTTTGCTTTACAGAAGCACACTGCCACCGCTTTTTTTTAAAGCTACAGCTCGTGGTTTCAAACTGTCAACCTTTTGCTTAGCAGCCAAGCATTGAACAATCGCACCACTAAGACGTCTTCACTGACTTCCATCCAGAGCCTCTTCCTTTCCAAACTGAACAGTCAGTCCCAGTCATTTCTTCAAATTAAATCGTTCGTGAACAGATTAATAAATCTTCGGCATACACTGACTCCACCCTGCTTGCCACACGTATGCCCTCTGCAGAGGTGGATGACCCAATGAGCAAGGGAAGTTGGGGCCTATCATTAGTCTTATTTACAAGTCGTTGGCAGGAGCCCTGGTAGCAGGTTGGGTTGTATGTTGGGCTGCCAAGTGCAAGGTCAGCAGTTTGAAACCACCAGTCGAGAGACAGATAAGGCTTCCAGAAAGCCCTCAGGAGCAGGTCTTCTGTCCCAGGAAGGGTTTCTAACAACAACAACAACAACAACAACGGTGTCTGTGTGATTAGACAGGGTTCTCGAGAGAGATAAAAGCAGATTGCTGATAATTTTATATATA
>NW_022111357.1:3664253-3667823 GCF_000313985.2 Echinops telfairi | reverse complement strand
GTGCAACTCACTCCCGTGAGAGAGTTGTGAGACACTAGCAGTCCTTCAAGTCTTGAGGGCCGCCCGGTCATCCTCTGTAGAGAGAGAGCTAGGCTATCCCAGCACCGGCAGCAAAACAGCCAGGCAGGTCACCAACTGTCAGTCCCCAGCTCCAGAGATGTAAATTTCAATCGTGTGGTCTTAAAGGGACCTCAACTTACAGCAACACAGTCCACAGGCTAGGCATCCCACAGGTAGTGTAGCCTGTAAATTGAGGCACAGGACAAGCAAGGCAGCTGCACACTGGTCCGATGATCAAAGAGCGAGAGACAAGAAAGGTGAGGCTTACCGAGCCATTTATCTCTCCACCCTTCAGTTAATCCCACCTGTGTTTATCGGCCAGGCTGGCACAATAAACTAACTATCTCAGTCTGGGATGCGGAAAGAGAGGGCCTGCCCTGGCCCTGGCCTTGCCAGAGGTCTGGCACTACCTTCTGTATGTGTTGAGAAGAGGAGGCCCAGGCTCAGGCTGGCCAGGGTGGACCACTCAATAAGCAAGGGAAACACAGGCTGACTTGTGCCTACCTACCTATCTGTAGTGAACAGTTTCACCACCTCTTTGAAAAATATGTGAAACAATTCACTAGTTTCGTAAGTAAGCCCAGGCTTACCTGGGTTACTGGGTACTTGGTCCCTCTCAGGGGAACCGTACATTTGAAAAGAGGCTTTGATTCTGGAGGAAGGTGCTACGGGCCTGACAGAGAAACAGACACCAGCCAGCCCTAGAAGCAGAATCATCAAGCGGGTGGGGGAACATGAAAAGTGTTCACTACAGATTAGTAAGCAAGCACAAGTAATCTCGTGCTTGCCTTGCATCCTGGGTTATCTCACTGTCCTACATGTCCAGTGTGTTGTGCCTTGTCCCCAGGGGCAACCCCTATGTAGCCCTGTAGGGTAAGGTGACCAGATTTTAACATTGGTAAAGCAGGACACAATTGATAAAACTCATATCCTGGTGAAATAGCCACATGGCAGCCGAAAACCGTATACCCTAGCTTGTCGTGCATTCTTTCCCAAAATCGGGACGTGGGAAAAATTGTTAAAAATTGGGACTGTCCCGCCCAAAGCGGGACGTCTGGTCACCTTACTGTAGGGAGGCGTGCCGTACTCTGGGACCTGAGAGCACTGAATTCGGATTGTCTTCTGGAGTCCCAGCGTGAGTCTCTGTCTTGTGCTGTACCTGACAGACCACCCAAGACACCACAGATGTCTTTTGGGTCACAACTCAAAACCATCACATAGCACCCAGTACGGTTAACCAGCTGCTAGAATCAAAACATGCAGCAGCAAAACATGATCCTTGTTTATTGATCAGCGCAGGGTAAATGTTGTTGTTAGGGGGTTGTCAGATCGGCTCCAACCCATTGCAACCCGATGTACAGCAGAACCAAACTGCCCGGTCCTGAGCCAACCTCACCGTGGGCCCTGTGCCTGAGCCCTTGAGCCCAGTGGTGCAGCCACCATGTCAATCCATCTCGCTGAGGGCCTTCCTCTGGTTCGCCACCCCTCTACATTACCAAATGATGTCCTTCTCCAGGGACCAGTGTCTCCTGACAGTGTGTCCAAAGTATGTAAGACAGTCTCTAAGGTGCGCTCTGGCCTTATTTCCTCCAAGACAGACCAGTTTGTCCTCTTGGCACTCCCGGGTACATTTGATATTCTTCCCTGCACCGTCGTTCAGACACAGCCATTCTCCTTCTGTCTTCCTGATTCAGTGTCCAGCTTTCATGTGCACATCCCACCGCCGTCCTCAAAGCAACCGCCTTGCCTTTCAACAAGAGGTCTCGTGTGGAAGATTTACCCAGTGCAATGCAGCTTTTGATCTCTTGACTGCTGCCTTTTTTTTTTTTTTACTGACGCTTTTATGAGCATCGATTGTGCATCCAAGCAAGACAAAAGCCTTGACAACTTCAACCTTTTCTCCATCTATCATGATGGTACCTCTTGGTCTAGTTGTGAGGATTTGGGTCTTCTCCACATGGAGTTGTAATCCATCTTCAGGATAAATGAAAACTATAAATCGCTTGCATCAGCTCAGATCAGGTTTTGATGCCAAATTAAAAAACAAGCGGAGCAACAGCCACAGCCCTCTAGCTGCGAATTTTTAGAACTTTTTGAAATTGCCACTAAGGATGGAGACCCAAACCAGGGACAGTAGAAGAAAAAGAAAACTCAATTATGAACATTCTGGCAAAATTCTAAAAAAGAGAGACATTAACAAATAGAGCCTGCTGGTGTATGAAAGATAACAATATCGTGTCAGCTGAAGCACCTCCTCCATGTTGGCAAGCAGACCCAAGACACCCAAATCGATTTTAAAAAGCTATAGGGAAACTATACATAACCACACGTGTCCTCTCGATAGTTTGCACCTGTGTAATTCAGCGACACTGGTTAGCTCCTTCAAGGTCTACAACCATTCTCACGATCCCTTTCACTGCCATTTCATTAACATAAATTCAAAGTTCCCTAAGCAAAACCTCCCCTACGCCCCTCCCTCCCACTCCTGGCAATTGCTAATCATATTTAGTTTCTAGAAATCCACTTCTGTCATATAAGTGAGCTCATGCAGAATTTGTCTTCTGTGGCTGATTATTCCGCTCAGCACGATGCTTTCCAGGTGGACCCATGGTAGTAGCATGGGTCAGGCCTTCACCTTTCCTTCTGGCTGAGCAATGTCCCATTGTGTCTATCCGCCACATTTGGCTGTTTGTTTGTTCTTCTGTTGATGGACAGAGTGGCAGCGTCCACCTTTGGGCTATTGTGGACAGTGTTGCAATGAGCGTTCGGTGTACAGGTTTCGGGTTACATGTCTGCCTTCATGCCTTTTGGGTATTTACCTAGGACAGGGATTGCTGGATCTCATGGTAGAGTGAGGACCAGCTTGTGATGAAGCAAATGGATTTTAATCTAGGTGCTGTTACTACTCGCCTCTGCTGTGTACAGCAGCCAAAGGAGAATAAGGTGTCTGGGGGTCATGGGAGCGCAGCCTCTATTTCCCACCAACATTTTCTACTGTCTTAGTGGCATAAGCCCAAGATCTGCACGCCAACTCACGACTCCACTCGGCCCACACACAGCTCCACCCAGCGAAGCAGGCAGACACAACATCCTTCATCTCTCCTAGCTCTGCAGTTTCCAGGGAAACCATGCTGTGATAGACCAAGGTCACTGGAGGGCCGGGCTGCGTCAGCCCAAGCCTAATATTAATTACCCTTTTCCTCACAGGAGGATAATTTAATGTGAGGAAATCAATCACTGTGATTGCCAATTAACTGGCAAAAGGCAAAAGCATATGATCCTTTCCAAAAGGCAGAAAAATCATTCAACAAAATTAAACACTGATTCATAATAAAAACTCTTAGCAAATTAAAAATAGAAGGTGGGGAAATGGCGTGGGGCCAGGCCTGACCTCCTCTGGTACACCTCCCTGCTCCCCTCCCTCATGAACCCTTGATAATTTATAAATTATTATTATTTTGTCATGTCTTACACTGTCCGATGTCTCCCCTCACCCAGGGAGGAGGTTAT
>NW_022111357.1:3657076-3662648 GCF_000313985.2 Echinops telfairi | reverse complement strand
GTGGTAAAGTTGCCATCTTGGAAACCTCCGGGGACCTTCTACCCTGTCCTATGGGGTCGCTAAGAGTTGGCCTGTAGGATGGTGGCTCAGAAGACAGAGGAGGTGACGGCAAGGTTCTTCGCGCTGCTGTCCCTCCTGGGTGGTGACATTACGGGTACTCAGAAGCCTCTGGATTGTGAAACAGGCGTTTTCAGTGTCTCAGGTTTGGAATCATCTTTTTAGGAAAAGAACTTAAAAATAGTCACACCAGAGTCCGCGCTAAACACGGTTGCTCTGGAGGAGCGCAGTTCCGATCTGCACCACGCGGGGTCGCCGTGACAGCTAGCGCTCGCTTTTTATCACTGAAAGTTCTCCGAGGGCGCTTGCTGGGTGAGCGCCCCAAGGATCTTGATGCGGAAGGAATGTTCGGAGGCCACGTGGTCGTGAGCGGTGCCGTGCTTTGCAGAGTCTCCATCTGCTGATCCTCAGATAAGACCCATTTCTCCGCTGATCAGTAGGGAAGGTGGGTTTTGAACCACATCGACATCTGGATGTGGTTTCAAACCATCTGCTTGTGACCCCGCCGCACCTGCGCCCTTCTCGGCAGCTGGACTGGTGATAGGAAACAAGGCATCCGGAAAACCCAGCCCAGACAGTGGGGCCTTGCCTTTTCTGCTCACCCGGGTGAGTCTCCTTCATTTGGTAGCAAGTGACAGTTCCGTTTTCTGTTAGCCTTTTGTCGTTTTGAAGAGCAGAGTTTTTAGCTTCAGCTATGTCTGCAGGGTTGCTATGAATTGGAATTGTCTCAGAGGCTGTGAGTGAGGTTTTTTGTTTTTAATACCTTTCGTCTTGTGTGTGATTGTTAGGTGCTTAGACTCGCTGGGACTGGCGAGCTTTCTTTTCTTTCTTTCTTTTTTTTGAAATGTAGCTATCAACATTTAATCGTTTTGATATTTAAATCAAAGACAAGGACACAACATACATAGATTCTTTCATTCTGAGAATTTGCCTGTACACAGCTAGCTTCCCACGAACAGTCAACTCTAAACCTGGAGGCTTCCCGTGTTCAAACACTGTTCAGCTTTAACTGCCTCATCACAGTGGTGGACAAGTGTGCATATCAAACTTGTTCAGACGCATGTGACCCCATGCTCAACAGAAGGAAACATTGTAACCACCCCCCACAACAGAAACGGGGTGAAGGGAGACAACGGTCGGTATGAGATAAGCAAATAATAAGCGTATCAACTATATGACCCTGTTTAGACCACTTTTGTTTCTCCGTCTATATCCCGGGCCCATCAATATTCCTGGTTTCCCCAGCGGCCTTAGCCATCTCTTTTTCTCCTTGCAACTCAAGGGAGGTTATTAACTTCCCGCTCTATGTAGTCTGCTGTTTTGTCAAGGGCTTGTTCTTGTTTGATATTTTCCTTATGATCCTGGGATATAAACGGGAGGATGCCGTCTATGCAGGTTCCCTTGAACCAGCCGTCTAACCAGCTTCCCAGGAACTGAGGATAAGCTGTGGACTGGCGATCTTTCGTTACAAAAACAAGAAAGCTATATTGGATCTTTAAATGACTGCCCAGTTTCTGAGTTCTATAATTTAATGTGTGCTTGGTTTTTTAGTTAGATTCATTTTTTCCCTGATGATAAAGACTGGGTATCTTGATCCAGTGTTTAAGGCTAATGCTTTCTGCACATTTGATGCATGTTGAAATGAATAATTGATAGGTTAAATGACTTCTCTACCACCAGTTCTAAAGTTAGACACACAATGTCCAAAGTTTAAATTCTGTTCTGGCAGGAGAATTGAATGCACATTTTGAAGATTAAAAACAGTATATAGCTCTGTTCACTAAAAAACAAAGTTTGATATTGCTTGAAATGTTGTTTAAACCAAGACTAACAAGAAAATGGAATTCTTAATCCCTGAATAAGGACTGAGTAGAAATTTTACTTCCTGAATATGGCATGTGACTGATGTCACTTGCCTTGTGATCATTCTGTTTTCTTTCCATCGTCCCACACAATATTGGATTGTTTATGCCCCCTTTTTTTCTTCTCTTTTTTTTTTTTGGGGGGGGGGGCAGAAAAGTACCAAGGATTTGCTTTCTTTGGAAGTGAGTTGGCAGAGGTGAGAAAAATCGATGCTACCCATGTTTATTGTCTTTGACTTGTGTGGCTGCTGTCACTGATTCATTTGCTTACATTTCTGGGCTTGACGCTGATGCGTCAGAGTAGTAAGAAGTTCTGTTTGAAGGCAAACTTCCTTCACCGGTCAGACTGTGATCTGTGGGTTACGCCTCCAACCTACTTACTCCACAGGCATTCTTGCCTGGCAGCATTGGTGAGTACTTCTTAGGCCTACAATTCACACAACATGTTCAGCTCTAAAGTCAATCTGGACGTGTTCTTTGGTACACACACACACACACACACACACACACACACACACACACGGAGTGTAGACATGACTCTTCCTGCTCTTTGCTGCAGACACCACAAGCAGCACAGAACTGCAGGCTGAATTTTATACTTGTTTTTCCTTGGCAGAATGCTGTAGCAGCCATGGATGATGCAGCACGAAGGAGGATCCTTGTTCTTACTGAAGTTGCTTCACGGTGCTACCTGCTGCCATCCGCTGATTCTGACTCAGAGCAACCCCACACGACAGAGTGGAACTGGTCCCTCAGGTTTCCGATGCTGTGAATCTTCATGGGAGCATACAGACTCATCTTTCTCCCACCATGGTGATACCAAAAACCAAACCACACGCACTGCCATCGAGTGGATTCGGGGGTGCAGAAGGCCCTTATTCATACACTGGTTTTCAGAACCTTCCAAAGTTAACAAGGTTGCATTGGCAAACAGATTGTCATAACATGAAAATACTCACTGACCAGGTGTAAAATGAACCCTTATTCAAACATTGTCTCTATTTAATAGCGGTGTCAATGTAAACCCTATCCATCCTCGTTAGCCCCTCTCTCACTGGCTGCCTCATGGCTAGGGTTATAAGTTAAAAACACTAGACAAATGAATTGCACGGTGGAATGATGTAATTTTCAAAAGAGGCAGGGTTTCCCAAAGCGTTAGACCAATTCACAATGAAGAGAAAACCAAGAAGGATGACGGCAAGGGTGTGCTACAAAGCAAATGCTTTGCCTTGACTCTCCTGGAGAGGCCCTGGGGGGAAGCAGTGATGCTCTGCAGTATTGGGGCCTTATGGTTTTCAAGTCAAATATGAAGCAGAAAGATGTCAATCCTATTTACAGAATTCTGTTGGGACAATAAGTATTGATTAATGAGACCCTATTACATCTTTGCTTTGCAAATGAGTACATAATCAAACTCAGAATTTTGACTCTGAGAAACTTATTATTATTCTTAGTTTCATGATAATCAAGACCCTTTTTTCATTTTTTTTCACCATGGAGTTTTCAGCATGACCATTCAAGGAAACCCAATCAATGCAACTATTATTCACATTTATGCGCCAACTCCTAATGCTAGTGATGAAGAAGTTAAAGCATTCTACCAACATCTTCAGTCTGTATTCCATCAATTCCTGGATCCTTGTTTTTGGCTGATCCTTTCAGTGGAGCTTAAACTTCTTTCTTTGCACCATTGGTTCTTGCTCATGTTACCTCATCAAATGGTTGCGTGCCAACTAGTTCTTTGGGGTACAGTGACTCTGTGTACTTTTTCCATCTTCTTTTGATGCTTCCTGCATCATTCAATATTTTGCCCATAGAATCTTTCAAGATTGCAACTTGAGGCTTGAATTGTACTTGAGTTTCTTAAGTATAAGATATGCTGAGTGTGCTCTTTCTTTTTAGCGTTCTAATTCTAGGTCCTTGCACCTTTTATTATAATACTTAACTTCTCGCATGGTCCTTTATGATTTTCTGTTCAGCTCATTGAATTCATCCTTTCTTCCATTTGCCTTAACTACTCTACGATTAACAGGAGTCTCTTCTGACATCCACTTGGATCTTCTCTTTCTTTCCTGTCTTTTTAATGACTTTCGCTTTCTTCGTGGATGATGTTCATGACCTCTTCCCACAGCTCATCAGTCTTCTGTCTTTAGTTTGAAATGCATCAAATCTGTTTTTAGATTCTCAAAATTCAGGTGGGATGAACTCAAGGTCATATTTTGGCTCTCATGAACTTGCTTTTATTTTCTGAGCCTCAAACTGAACTTACATATAAGTCGATGGTCTATTTTAGTCAGCCTATGACCTAGAAAGTTTGGGCTGTTAATATTGAGCTTCTCCATCATCTCTTCTCACCAAAATCACTGCCATCGTGTCAGTGCTGATTCTTAGTGACCCCTGTGGGTTTCCAAGATTGTAGCTGTTTATGGGAGTAGGAAGCCCAGTCTTCCTCCCATCTCTTCACACAGACATTGTCAATTTGATTTCTCCCCCCACCCCTCACCCCCACTGGAAGAACTCTTAAGTGTTGTTGGAAAATAGTGTTTTCTATGAGGAAGTCACACAAAATTCTATTATGTGAACTCCAGCTTCATTTCTAAAACCAAGATCATAGCTTTCAACTATTGTTCTTCCTCGTTTCCAACTTTTGTATTCCTATCACCAAAAATTATTAATACATCTTGATTGTGCATATATCTGAATAATGGTTGTATTGATTGGATTTCCCTGAGTGTGGATAGATATAATTCTGTGACAGGCAGCATTGTACTTCAAGGTAGATCTTGAAATGTTCTTTTTGATGCTGAATACTATACCATTCTTCTTGATTGCTTCATTCCCAGCATAGTAAACCATGTGATTTTCTGAATAAAAATGGCCAATACCAGTCAATTTCAGTTCACTAATGCCTAGACCATTGATTTGTGATGCATTCCATTTCAGTTCTTACAACTTCTAATTTCCTAGATTGATACTTGCTACATTCCAAGCTTTGATTATTAGCTAGCATTCACAGTGATTTCTTCCCATTTTGGGTCATGCCCCATTACAGCAAATGCAGGTCCAAAGGCTCTACTCCCCCAGGATTTACTTCATCCACATCTCATGGTTGAATCTACTTTGGGAAGGCAGTTCTTCTTCAGTCATATTTTCAGTGCCTTCCATAGATTATAGAGTAGCTAAGGCAAATCAAATAAATGATGAAGTCAGAGTGTTGAATAGGAAATCTCAAAGAGCATTTCTAGATGACAAAGCCAAGTATAATGAAATGTGCAAAGACCAAAATTAGAGGTGCATAAGGTAAGGAAAGCTGATGGTGCCTAGCTATCAAAAGATATAGCGTCTGGGATCTTAAAGGCTCGAAGGTAAACAAGTGGTCATCTAGCTGAGAAGCAACAGAGCCCACATGGAAGAAACACACCAGACTGTGATCACGAGGTCTTGAAGGGTATCAGGCATCAAGGGGAAAAATCATATCATTATGAACGAGGGGGAGTGCAGATTGGGGACCCAAAGCCCATCTATGGGCAACTGTACATCACCTTGCAGAAGGGTCTCGGGGAAGAGATGAGCCAGCCAGTGTGTAACATAGCAACGATGAAACATACAACTTTCCTCTAGTTCTTAAATCCTTCCCCCCCCCCCACTATCAT
>NW_022111357.1:3647408-3656180 GCF_000313985.2 Echinops telfairi | reverse complement strand
TCCAACAATGGTTGCAGCAGTGTATTGACAGGGAGCTTCCAGAAGTTCAGGTCAAATACAGAAGAGACCCTGTAACAAAGGATATCATTGCCGACATCAGGTAGATCTTGACCGAAAGTAGAGAATACCAAAAATATGTCTTGCATTTCATTGGCTATGCAAAAGCATTCAACTGTATGGTTCATAACTATAGGTAGCCTAGAGAAGAATGGGAATTCCAGAACACATTGTGTTCATGCAGAACTTACACATGGATCAAGAGACAGTTGTGTGAACAGAACAAGGGCATATTTTCATGCTTTAAAATCAGGAAAGGTGTGCATCAGGGTTGTGTCTCTTACTATAGTTATTCAATCTTTACGCTGAGCAAACCATCAGAGAAGCTGGATTAGAAGAAGAATGCAGCATCAGGATCGATGGAAGGCGTATTAGCACACTGTGGTATGCAGATGACACAACCCTGCTCGATGAAAGTGAGGACTTGAAGCACTTGCTGATGAAGCTCAAGGACTGCAGCCTTCAGTGTGGTTTATGACTCAATATAAAGGCCAAAATCCTTATACCTGGGCCAATAGGTAACCTAATAGTACATGAAAAAAAGGTTGAAGTTGTCAAGGTTTTTGTGTTGCTTGGATCCACAGTAAATGCTCACGGAAGCCGCAGTCAAGAGAGCAAAAAAAAAACCGAGTTGCATTAGGTGAATCTGCTGCACAAGACCTCTTTAGAGTATTGAAAAGCAAAGATGTTACTTTGAGGACTAAGGTGTGCCTGACACAAGCCATGGTATTTTCAATTGCCTCGTATGCATGTGAAAGTTGGACACTGAATAAGGAAGACCGAAAAATAAATAGATGCATCTGAATTGTGGTGCTGGTGAGGAAAGTGCCATGGACTGATAAAATGACAAACATCTGATGTGGAAGTACAGCCAGAGTGCTCTTTGGAGGCAAAGGATGGCAAGGTTTCATCTTACCTACTTTGGACATTATCAGAAGAGACCAGTCCCTGGAGAAGGACATCATGCTTAGTAAAGTGGAAGGGCAGAGAAAAAGAGGAAGAAGCTCAGAGGTGAGATGGATTGACACAGTGGCTGCCACAATGGGCTCAGACATAGGAACAATGGAGGAGAGCCCAGGACTGGGAAATGTTTGGTTCTGTTGTGCATAGGGCTAGTATGGATTGGAGCTGACTGGATGGCACCTAACAACAAGTTTCCCATGATGCTATCTATATAACAATGAAATCACCTTCATATGGGATTTGCTATAAGCAGCCAATCAATTGTAAGATTAGGGTAGGATGCAACACCCTTACTCAGATCATGGCCCTACCCAATCAATTGAAAGGGAGTTTTTCTTGGAAGTATCGTTTGCTTCCAATGTAAGTGGATGCTATGGAAAACTTGCGTGATTTTTGCTAGATCTGGATTTGGTATCTGGTTCATCCTCCACGAAAGTTCTTTGGACTTTAGCCAGTGACCTGCCATTTTGCTTACCTCTCCTGGGAATCATCCTCAGCCTGCCATCCTACCTGCTGGCATTGGACTCTGCATTCATCTCTGGTCACAAGCTTGTCATCAGCCCCTAAAGCTGTGTGAGTCAGAAGCTTCCAACTGTTGTCTGACCCATGGACTTAGAACTTGCCAGCCTCTACAACCGCATGAGCCATTTCCTTGAGCTTAAGCTCTCTCCAGGTAGCCATACATACATGTCATTAGTCCTGCTTCCCCAGAGAACCTAGCCTAGGATCTCATGCAGCAAATATTTGGCTTTCTAAATACTTAAGACATCCACAGAGCTGGGATGTTATACATACGACACTCAGACAGACTCTGGGGATTTAGTGGGTGGGGTCCCTACCTGAAGGGAGCACTTGGTCTAGAGGTCTCACCATGGGGTTTCTCATTGCCACAGAGTAGAACAACACCTTTCTTGCTACAACCTCTTCAACCCCCACCAAACTGACCACATAGACTAAATTCAGATGTCATCTCCTCCAATAGCCTTCCCTGACACTGCCACATATAATGGCACTGACACTGTGTACACATTCTTCCTCACTCTATGCTGCCTCTCTGTGCCCTCCCATTCCCTGCACAGTCAGTGTTACTGGGTTTCATTATATAGTGGCACTATTGAATGGCTCTGTTCCACAACACTATACTCTTCTTCTGCCCTGCACACAGGAGAGACTTTGAAGAGTATGGGCATTCTCGGCTCTGCCCTCTCTCTGCACAGCCCCCAGATCTGCAGGGGAAGCAGCAGGGAGCCCCTCAGGGTGTTCCTTCCTTTTGAAGCAGCAGCATATGGCTGAGCACCGCCTCTGCAGCATGGCCTGGACTTCCCCTGGGCTCCCCCAGCACAGGTGCCCACTCTCCCCACCGTGGACAGCTGTGGAGTCACTGGTTTCCCTGAGCCTTGTTGCCAGGATCTCTCCTGGGTCTGCTGGAACATCTTCTTCTGGTGAAAGAAACCCTAGTTCTTGTACTGCCACCTCCAGTTAATTCCTGGGAGTTGTCAGAGGTGGCATCTATGGGTAATTGCCCCACTAAGGCAGGCTTTTCTTCCCTCCCTTGGTCGATGCCCTCAGATTCCAGTCAGAAAGAAATCGCTGTCAGACCATTGCTAGGGCAACAGACACCAAAGGCTGTGGGAGATTTTCTGTCCTCTGCCTCCAGTCTTTTGGCCAGCAAATACACGTAGCAGTCCCCATGATGACTTTAGTTCATTCATTCCGCGGATACTTTTCTGTCAGGTACTCATTTTTCAGGAGACAAGGCCCTGGCAAACTATTGCCATGGTCCGAATCTAGCCCACTGTCTGTTCTGTGAATAAGGTTTCTTTGGAACAAGCCCCATCATTTTTGACATACTATCGATAGCTGCGTTCACTGAAAAACCATACTGGCTTTTCCTCTCTTCACCGGCAGACCTGCTTCCAGATGTACCATTTGCCAGTCATGCAGCTTCCCGGCAACCCTTCAAGGAAAGAACTGTGGGGCCTGTTTGGAGGAAACTGAGTGTCATAGAGGTCAGGTGATGGAAAGCTAAAGGCAGCTTTTAAAAAACATTTAATGACAAATATTTTACTACCCAATAAAGTGAGGAAGTGTGTCACTGAGCAATTTAGATGATATGTAAATACTGTGTAAACATTTGTAGATATGCAGTTAGTCTCTGGTTGGGAAGGTCCAGATTAAGGACAACTCATTCTGGCCCTTTAATGTTAGTTGTTAGTAAACCTGCCATCACTTTGAAATGACTGAGCCAACTCCTATTTGGACTGTGTTCTTTACCTGGGGACTGCCTACCTTCTAAGGGACAGCCTAGAAATAATTGCATCAAAATGTTAATAGTGTTTATCTTAGTACCAGGACTATGGTGATTGTAATTGTATTTAATTTTTTAAATTTCCCCCCGAGTTTCTTCAAAGTGGCGTTATTTATGTAATAGATAAATACATTTTATTAAAAGGTGGGTCAAGTGATAGGATGTGGCATTTCATAAGTAGTAAAACCCTGGGGAGACGTGTTGCCGGAAGAGGCACCCGGAGGGTAGAGAACGCTCAGCAAGACGGCTCCTGTGGGGTTCTGGCATGACAGGAGCCTGGGCATCATTCTCAGACCTCTAAAAACACCCACGCTCTCTTCAGTCCAGTCGATTCCAACTCATAGTGACCCTGAAGGACAGAGAACTGCACCACAGGGTTTCTAAGTCTGTAGCAGACAACCGCGTCCATTTCCTGCGGAGCAGCTGATGGGTTTGAAAGGCTGACGTTGGGGTTAGCTGCCCAACACTTAACTGACTGTGCTGTTAGGATTCCCTGTAAAGCAAGTGAAAATACAAGTCTTGACCTCTTTCCCATGGAGATGGTTCTATAGATTTTTTAGGAAAATCACAGCTCTGAAATACACGATCACTTGCAGAGCACATTTAAGGAGGCAGTCTTAAAGTCAGCAAATTCATTTGTATTAAAAAATGCCAATAAGTGCCCATTGTTAAGCCTTTGCAGGCCAGCCATTGTGCTAAATGTTCAGCATTATATCTAATTTCATAATATTCATGGGAGGAGAGAACCTGCCATCCAACTCTACAGCAGAGGTGGGGAATGTCTGGCCTGCGGCCCATACAAAGCTCCTGAAATCATCAGTATCAGCTAACGTCACGCCTCACCAAAGAGAAGCAGTGCCAGCCATCACCTTAGAGATGAGTTAATCAAATGTTGGACCCTATGGCCCAAGAATGATGTTTTAAACAGCCAAGGGCAGAAAAAGGGCTCTCCACCCCTGCTTTACAGAGAAAGAACCAGGGTTCAGATCTATTGTACTCCCCAAACTTATGCTTACTATCCTGCCCTTTCCCCATTCCTTAAAGGCATTTCTCATAGGTGGACTCCCCTGCCTTAGTTGTTAATGGTTGTCAGCTCCAACTCTTGATGCCCCCATGTGCACCAGAGAAGTCTACTCCATAGGGTTTTGTCTGTCTGTAGAATCCCATCTCCAGGCCTTTCTTTCAAGGTGCCTCTGGTGGGTCCAAACACCAGCCTTTCGGTTTAGGAGCCCAGCAGGACTGCTCTGCACGTCTCCTTAGCCTTTCTTCTATGTGTTCTTAGTTCAACTATCACTAGTTGCTCAGTACTGCCATTAGGTTTAAATTGACACCCTCAACCCTTGCCCTTCTAGTCTGGGGCAACCTCATGAACAAGGCACTGCTCGAGCAAGAGAGGGAAATGACTGCCCAGACCTCACTACAGCCCCTTCGCTTGGCTCACCAAGCATAACTCATAGAACAGAATGCATGAGCTTGCTGTCCTTAATTTCCTATGGCTCAAAGGTTTGTTTGTTGGTTGGTTTGCTTTTGGTTTCATTTGGTGACCATCTGGAAGCCCAAAGCTGTGATGTGTGACTATGGGGGAGGCTGGTGGTGACTTGCTGCTTTTCAGCTGTTCTGCATGATGAGGGTTGTAACTTCTCTCCTTCTGGGCACAGATTGATGGACAAGCTAGTACTGATGGTTCAAGACTCTGGGTCTATGAACGTTTGGTTACTCTAACTGTGCCACGTCATTGGCAAGGAAAAATTCTGTTTTCAAAGTGATTGGCATCTTTACAGTTCTCCACTCTGCTTGGTGCTGAAAAGAGAGAGGGGCTAGCTAAGTACTGAGATGGCAGAGAGACTCTATGCTACAGGACGGCCACCTAAGCCAGTGCAGAGCGATGAGGCTGAGTTTGGGTTCAGTGTGAGGCAGGGCTGGGAGACCTAAACTCTCTAACTGGAAAGCCCTCTAGAGCAGTGGTTCTCAACCTATGGGTCACAATTCCTTTGGGGGTCTAATGACCCTTTCACAGGGGTCACCCGATTTATAACAGTAGCAGAATTAGTTATGAAGTAGCAATGAAAATAATTTTATGGTTGGGGGTCACCACAACATGAGGAACTGTATTAAAGGGCCAAGGCATTAGGAAGGTTGAGAACCACTGCTCTCAAGGGAGGAACGTTCTTTGCCTTCTGTTAAGGATTGAAAACAGGCCCACAAGAGGAAGTCACCTGCATGTTGGGTCTCCTCCATCCAGACCAGAGCATAGGCCGCTTGGTGGATGGGGACACTCCACCTGACAGCCTCTTTGTACAGAGGACCTTCTCCCAGCTCCCTTGTTGAGGCTGCTGTCCCTCAGCAGGGCCCCTCAGCTCCACCCTCCCAGAGGCCCCTCCTCAGAGGTGTGAGTCCCAGGCACATAATTGCTCCACCTTCACTGGGCCAGGAACTGCTTTTAATGACGGTCTCCCAGGGTTCACACAGCTGGACTCTGTCTGTGCCCGCAGGTTAATGACAGGCTTAGTAAGTCAGAAATCAAATAAACACACCAACTCCCAGCAGCTGCTCCAAGGAGAAGAGTGGTTTCCGGGAACCTTGGGGCCCGAGACAGACCTGCCCACCCGGCTCAGTTTAATTACCACCTGTCACTCCCATGGGACAAAGGCCTTGTCATGGGTCTGGGAAGGAGGACATGACTCCTGGGCAAACAGGTGACACAGGCTTTTGTGACCAGCTTGGTTTAGATGACTGGGCACCACAGACCCTGAAAAGCCCTGCCCTTGTGTCTTCCCCACCGATCACCCAGCATGGTAGACACGAATGTGATCTGGGTGGGACGGACTGCCCTAGGATGGCAGAATATATCAAGCAGTTCTAACTTTACATGCTCTCTTTGATATCTTGGTACCAGGCTGCTAGGTCAATCATTTTGAGATTCTGTCCAGATCCAGGAGAGAAACTGTCAAGACAGACTGCTGATGTCTGCCACAGAAAAGGATGAGGGGAATGGTGGCCTGTGTGCTGGGTTACCCGCCATGCTGAGCTCAGCTCAGCCAACAGATAACTTCACACCCCACCTCCCTGTGGGTCAACATGGTGGTGGGGAGAGATGAGTACATGAGAAGCCCCAAGGTTCTGGCCCTACAATGGCCAAATGCCCTCCTACTGAGCATCCTCTCCAGTCACAGAGGCAGATGTGAGGCAGGAGAACATATGGGAAGACGAATGCCATCAGCTGTAGCCCTGAATCATGCTGCTCATCATTCAATTCTTCTTGAGTTGACCCATCTGTCTATCCATGGACAGTGGTTTGGTAATTCAGATCCATGAATATGCAACACCAAGGGCAAGTCCATGTTCTTTATTCTCTAGAGATGCCCAGTGTTGAAGCTGGGAAGGACAGGCTGTGGGGTTCTACCTGAACCCTGTGAAGAATGGAGTAGGACCTGGATAGGCCAATCTTGGGTCCCAGGTGCCTTCCAGGTCATCCCACAGTGAGAAGTCTGGTAGGCCCTCAGACAGGGCTTTTGTACCAGCCCTGGAGAGCCCAGTCAGCATGTGCTCCTGGGACTGCAGGATAAGATGGAACCCTGCCTGATGACTAGGAGCCCCAGGGCTGGAAGCAGAACAGTGCCTCACAGCCCTGGGCTGGGGTGGGGTGGGGATTTGTTAGTCCTGGAGCAGACAGAATCTGGCATGAAGGCGGCAGGGGCATGGACATGTTGACCCCTAAAGGGCTTCCTTTCCACCCTGCCGGAACCACGGCCACACTTATGGATTTCCTGCCTGTACAGCCTCCCATGGCCTTGGCTCAGTGGGGCGGTGGGTGGGCTCAGTGGCAGCCGCAGGCCTTGACCACCATGTTGCGGTGCTTGCGCAGGATGACATTGTTGCTGCTGTCGTAGTAGAGCACTGAGGTGGCGCTCAGCTTGGTGGGAGCGCAGCAGGCCTTGGGGACGGCATCGGGCTTCATCAGATGCACCTGGGGTGGGGGAGTCAGGTGGAGGGACAGAAGAGCAGAGGCCTGAGCGTCAGGCTCCTCCCAGGACCAGCCCACCTACTCTCAGCCCCACCCAACTTCCCACCATCACCACACCACACCCGTCCCTCCACCCTCTCTGGTGGTCCCAGCAGGTGCCAAAGGGCACAGCTGACTCTGGAGATCCACGCCCTCAGGATGCAGCCTAAGCCACTGGCTTGGTGGGCCTGGCTTTCTGCCCCAGGGCCACCCACCATGTCCATTCTTGCTGACCCAGAAGCACCTGCAGCTGAGCCTACTGCAAGGAATTATCTTTGGCCGCTCCCCTCCCCATGCCCCTGGGGAGCCATCCATGGTGCCTTCTTCATGTCCCTCATCACATCCTGTCTGCATCGTGTGGGTCTCCCTCCCCATGGAACATTCTAGACGTGCCAGGCTCACCCTTGCTGTGCTCAGCATGATTATCTAAGTACTTGGTACCCTCGTGACAACTTCTGAGACAGTACTGCTGTGTGCAGAAGAGGAAACTGAGGCACAGAGGCCAGGGCTGAGTCCAGAGTCCCAGGGTAATTTGGTGGTGGGGCCGGGGCATGGCCTAGGTCAGTGGTCTCTCTACCACACCCTAAGACAGCTTTCACCACCACAAAGAACCTGCTGGCAGAGCCTTTTCATCCCCGAGAAAGACTTCGTAGAATGAGCTGCCATTTATACCAAAGGTCCCCAAGGTCACACTGCTGTCCACCAGGGTCAGAGAGATGGAAGGACATCTGCTGCCCTCACAGGAGCCGCTGAGCAGACTCTAAAGGCAGCAGGAACCAGCCTCGGTCCCCGGGGGGCCCTCTGAAGAGGCCATGTGACAGACACCACCCACCTCTGCCCACTGGGCAGTTCTCCAGCCTGGGAGCCAGGGAGGGTCACTGCTGAGCTGGGACCCTTGAGAGGAGTCAGCACCATGGGCCAGAGCCCATCTGTGACTCAAGCAGTGTCTCATTGGATGAGTGACAAAGAGACGCGGTCCTTGATACCTTCCAGTACCAACCAGACTGGCCTGTGGCATCTGACGGCCATTCCTTCCCTCCCCTCCTGAGCCATGTGCATGTGGGACAGCTGCTCAGACGCTCTGTGACTGGTGGGCTGTACATCCTTGACTAGCAAGCTCGCATGCCCAGGCCTGTGTTCTCCTCTGCCAAGTGGGTGCAGTGATCCATTTCTCATTTCCAACACAATCATAGGTCTGACCCTGGCCTCATGCCGGCACTGGTGGCATGGAGACTCGGAAACATCCCAGCCACAGACATGGCTCTCGTGGCCTCAGTGGGGAGTGGATGGGCAGAAGGGCAGCATTCTAACCAACAGAGAGCCCATAATACGAGCAGGCCCCCAGTGCTGAGTAAGAGGTGCTGACCGCTTGTGCCCAGAGGGGGGCAGTGGGGAGGCTTGCAGGGCCCTCCAGGTGCAAAGACAGGGGGTGTGGGACTGT
>NW_022111357.1:3639913-3644429 GCF_000313985.2 Echinops telfairi | reverse complement strand
AGGCTGGGTCGGAAGAAAGTGACCACAAAGGGCTGTTTTGGACCAGGTGCCTGGCGCCCCAGCAGACCAGCCAGGCCAGGGTCCACGCTGTGTCCTGAGACAGAGAGGACAGAGCGAGGTCAGTGAGGATGCAGCGAGGACCTCTCTGACAGGCCCAGGCAGCCCCAGCAGCACGGAGGCAGAGAGCCGAGGGTCTCATCTGAAGACCCAAATCCTCAGTGCAGCCCAGCGTCCTGCAGGCAGGCCTGAGAGGCGGTGGGTAGTCATTAGGCGCCATTAGGAGTGATGACCAGGAAAACCACCATGTGTAGAGTCCTGTCCACATCAGTAACACACTCCTCTCACTCAACCTGTGGGGTGAGCTTGCATTTCATTTGCACAAGACACTTCAGTCACAGGCAGGTCCCTCAGCACCAGGCCCCCCATGGTGAGGTCTCTGAGACCCTGCTTTATGCCCCTAGGCTTCCTTGGTTGTCTGGTTGTGCTCTCTGGGTGCCCCAGCAACTGTGGGGACTGATGGCATTCAATGGGTGCTACTTTGATCCCATAATTAAGACCCCAAGGCTCAGGGGTGGAGACACTTGAACAAGTTATTGTCCACTGAGATAGGCTTAGGGCTAATGCTGGAGCAGCTGCAGCAGGGGCATGATTTGGGCCCAGCTTTGGGAATAGTGACAAAAACTCAAAACAGCCATTGAGTTGATTCTGACCCAAACTGACCCTAAAAGACAAGGTAGAACTGCCTCTATGAGTTCCCAAGACTGTAAATCTTGAGGATTAAAAAGCTTCATTTTTCTCCTACTAAGAGGCTGGTAGTTTCAAACTGCAGACCTTGTAGTTAGCAGCCCAATTCAATACATGCCATACCACCAAGGCTCCTGGGAATAGTGACACCTGTGCAGATGGGACTTTCTCCTAAAGCTGCTGAACAGCTGAACATGTAGGAAACAAACATTAGCTCCGGGAATGTAGACACCATGGAAAACACCTTGCTGAACTTTTTTATTTCTATCATTGGGAAAGAAAGTTGTAACCCTGAGATGTTATAAAATGAAGTCATAGTTTTACTTTTCCTTTACTTGGCTTTGAAGAGTCCTGATAATATAGTAGATTACACCTTGGTCTGCTAACCATAAGGTCAACAGTTTGAAACCACCGGCTGCTTTATAGGAGAAAATGAGGCTTTCTACTCTTAAAGAGCTAGTGTTGGAAACCCACAAGGGCAGTTCTACTCTGTCCACAGAGTCAGAATTGACTTGGGTGCATTGATTTTGTTTTTGCTTTAAATAAAAATGGGGCTTTCTCCCACAGCTGTTGAAGGGTTGAACGTGGCACAGGAAAACAAGCATTAGCCCTGGAAATGTAAACAAAGCCACATTTCTGGCCTTTTTATTCCCCAATATCTCTTTTATAGGCTATAAATTTGCAGGAAGCAGTTGGTGGGTTTGAACCACCAACTACTTGATTAGTAGTAGGTGTTTTAACCATTGTGCTGCAAGGACTCCTTTCCTTGTATTAAAACTCAAAGCTCATTCCCACTGTGCCACCAGGACTCCTTCTACTGCACTACAAAGCAAACCCACTGCCATCAAGTGCCTTCTGACTCACTGTAACCCTGTATAGGGTATGTGAGGCTGTAACTCTAAGGGAGACAGATGGCCTCATCTCTCTCCCTTGGGACTATGGGTAGGTCTGAACCAAAAATCTTGCAGCTATCAGTCTGATGCTTACATGACAGGCCCACCAGAGCTCCTCCCTTGCACTGAAATACAGGTGCAGGAAAAACTTTACGTACCTGCTCCACTGACCTACAGATTTATTTGCAGACATGCTTAAGAACAGATCTCACTCACAATGCTGAACTGCCTGTCTTTAGCCCTGGGAAGGGACAGACTGCCAATAAAGCCACGTTCCAAGCCTTTTTATTTTGAAATATCCTCTTCTGTTTTAACTGTAAAAGCAATACAATAACCACAGTTAAAAAAACACAAACTACTCCTAAGCTTTTTCATGGAGCCCACATTGGGTTACTAATTGCAAGGTCAGCAGTTCAAAACCACCAGCTTCTCTGAGACAAAAAATAAGATGAGGTTTCTACTGTAGAGTCAGAAACCCACAGCAGCAGTTTTGCCCTGTCCTGCAGGGTTGCCCTGAGTCGGAACTAAGCTGAGGGCCTTCTCCCTCACTGCAGCACATACGCTTTCTTCAGAGGTGTTTTAATCAGTTTGTTTTCAAGTCTTACAGCTGTCAGCACAACAAAGACGCCTGCCTGCTTTGCTCACTGCCCCAGCCTTTTTACATCAGTTTGAGGGGGCTTTTAAAAGGCAGGTGGGAAAAAATGGAATAAAAAGATAATGATATCATTTTAACTTTTTGAAACCCCCTTGTATTTTCCTAGTTGTCAAAATAAGTTTCAACAATAAATATTTCAAATATGGAACATTACTTAGAGTAGACACATCATATGTTCTTTAGCTATTAACTTATTGTTAGACATTTAGGTTACTTCCTGGCTTTCATTAAAAAAGGTGAAAATACAATCTTTTTTAATTTTCATGTGAATTTTTTTATATAGACTCAGGATTAATAGCCCATTTTTATGTCTCTTAAAACACAATATTGTGTTTAATGTGCAAGAGAGCTTTAATGTGGTGGAAGCTCTCATGTGCACGCACATACACACAAACACAGGTGCCCATGCATGTACATACATTATAATGTGTACACATTTTAAAAGGATATGTTTGTCCCAGGTGGTGGTTATTAGTTGCTGTTATATCAGCTCTGATTCATGGAGACTTTCATGTAATAGAACACATGCTGCCCAGTCCTGCAACACAACCATGATATGTTAGAGGTCACTTTAAAAATGACTATATTGATCCATCTCAACAAAGTTGTACCTCATTTTTGCTGACCAGTATGCTCCACAACAAGTCTAAAATAGTTCACCATTATAGACAATAGGGCAAGGACACTACTTGCCTGCCTCACCCACAGTTTCACTCAAAGGTCAGCCCATAACCAGCAGTGTTCAGACCAGGTTTCCACTGGCCATTATTTGACTGTCAATCAAATGACCCAAAAGCCAACCTTTGATCAGTGACGTCAACACACACACACACACACACACACACACACACACACACACACACACACATGAATGCACTGGGCCACTTGGAGGCTCACTGTCAGGAATGTGGACAAGAGCTGCAGAGACAGGGAGGGCGTTAGCTGCAGGAGCTGGGAGAAGCCATTCAGTAGTTTGGGTCCCAGCAAATCAAAGGTATGAGGAAGCAGAGGTCAGAGGACACAGGAGCCACAAGGAGAGCCAACTGTGTACAGAGCTCAGGGTAGATGATTGAGATCAAAGGGAGGGATATAGGAGCAGATGACAGCAGGGAGCTAGTGGCCACCCATGCCAGGCTGCCAGTGGGGGTTCTAGCTCGCCTCCTATTATTGACTACAGTCCATGGCAAGCACAGGTGGGGTGTGTATTTACAGAGCACTTCCTGGAGGGCTGCTAGCACCCACCACCTCTCCTCCTGCAGCCTCTCTCAACAGCCAGTTCTATGATACCACCCCCACTCCAGATGGTCCTGCTGTCCTGCTAGGGACATCTATATGGCTACAAACAGCAGGGTGCAGGGAAGAGGTTGGGATTCAGGGAACTAAAATGGAGCAACAAAATGAGAGGGCCCGGAAGAGACATCAGAGGTGCCAAAGGGAAGCAGCTATCTTTGAGACAGTGTTTCTGTCCATCACACCCTCACCTTGGCGTGTTATTCACGGGACAACTAAAATGGTGCCTTGGGTGCACTCTGGGAGGTACACCGGTGTTTTCTACAGATCTTGATTGAACTGTGGGAAACAGAAGGATTTCTCCCAAGTTATCTCCCCCAAATATATGCCAAACCCAGGATGCTGCTTGCTACACAAGGTAAATAACTACACTAGAAGGTCAACGAAAGTAGGTCAGAAATTATTCTCCTTAAGGGTATCCAGAGCAACCAGACTGTATAATCTGACTCACCCTCAGTAGGGCCACTCCCTTCGGGTATTGCTCCCTTGAAGGAGTGCCCGAAGGCAAGCCCGGGACCACTCTAGGATGACTAAGCTTTGGCTACTATATTGAGTCTAGGGTCCACCCATCTTGCCACATATGTACCCCTATTCCCTCCCTTTACTATTGTATGTACACCCCTAAGTTGTCCCCCCTCCCCATTGCTTGTATGGCCTATGTTACAACCCATTCTCATGACATACATTGTTATCTGTAATCAGAGGGCTTGCATGCCCCCAAAGATATATAAGCTTTGGTTAGAAACAAAACCTCATAAGAGCTCTCTCCTGCCCTCTCGTCCCCCACCTCCATGTGTACCACTAAGAGGAGCTGAGGTAGCATGCTAACATGAAATGTGCCTGACTTCTTTATTTTACTCTCTCTCCCATCTCTCCTATTTCTCTATGACTTTACTATAATCTTTACATACCTTAACCGTACAATTGTGCCTAC
>NW_022111357.1:3632745-3639185 GCF_000313985.2 Echinops telfairi | reverse complement strand
CATCCAGTTGGCCAGGTCCCCATATTTGGAAACCTGCATTCCTCCCAGTAAGGTCAGATCGAGGTGGCCTCCCCGAATCATGGCAAAGGACTCATCACTGGCGAAGAAAGAGGCCCCAGGAATAACAGTGACTGTTTGGTTGCCAGCATTGATGAGATCCACATCCATCTCATTTTTTAATGGGAACGGCCCCAAGCCCAGGATTCCGTTCTCACTCTGAAGGTGGACAGTTATGTTGGGGCTGATGAAGTTGCTGGCCAGCAGAGGGATTCCTACTCCCAGATTCACACACATGCCGTCCTTGAACTCCAGAGCTGCCCGTTTGATAATTCGGGTCTTCAGATCATTGGCAGGGGTGTGCTTGTCCACCCCGGCTTTTTGGGCCCACTCAATTAAGTTCTCATACTTCTCTCCCTTTATCAAGCGGTCTACATAAATGCTAGGGACATGGATTTCCTCTGGGGAAAATGATCCAACGTCCACAATCTCTCCAACCTCTACCACGGTGGTGTTGGCAGCTTTGCACATGGGTTGGTTGAAATTCCGGGCGCTTTTCCTAAAGATAATGTTGCCTGCACGGTCAGCCTTCCACCCTTTCACCAAAGCAAAATCTCCTGTGATGGCTTCCTCCAGAAGATAATGGTGGCCATGAAACTCCCTCACCTCCCTGGGCTTACTGATGATGGCCAAGTCGCCATCGTCATAGTACCTGATAGGAATGCCTCCTTCCTGGACCAGGGTGCCATAGCCTGTGCTCGTGTAGAAGGCGGGCACCCCAGCACCGCCTGCTCGGATCCTCTCAGCCAGTGTGCCCTGGGGCGTCAGCTCCAGTTCCAGCTCCCCAGTCAAGTACTGGTGCTCGCAGAGGGTGTTCTCCCCAATGTAGGAGCAAATGACTCGGCGGATCTGCTTGCTGGTCATTAAGAGGCCCAGGCCAAAGTGCTCCAAGCCCACGGTGTTGCTGACCACAGTGAGGCCCTTCACATGGGTCTCCAGCAAGGCCCGGATCAGGTTCTCCGGGATCCCACAGACACCGAACCCGCCCACCAGGATGGTGGCATCGTGTGGTATATCCTTGATGGCTTCTACTGCGTCTGCGTAGAATTTGACTGGTTGGCAGCAGTGGGGGCTGCTGGAGAAGCAGAGAGCATAAGCCGTGGACAGGGCGGGGGCGGGGGCGGGCCTGGGCCCGGACCCTCCCCTTCCCCAGTGGCCCACTAGGGCTCCAAGCCGTCGCCCCGTGGAAAGAAGGCGGAGCGCAGCCATGTTGGGTGCGCAGTCTCAAGGGTGGAGGTAGGGGTGTATCCGGAGCCGGCTTAGGGGCGCCTAAGCCACTGCTACATCATAGAGACGGACGCCCACAACAGTGACGTCACCGCAGTTCTGTAGTAAGATTGGAAGACCTAGAGGCGAGAGGGGGGTGGTGGGGGGCGGCCCTCTGCGTGTAGTGAGGACATAAGCACAAAGAGTCCAAGGTCCTACCAAGCTACATGGCAGACGGGGCTGGAACTGGTGATGGGGCTCTGAGCTTGCTGCTCACCCTGCCATGCACTGCAGGAGAGAGGATTCTGGGCTGGTCACCCCCGCCCCACTGAAAGAGAAAATGCTGGCCTGTGACCAGTCCCACCCCAAATACCTCCCCCCTCCTCCCACGCCCATCCCCCACCCCCACATGATCCAGATCATAGCTGAGCACAGGGCCTCTTTCAGTGAACAAATTCAGTCCCTTCTGCCCCCTCCCCCCTGGCTGAGCCCGTGGGGCCTCTGCCAGAACCAAGCCCTTGGGGGCTTCCCCAGACCTGACAGCATCCTTCCAATAAGCACTGGGGTGACATATTGACACTGTTAAGGGTGAACAAGACTGGGAGTGGGGTAACAGTGTCCCTCACTGAACATTCTCCTTGTGACCTTGTTTAATCTCCTTGAGAGCTCCAAGAGCTGGTACCTGTCCCACTCACTACATTCCCCTGGAATAGCTCCAGTTCAGCCCTCCTGTGATAGCAGGGGTGTTGGCCTACCTAGCCATCGGTCTTATGCTCAGAGCCCCCTCACTGGGAACTGGTCAAGGGTTTTGCAGTTTTCCTCTATCCCCACCAAATCCTTCCCCACAGCTGCAGTTGGGGTCTGGGTCCCCCTAGCACAGGGGCTGGAAAAGCAGCAGGGTCTCCTCACTGGGCTATGCATCCTCACTCCACTGGGCTGCTCTGGTCAAGGTCAGCAGCTTCCAATGACTACCCTCTGGTCCCATCAGCCTGCTCCTAACAGGAGCCCTCACAAAGGACCCACCCTCCTACTGGGAAGGCTTCTCTTGGCAGCTGGGCCACCTTGCTCTCCAGGTGGCCGGCTTCCTCCCTACTGGTTCCTTCCTGCCCTCCCTCCTTCCTGTGGCCCCTCCTTGGCAGGACCTATGGAGATCAGAATCCCCAGGGCTCCAGGCTGTTCCCTTTTCTATACTGTTCTACTCCTTGTGTTCTTATCCACTTCTGCTCACCTGCCAGCGGTCCCCATACCTGGGCCTACCTGCATGTGTGGAAGTCAACCAACACCTCAATACTATCACCGCTGAAAGAACTCTTGATGTCCTACCTCAAACCTCCTTCTCCAGCTTTTTCCTTCTCAGGTTGAAATAAATAAAATTAAAACCTAGGGTGGAGACTTAGAAGTTGAGACTTGGTGCACTACATGAAAGATCTAGTCAATGTCCCTGAATTGCACATGTAGAAATTATGGACGTGGTATAAGTTCTGCCTGTATAGTCTATAAAAATATGTATGAAATATAAGTAGGTATCATCCTTGAGTCTTGCATTTTCTTCATCTGCAGAAAACCCAACCTACCCTACATAGAGTTTCCAAGGCTGTAAATCTTTATGGGAACAGAGCCTCAGTCTTCTCTCATAGACAGACTGGTGGGTTTGAACCACCGGCCTTGCAGTTAGCACTCCAGCTTTTCCCTGAAGCAACACCCAGGACTCCTTAAATGGTGCAGGCAGAAACTATTCAATTATATGTTTCGCTGTTATATCCTCAACAGCAGCAATAAAGTCAGTACAATTTAGAAGGGAAAGAGACAGGCCAATGTTTAGGTATTCTGAAGAATGCCCCTCAATTTGCATTTGTGGGAGGCTTTGCTCCAGCTTAGACTGGAGAAAGTGGGTTTGGTGAAGGGCTATCCTTACATGGCACAGCAAGGGCACCTGCTATAGACATGACTTCTCACGTTGACGTGAACCTAGGTCACCAGGCTGGAGAACATCATCAGTGTTCTCCACTGGAAAGTTCCTTTCCCAGGCCCTTTCCATGCTGAGCTCTTTGGAAGCAAGTCACTAAGCACAGGCCACACAAGGGGGTGAGTTCTGTCACCTCCTTGAGGGACAAGTATGTCAGAGGGTTCGTTTTTAAAATTGAATCAGATCTTGCCATCCCCCGTTGCTATTAAACAGGGTAAGTTACCCTGAAAACACCACACACCTGCCCTGGTCTACCTTAACTCAAAGCCACCCTGCCAACCTTTCTCAATCTTCTTCCCACGTCTCCCCTCCTGCTCAGCTTCAGCCCCAGCAGCCCTCCTGCTGCTCCTCAAACCACACCAACCTGTGCCCCTGAGGCCTATCCCCTGGCAACCCCCCACTGAGTGAATGGGGAGTGCATCTCTATTCTGTAGGTGGGAAAGCAGAGCCCTGCTGAGGTCAGTACCCTCAAGGTCACCAAGCTAGGCATTGCCGAGCTGAGATTCAGACCCAGACTCAAAGCTGGAGGGAGCCAGCTCTTCCTCCCTCTGCCCCTCTCCAGGGTGGGAGCTCTCAGTGCAGGGAAGGCTGCTCAGCACAAAGACTTGGCCATTTCATAGGAAGGAAAGCATTGGTTCCTTCTCTTAGCAAGGCCAATGTTAGGTCTGCAGAAGCAGAGGAGGGGATCCCCTGGCTGAGGGCCTCCATGTGTTTGTTTGCACGCTGCCAGGAAGCACACTCAAACTCACTGAGCCTTCACACTGGGGAGGGTCTCTCACTCAGTGTCACACCTGGCCCTGGCGAGGCCACCAGTCTGAAAGGGACCTAGGAGAAGCCCGGCTGCCCCAAGCCCGGGCCTTACCATCCTCTGTTTCCACATAGAGGCGGAGTCCCAGGTCCTTGTTACGGGTCAACAACCAGCGGTCACTGGCTGCTGTGACGTCCAACACCAACCAGCCCTCGTCCCCAGCTCGGAGCGTCTGAAGATCCAAAAAGAACAAGTCAGACTCCCTGTGGACACGAAAGAACAATTAACTGAGGCTGCCACAGCTGCACTGTTTCTTGTGCCCACTCAGGGCCATCTGCACAGCGTCTACTTTATTACTACAGCAGGGCCGTGCCTCTACCCATGTACAGATAGGGAAACTGAGGCACGGTGGCCTGACCAAGCTCCCCAGCCAGGTATGCAGCTGGGGCTTTTCAAAGGTGTTAAGAATCTGGCCACTGTATGTTGACTATCTGAAGCTTGTCTCCCCACAAAGATTCCCCCATGTCCTCTGTGCAGTGCCTTCCCTGGGCCAAACACACTGACAAACATGCTGGATATGAGGAGGGAGGGCTGTGCAGAGTCGGGGGAGGCACCTGTTGGACTGCTCCGGGACCACCTCAAACATGCTGACGTGGAGGGTCTGGTTGACGTGGTGGGGGCTCGGCAGCTTATAAATCCGGAACTCAGCAGCTGTGACTGCCTCCCCTGCTGGGATCGGGGTCAGGTCAAACCGGAACTCCTTCCAGTGGGGCTCGTGGTGGCCTAGGGCATGGTCACGCTCCACTGGAAGACAAAGCAAGGCCAGCGTCACTCGGGCACCTGAGTTGGCTGACTCCGGTGCTGTCCCTCCTCTGTCACAGTCTCTGCCCCTGGCTGTTTGTGGGTTGGAGGGTGTCCCCCAACAGAGCTCACAGAGTACCTTCCACTCTGTGCACCACTCCCTGCACACCCGCCTGGCCCTGCTCAGCACCCTGCTGGCTCTGAGCCCACAGACAGATGAGACCAAGGACAAGGCCCTCCCTGGGAGTCAAAGGCTAAAGGGAAAATGGACATCAAAACCAATAGAAAAAAGGGGCCACGTGTCCAGTGGAGAAACCTCGTGGACAGGACACCACAGACTGTATGTCACCAGACAATAGCTGCCCAAAGAGCCTGGGTGGGAGGTGTGTTGGGGACAGTGCTTGGAGCTGACATCTGAGCTGGGCCTTGAGGCTGAGTGTGAACTGTCACTATGTTAGGCAGAGAATGGCAAGAGCACAGGGGCCAGACTGCAGGGGACACCGGGGTCCTGGGAAAACCACCCCACAAAACCAGAGCAAGTAGACCGAGGAGACAGAGGAAGAGCGGAAGGAGCTGGACAGGAACAAGGGAAACGAATGGGCTGACAAGCTCCGTGGGACCCAGATCAGATGCTGAGGGACACGGGAGGGTCCATGGAGTGGTGGAATCTGAAAGGGTTTCAGAGAGGAGGTGACAACTGAGAGCTGGACCTGGAGGGAAGACTCAGGGTCTGAAAGGCAGGAAGGAGGAGGACCTTCCAGGCAGGGGGACTCAGGGCACAGTCTGGAGGCTGTCAGGAGCCATGCAGGCTGGTGGAGTGGGGTCAGGACGAGAGGGTGGTTGTGCCTGAGTGGAAGGCTGGGCTGCCAGGTTCAGCTGTGGGTGGTGCATGCCTACATGGGAACACCGGGGTTTGAGGGGAGACCTCCCTGGGAGGGTCTGTGGAGGCAAGGGTGGGACCTGCTGGGGGTGAGGCATAGGCGGGGCTCAGAGGCAGGACTGGGGTAAATGGGTGAGGCCAAATCTTCCCAGCCATGCGGAAATGTCCTGGACAGAGTATTTAGGGCACGCCAGCCTCCCATCACTTTCCAACACCAAAAATCTGTGACTCCGGAAAGCAGGGGCGGGAGCCGCCCAGAACCTTCCTCAAAGCCCAGCACGAAGATTTTAATTATGTGTCTGTGAGTCTCTTTTCTCTCTGTGGCTACTGAGCTCAGTGACACAGGTTTAAAGCGTCCCAGGCTGTGTGGCCGGAGGCGGATGTGGGGAGCACGCCCTGTCCTCGCGGTGGGAACTTGGTCCAGTGATGGGCAGGCAGGCAGCTGTGCTGGGCAGGCTATGCGGCAGATGTGTGTGGGCAGAAGGAGATAGCCTGTAATCCCCCAGGCCAGGACCGAGAGTACTAGAATGTCAGTGGCCAGTTGCACTTCAGGGGCTGGGCACGCAGCAGCTTCCCACCTGAGAGCCAGACTAATCCAGAGGCAGTAGACACAGGGCGGGAACTGGTCCTTCCCAGACTGGCACGGTCAAAGTCTTTGCTGGGAGATGATGTGTGAACATGGACACACCTGTGTCCTCCTCCTGACAGACACCTCCACACACACTTAGTGGCCTTGGGGGCTGGGCCAGATGCCTGATGTGCAGGGTAAGCCTGACAGTTCC
>NW_022111357.1:3631158-3632410 GCF_000313985.2 Echinops telfairi | reverse complement strand
TCCAGCAGACCAACTCAGGACATCATCCACCATGCCTGGGCCAGGCAAGCAAGTGGGAGATTTTCATGAAGATGGTAATTCACAAAAAAAATTGATGAAATTTCCTGGGGTGTGAACTGGGCAAAGGGAGTGACCCTTTCTCTGACAGTCAGTGAGGAGGGTGGCCAGAAGTCACCTGTAGAGTTCCAGATTTTGAAGTCACTGTTGCTTTGAGTTGTTCTTATGGAAAAGCATTTTCTAGCACACACATTTTCCTGTTTGCTGTGCAGGCTGCATTTGCTTTGGCCAAAGCAGCACCACTGGGCAGTACAGAGAGCTCCAGCTGATCACTGGGATCCTCCTCACAAACCTGGCCAGCCCTGCACCAGCCTCATGCCTTCCCTCTGAGTCTCAGTCTCCTCCTTTGTTACCTGGGATAAAAATATTCCTCAAATTTCCATCATAGGGCAGTGAAGAGGCTTTATAACCAGTCAGGGTGATAGACTCGGAGGGTGGCCAGGAAACAAGAGTTCTGAATAGTTGTGATTTACCAACTCTTTACTTCATATAATCAAGAGGCCATGCCAGAAATTACAGTGTCTTGGAGAGTAAAAGAGAGTCTCTGGATTATTTTTTCTAAGTGAATGTATTCATAAATAAATTTCTTTATGCACAAATTTATCCTTTGCAGTTTACAAACAGATTTATCAAACACTTACTCTGGGCCCTGGGAACATAGGAGAGAACAGACAGACAATATGCCTGCCCTTGTGATTTTTACAGTCTGTTGGGGAAGACAGGATAGTTGCAATGAAGACAAGTGACATAAGTGTTCTGTCATTTCTATTGTAAATGTTGTAAAGGAGACATAGAAGGTTGTGGGCTCAAGAATAATGGGAACAGGCAATAAGGTAGTGTGCCTGTCTGGTGCTCATGAATGGAGTACCACCCCTTATTTGTATACCCTAAACACCACTTTACCAGGGGAGGCCTCATTTCAACTGGATCAATTTCCCATGATGCAGGAAGAGGAAGAACATTAACCAATTCCTGCCATATAACATTATTCTACGGTCATCCCAAATTAATAAACATTATTGTAAGAGTGATTCGTGATCCTTACCAGAACCCAAGTCAAGAGGCGATGGGATGGAGGGCATGTCTATCTCAGAGAAGGTGATTATGCTGAGGCTGGTGGGTAAATTGGGTGGGGCAACCTGCCATTGGGGAAAACACTCAATGTTAAGTGTATAGACCACCAATGGGAGAATAA
>NW_022111357.1:3628452-3630508 GCF_000313985.2 Echinops telfairi | reverse complement strand
CCATATTTCCAGCCCTCACTGTTTAAATAGTGTTCAGTTACCCAAATTGTTAATCTCTACAAATTAATAATCCATGTACTTTTGTTGTAAAAAAAATAGCCCTATTTGTTTGTTTAGTGTTCAGTTACCTAAATTGTTAATCTCTACAAATCAATAATCCTGTACTTTTGTTGTTAAAAAAATAGCCCTATCCATGTATACTTTATTTTATTGGACAGTATCTTAAATTTTATACTATTGACTATATTAATGGCAATATCAATAGAATGCCATATGCCTCAAGGGGATAATTTATAATGTCCTTCAACAAAATAATGTCTTTAAAGTGAACAAGGGACATATATAAATCATAAATATATAAATAGGTTTTAAGCTTATACTTAATTGTAGCGCTAATCTAAGGTAAATTAGTTTGTATGGCATGACCCTGGTCAATGCTTGCCCTCATGAAGTGATTATTGAAGATGTGGACTAAAGTGTGGTGAAGAAATCAGATGCTGCCCAGCTATCAGAAAAAATGGTGTCTGCTGTCTTAAAGGCTTGTCTTCAAACAGCATCTATCAAAGTGAGGGGTCAACTAGGTCCACATGGAAGAAGCACATCAGCCTATATGATCCAAGAACTGTAAATAATAAAAATGAATCCCTGAGCAGGGGACAGTATTAGAGCCTAAATTCTGAACATCCAGTTTGCAGAAGACTATGGATGACAGTGAAAGCCCAAAATGCAGGGGCAGGGTTCCCCATTCAGATTAAGCCTCAGATGAATCCTCTCTGACTATGGACCAGAAATGGGAAAGGCCTCGTTATCAGACAATAGCTGGATAAATACTTTCAAAGGGGCAGGGGAGGGGAAGTGGGTGGGAAACGGAGACCTAGCCACGAGTACAAGGAAGAATAAATGTCCTGGTATTGAGTGTGGTGGTGGTTGCACAACTTTTAGGAATGGGACTGAACTGTGGAAATGTATGCTATATGATTTGTATATCAGTGAAGCTGTTAAAAATAAACTAATTTTTATTAAAAAGAACAAAGGGCAATGGGTGAGGTACGTTTCATTGGGTGCTTATGACCTTTGAAAGACAGGTAAGTCAGTCATGAACATTTTATGTAGAGAAATCTGGCAATATCTAGCAAAATTACATATGAATCTACCCTTTGGCATGACAATCCAAAGAAACACAAATAAAAATATGAAAAGACGCATGCCCTAGACTCTTCACAGAGGAGGCATAGAGGATAAAGCTATTCCTAATTCCATGTGTACCACTAAAGATCAATTTCCCATAAAGTTATAAAAGCTTCCAGATTTGTCAAAAGCACACAATGACAGTTCCTGTCTGAGGAAGCAATAAATGAATTTACTTTCTGAACCACCTAATGTGGCCTCCAGGAAAATAGTGAATTGACACCCAGCTTTCTCTTCTAGCAAAGGCCCACTTTGGGCCAGACAGCTGCATCCACACTCTGCCTGTCCATGTCTGAGGCCCTGTACGCGCGACTCACAAGCTAACCCTCCTGATGCCAAGGCCCCGTGTCCATCAGCCCAACACCAACAAAGGCTTCAGCTATTTTTGTGCCTCGGACACAATTTAGTCACCCAGACAATCTAAATCTGTCTTCTTTCTGACCAAAAAGTAAGGCTTCAAAAGACACCCTCTTCCTCCAGCTCAGAGTTGTTGTTAAAGAACAGAACTTCTTTGACCTCACTCTCTCTCCTCCCCACTCCGCAGTCCACAGGACCGACCGAGGAAGCCCAGCTCACTCTGTGGTCCAGGCTCTCTGTGGTCTCACCCTGGCCATGTGCCATCATGGCCTGCTGCACCTTCTGGCTGCAAACACCCACACCCCAGATTCTCTCTTCAAAGCTATTCTCTCCTGGTCAGTCCCCTACCCAGTGCCCCCCTTTCTGCCAAATCCCCCACCCCACCACTTCTCCCTTCCCACCATGTCCCCTTCTCTGCCAAGTCCCCACCAGGTCCCCAAGCTTGCCATGTCCAAAGGCTATTTTCCTCTCAGTTCAGCTCTGAGCTCCTCCTTGACCTTCCTCTGGCCCC
>NW_022111357.1:3625889-3627394 GCF_000313985.2 Echinops telfairi | reverse complement strand
AAATGAGTGACCTTAAAGTTCCTCTGGGCTCTCCTATTGGAATGAAGGGTCACCTATCAACAAGGCTCTCATGTCAAATGGGTACTCGAGAATGCCTGCTGAAGCCACTTTCCTCCAAGCAGGGCCTGCAGGGACTCGGGGTCCTAGGAGAGAGCCCAGAGGAGATGTTATACCTGTTGTTTGCTTCCAGCAAAAATGAGAAGGTCTAGCCCTGCTTCCATCCCACCTGAGCAGATCCAGGTCCCTTCACCTGGCTCTTAGCACTCTCCTGTTCCTGCCCTTTCCTTCAACCTTACCAGTCTGCCTGAGAACTTGCCACAGGGGCTAGGGTACTTGATGATGGGGTAGGGGCTGCAAAGAAATCAGATTTGAGCCCGATTCCATGGTTATTCATAGAATAGGGAAAAGGGGCTCAGTAAAAACGAGGAACATGTTTAATGAGATGGATTGCTATAATAGGTCTTAACTCAGCAACAATTGTGAGGCTGGCACAGGACCAGTGTTTCATTCTGTTGTACATAGCGTCACTATGAGTTATTTACTTATTTTGGTTACTATGAGTTAGAACCAAACTGATGACACCCAACAATAGATACACACCTGAATCAGATAAGGCAGAGACTAACTAGAATCCTAGGAGTAAGATATAGTGATGGATAGAATTTCAAGTCGGGCAGAGTACCTTGGAAAAGGGGAGTCAAAGAAAACTTCTAGAAAGTAAATTTGATAGTGGTAGAAGAACTATGAAAATAAAAAATGAAGGGAGGTATTCTAGGCAAAATCATTTTATTGTTAAAGTGCCATTGAGTCAACTCCAACTCATAGTGACATGTACAAGAGAGCAAAGCCCTGCTCGGTCCTGCATCATCCTTGCAATCTTTGTTAGGCTTAACGACCACTGTTTCAGTCACTGTATCAATCATGTTAAAGGCCTTCCTCTTTTTTACTGACTTTCTACTAAGCATGATAGAACTGGTCCCTTTGGATAACATGTCCAAAGGACATGAAATAAAGTCTAACTATCCTCACTTCTACGAAGTATTCTATCTGTACTACTTCAAAGACATATTTGTTCATTCTGCTGCTAGTCCATGATACTTACAATATTCTTCATCAGCATCATAATTCAAATGCATACATTCTTCTCAGACTTAGTTTTTGTGTGCATATGAAGGGATTGAAAATCTCATGGTTTGGATCACCCTAGTGTTTGGGGTTTTTTGTTTGTTTGTATTTAACATTTTAAAGAGGTCTCTTGCAGATTTGTCCAATGCAATACATCCTCTGGTTTCTGCCCATGAGTATTGATTATGGATCCAAGTAAAATGAAACCCTTGACAACTTCATTCTTTTCTTTGTTTATAGTGATGTTGCTAACTGGTCCAATTGTGAGAATGTTTGTTGTTGTTGTTTTTAATCATTTTATTAGGGGCTCATACAACTCATCACAATCCATACATACATCAATTGTGTAAAGCGCATTTGTACATTCATTGCCCTCATCA
>NW_022111357.1:3622582-3624085 GCF_000313985.2 Echinops telfairi | reverse complement strand
CCACACTGTGTCTCTGGTGTTGTCCCCCGCAGGGCCATGGGTCAGTGAGGGCCATCATGTCCCATAGTGGGGCTGGCCATGTGGTGTTTGTTTTCTTTATGTGGAGGTATAACCCTTACTAAATTTTGTCGTCTTTGGTCTTCATCAGTTCACCCAAGGTGCTGAAAAGAACAACCTGAAGATTGTTCTTAAGTCTTTTGCCAATACTGATGCCACATTCTCCTTCACATAGTGCAGATTTCCAGGTCATCTGCTCATTGAACACATTGGGTCTGGTTTAAGGTCTCTCATGAGATTACAGTCAAGCTGTCAGCTGAGGCTGCCATCTCTGAAGACTTGACTGGGCTCACAGGTCCTTCTCAGCTCACTCATATGGCTTTTTACACACCATGTGGTTTTCTCCGTAAGGGTTTCATGACATGGCATGTCCCACAACAAGTCATAAAAGAAAGAGAGAATAAGACAGAAACCAGAGTTTTCACACTGTGCCATCTCTGGTCTGTGTGACCAAAATAATATGACAATAGTGGTGATCAATATGACAGGGGTGGGGTCAATGGGAGCCATTATAGAAGCTGGCCACAACAACCTTATGAAAAAGGCTGTACTCACCCCACTTTGTAGAGAAAAAAACCTGAAGGTAAGGGAAGTTAACTGATTTACATAAGGCCACAACTAGTAAGCATCCAAGCTGGGATTAAGAATCTAGATGTATCTACATGCTTTCTCCTTATCCATAGTCTTCCCAAGTGAAAGACTTGACAGGTGTTCTAGTTAGATTTGGAGGGTTCTGGCTTCTATTCTGGCATGAAAGGACCCAATCAGGGAAAAACTAAGAGTGAATTTTCATTTTTGGTGTTGAACACACTCTCCTCTCACATCCTTCTGATTGAATTCTACCTTTTCTTCAAGGTCTAGCACAAACGTTATCTCCTCCCAAACCTCTCTCCCCACAATCAGACCATCTCTTCCTCCTCTGGCTTCAATGGTCTTCCGCAAAATATGAGGAACTGTCTGTCTTCTGTACCACTGAGCCCTGTGCCCATATTTGAGTTGGTGAATATTATTTCTCTAATTCTGCAAAGATTTATACTGAGTTGCCTGTGGGCCCATCTTTCTCACTGCAATGAGTGACACTGGGGATAAGACTATCCTGTGTATAGAAGAGGAGTTTGTACATTTGAAGTGTGATGTTGGCAATGAATACACATGGGTTGCCAGAAGAACAAACGAATCAGTCTTAGAAGAAATACAAGAAAGTGTTCCTTCGAAGTGAGGATGGCAAATCTACATCCAGAACACCCTACATGTACCCAATCTCATGTGATCTTGGGCCTGTTTAGTGTGTGGATGGGAGAAGGGTAGATGGGAGAAGCGAGGATGGCGAGACTTTGGCTTGCTTACTGTATTAGTCTAGGTACTTTGGAGAAACAAATCCACAGCAACTCACGTATAAGACAGAGTTTTATGCAAAGAAAATGTGCATCACGAAAACATCCCAAC
>NW_022111357.1:3615813-3622276 GCF_000313985.2 Echinops telfairi | reverse complement strand
TGCACCCGATGCAACCATCACAAAACAAGAGACCCGAGAACTAGAAAGGCGAGGCTTCACCACCCATTTATCCCTCCGCCTTTCAACCAGCACCACGTGTGATTATCGGCCAGGCTAGCACAATTAACTAACTCACTTACTTTAGATTCATCAGGAAAATCCAATCCCTCAAAAAGGCCATGATGATTGGTAAAGTGGCAGGTCAATGAAGGCAAGGGAAGCCCTCCAGGAACGGACTAATGTCTTGGCCACAACAGACTCAAGCATAGCAACAATCATGAAGATGGTGCAGGATCGGGCAGAGTTTCCGCTTGCCAGCAAGTAGCAACAAAAGACACATCATTCAACCTGCTCCTTAAATCTTGAGCAGTTCAATGTGCTCCAGACAGCATGAAGGGACCTGGACAGTTCAGAAGGCATGGCTGCTGCTCAGGGGGCAAGATCAACAGTTCAAGGAAATACACAGGTTTTACTTCTGATCTGCCACTAATCAGTTGGCTTTGGGTTAAAATTGAACAAAGAGGGGGAAAAAATAACCCTAACTTTTATTGAGTATTTACTATATAACATTTTCAGCAACTTATATCACTTGGCTTATTTAATAATCCTAACTGCATTAACCATTGCACTGCCGAGAGACTCCTCTAAAGGAGAAATGATTCTCTCTCTCTTTATAGTTGAATAAATTGAGGCATAAAATTACACAAAACTATGTGTGTTAGTCTGGGTACATTAGAGAAACAAACCCACAGAAACTCATATGTATAAGAGAGAGTTTTATATAAAGGGTAAGTGCACATCAAGAAAACATCCCAACCCAGTGCTGTCCAAGCCCACAAGTCCAACATTAGCCCATATGTCCGACACCAATCCACAAAGTCCTCCTCCATCTCACAAAACACAATGATGCTGACTGCAGGAGGAAAGCCGAATCAGTGAATGTGTTAGCATTTCAGCACTAGCAGGGGTCTCCACTTGACTGGTCCAACACCCAAGGCTGCACAGGGGTAGGTCCATGTGGCTTCTTCTCAGGGATGTCTTGCAGGAAGTGAGACCTGCCAGCTGAAGCAGGGAACCGGCTTAGAAAGCTACACCCTGGTCCAACCATCAGAAAGCAAGAGACTGGAGAACTAGAAAGGCGAGGCTCATTTATCGCTCTACCCGTCAATTAACCCCACATGTGTTTATCAGCCAGGTTGGCACAGTACACTTTAACTATCTCACTATGTAATTGGTGTCTTAGGTTCGGGTCTCTGGTCAGGACTCTGAGTTGAGAAGTTTCTTGGAGAATGCGCTTTGTGAGAGAATGGAGAAAGCAGGGCAAAATTGAACGGTGATGTAGTCATAACATCCTTCAATTCTGACTGTCCTGGGGCTCTGGAGTTAATAGTCCAGGGATAGCACATAACTTTGGGCAAGATAGCTCCCTTAAGCCCTGTCAATCAGTGCCTGGAGGACTCAGATATAAGCTGTCAGCTGCCCACTCTCCAGACAGCTAAGAACAATGAGGGACTCAGTCCTGAAGAAAATATCGGCAGGCCACCTCAACATCCACCACAAATAGTAGGCAGTGATGGAGATTTGGATGCAGGCAGCCTGATCCTGACACCATGTTCTAGACCACTATAGGTCCTTAAGTAATGGATGAGGCTAGAGAGAAACACAGCAGCCCCTTTCCTCATCATCAGAGCTGCCTTTGATTGAGTAATACCAGGCACTTGCTACTCTCTTATATTCCTTCACTAAATTGACCACCCTAAGTATTGGCATTCTGGCTTTGAAGGTGGAGGATATAAGTGCAAACTCACAGTGACCTGCCTAACTCCTCCCAATTCCCAAGTGGCTTACCCATAACTAGACTTCAGTGTGTCCTGGAGTGATTAAACTCTCTGCCCTCCCACCTCCAGAACCATTCCTCCTCACTGCTGAAGGCCTTTTTCATATCTGCTCCTGTCCATCTGAGTCACCAGGACCAGGATGACTTACTCTTTGGAACTCATCTGACTTCTCTCTGAATTGGAAGCAATAATGGTCATTTGCCCCTGAAAAGTGAAGAAACGCTGAGGAGCAATGAATCATCAGGGACCACAGGGCATATCATCCTGACAGCCAGACAAGGTTTTAGGAAAAAGGAACCCACCCTCAAACTATGGGAAGGGAAACATCTTTGGGCATGGGATCATTCTAAGAGTTGGCTAAAGAATTTATTGTCAGATAGAAGACAAAGCAGCATAGCAGTGTGCATTAATGTCCCACTTTAAAAGAAAATACTAATGCCAATACCTATATTGATAAAATACCAATTGGGGTGGGGACTACACTAAAGGATTAAAACACTGGTTTTCTCAGAGACAGAGGGAGGATTACTAGTGGTTCCTATGCTATATATTTCTGAATATATGGCCTGAATTTTCTGTCACAGAATTTCTATAAGGTTTGAATTTTCTACAATGAACATACATTATTTTCTGAAATTCCTAAATAAAAATCTTTGTAAAATGGAATTCTCCGTTTATATCATAATTAGCATTCAGTGATTTTTCAATTCACCAGCACTTAATATATCTAAAGGAGCCCTAGTGGTATGGTGGGCTGCTAACCACAAGGTCAGCAGTTTGACTCCACCAGTGACTCCGAGGGAGAAAGACAAGGCTTTCTCCTCCTAAAGAGGTAGTTCTATTCTAGCCTTTAGGGTGTCAGTTTTGATGGCAGTGGAGGTTTGGTTTGCGTATGCATCTAAAGACAAAGTCCCTAACTCCCATTCAGCACTGCTCTTCTGAGATCCAACCACCTCACTTCATCAAGTACTCTGTCCTTGTCACTCAAGATCATGGAGCAAACGAGTCTGGTTCAGGGAGGGTTAGAGGAACAGCAAAGATTGCTGTGTTCTGTTCCTGGCTAGATTCTCCCTCCTGCTGCTGTTTGTGACTCACTTTCTCAGTCAGGAATACCAAGACTGTGCCTCGGCTGACTGGGGGACAATAAGAGTTGGTCCTCCCTCCACCCTTGGCAGTACAGACATCAAACCTGAGCTCGGATAGGGAGGATGGTGCTGGTGAGAGCCCCAGGGTCAGGGCTAGGAGGCACCCGGTATTTCTGACACTGTCGCTGCATCCTAAAAGGGAAAGTAGAAGCACATAGAAGAGGCTCGCATGGCTAAGGAGGTGCGGGAAAGTGAGGGAGGGCCCAGGTGGTACAGAACTTGGTTCGAACCTCCCAGTTCAGGGCCCTGTCTGTGGTCACAGGCAGGCCAGGGACAGTGACATGAAGTGGGTTTGTCTGTGTGTTTATGTATCCTTTTGACTTGGTTCTGTAAAAAGAGAAAAATAAAACGGCAGGGTGGTTTTTCCCTAGGCCCTGAGGAGGTGCTATCACAGTTGCCATGTGACACTTGCCCTAGTCCCTCCAAGAAACTTGTGACTTTTGTCCAGGGAAGAAGCCAGCAGAAAATGTCAGTTACTGTACAAATAGATGGAGCCACTTGTGAGTGGACTGGCCAGTTGAGTTTTGAAAAGGAACTGGCTGGTGATAATGAGCCTGTCCTCAGGGGCTGAGTGGAGGCTTGCATGGCAGAGAACTGTCCTACACCAAGAAAGTGGGGCTGTGCACCTCTCTTTGGGAAGGCTTCCCAGACCCTGCTTGTCTGCTTCCTAACATTACCTGCTCCTGTCACTTCCAAGTTCATCCTGATGCCACATAACTTATCCAATAAACCATCTAACTGTGTTTATGGTCTGTGAGTTTGGGGTGGATGTTGCAATGGATCGGCAAACCCAGCAGAGAAATGAAGAATGCCATGACTGGGGGCAGGATGGCTGAGGTAGATTGGTAAAAAGGTGGTAGAGGCAATATGGCTGCCTTCTGCCTCAGAGGAAGCAGCTTTGGATGATGCTGATCCTCATCCTCCCAGAAGTTCAATGGGTCCAGGGTGCAGACAGGCTGCATCTGTATCCGAGTAAGAGTCTACAAAGCTGAGACTGACAGACAGACAAGTCAGGCAGTGCTGCCCACTCTGACCAAAGTCCTGGCCTCTTCCTCACGCAGTCCCTGGAAACCAGAACCAGCTTCCAAAGTGTCTGCTCAGACACAGATGTCTGGCCCGTGATGGGAGGTCTGAGATAGGCCCCAGGGCCTCCAGGCCCTACAGACTGACACCAAGCCAGAAAAGACCAACAGGAGAGGAGGGGCTGGGGCCACAGATATGCAAGCCTGGGTGTGGGTGCTGATGCCACAGCGACTCTGCCATTAGGGTCCATTGCTGTTCTTAGGCTACTGACCTTCAGGGCCCTGGGACTTGGGCCTCCACACACGAATAGGTTCCTGACATGTGTCTAATACCCTATGTACCCCTTGGAACCAGCAGTCACACCAGTCTAGCTTAGAGAGTCCCACTAGTGCAATCAGTACTGCAGACTAAAGAAGGCCCTCTGACAGCTGGCTGTGCCGCCCTCAGCCTGGGCTTCCCTGAACAAAGATCTGTTGTTGATCCCACAGCATCGGAGTCCTGGGATCTTAATGAGACTTGGTGATGCCGTGGGAAGACCTGGGATTTGTGATCCTTGGCCCTTGATGTTGGGTGACCTGGCAGGCTGTTTAACCTCTCTGGGTCTCAACTCCTCACCTGTAAAACAGGGCTGGCAAACAGCTTCATATGCTATGGCACAGGATGATGAGGAAATAGGTGGCTAGTTTTTATTCTAAAAACAGGTACGAATGCATTTGTGTTGATTTTAAAAATCAGTTTCTGGGTTTCATATGTGTGCAAAACATGTAGGGAGGTTCCTGTCATTTCCACCCCAAGGATGGGACAGCAGCTGGGACAAGGTCAGCAGTGACCCGACCCAGGCTCACCTTCCAAAGTGCACTCCTCTATCACACAACCACACAAGGGAGTGATCACCAGGAGCCCTTCTTTACAAGAGGGACTCCATGCTCCGAGAGACATGGGATGCCTAAGATCACACAGCAGAAGCAGGAGGGGAAACCAGTATGCCTAAACGCAAGTCCAGCTCAATTCATGGAACAGCTTCTACCAGATCTGGATGTCTTTCACCGAGGGAGGCTGGCGTGATGCGGTCCAATGGACTTCTGTGCCTCCACTCTAATGGATCACATCTGGGAACTGATCCTTGGGTCAGCTTGTCCTGACAACAGAGGTCCAACTCTCGTGTTTTGTCCCAGCTGCCTCAAGACCCAGGCCTGGCCAGCCTGCTGGCCATCTAAGTAGGCAGCATCCAGAGACCACTGATCAGGGTCCTGTGCCTGGCACTGGGCTCTTAGCACTGGTTTAACGGTTCATCCCACTGTGGCAGCCCATCTAGAACCCTCTTGAGCCTCCTCTCCTCCTGCATTACAGGTAGTAGCAAATGGCTGAGGACCCCTAAAGCCTGCTGCCACTCGGCCCCATGTTCCTCTGTCAAAGCCACTCTCTCCACCCCATAAAGCTTGTCCTTACACGAGAAAGGTTACCTCCTTGAGCACTGGGTGTGGAGTTCCACACCTGGATGGAGTCCTGGCTGGGCTCATAGGGGCTGTGCTGTCCTAGTGTGTCACTGTCTCTCTGAGAGAGCCTCACTGTCCGGGGAAAGCGGTGAGTAGCATTGTTGTTAACAAGTGGCTGGATTTGAGAGCAAAGCTGTAGGGGAGGCTGGAGGCTGTGGCTCTAGGCTCCCTGGCTCTTCCCTCCCCAGGGCTGAGCTCCAGTCATAAGGTCTGCAGTCCCAGCCTGGTGTCTGTCCGTGTCCTGACCCGTGCTGGTCACTAGACTCAGAAAGCAGGCAAAGCAGATGAGGGATTAAGGGGAGCCATCACTGAACTCACTGCCATGGAGTGGATTTCAATTCTTGTCGACCCTAGAGAAGAGAGTAGAACTGCCCGTGTGGGTTTGTGAGCCTGTACATCTTTAGGGGAGCAGACAGCCTATCTTCCTTCAGCGGAGCAGCTGGTAGTTTCAAACTGCTGACCTTTCGGTTAGCAGCGCAGCGCACTTAGTGATGGCAAATGCAGCCTCGGACAGTTCCGAGCACAATTGTGCCGCAGGACGAGCTGGGTTGCCTGGGAGCACAGGGGGTCCAGGCTGCACACAGGCTCCTTCCAGAGACGCGGACCGTCAGTCGGCCCGGCCCTGTCCCAGGTGCTGGCGGGCGGGGACAAGCCCCAGCGCCTGCCCACAGATCGGGGCCTTCTCCGGCCCCCGATCCCTGACAGGAGAGCCATTAGGGACACCCGCTCTCGGGGTGCTGGGGGCGTCCCGGTGCCCTCCGCCTGTGCCCGCCGTGCGGCCCGGAGGCCGGGCCCCGAGGGTCGCTACGGCCCGGGGTCCCGAGCGAGCGGCGAGCCCCGGCGGAGGCGCAGGCTCCCCGCCCGCCGGCGGCCGCACTCACCCATGTTGACGAAGCTCATGACCAGGTCGGCGCGGCCCACGCCCCGCTCCGGGCGCCCGTCGTCGTCGTCGTCGTCGCCG
>NW_022111357.1:3599126-3614788 GCF_000313985.2 Echinops telfairi | reverse complement strand
GGACTCCGAGTTCCCAGCGGTGTGACCTGGCGGCCCCGCCTGGTTGGCCGGCTGTGACTTCAGGTCTGGGAAAGTGGCCTCTGTCGGTTTTCAGGGGCCCGAATGCCTCCGCCGGCAGCATCTGGTGCGGGCTCCCCGCCCCCGCCACCTCCGCGGCTCCCAGCCTGTTCCCTGAAAACTCTCTCCCCAAACTTACAATTTGGGTGGGTGGGGGGGGTTGTTTTTGTTTTTTGGTGTTTGGTCCATGTGTGTATGTGTGTGTTGTTTTGTTATACATAGTATAATTGGTATATATGATCATCACTTAATAGCTTAATAACAATAACGATATCCAACGCTGTTTTCTCTGTGGGCAAATGGGACAGGACCACCACCTTCCACGGCTCAGGCAAGGCCCCGTGGGAAAATGTTGACGGCTCAACCGTGGGAGCTTATGATGCTCTGGATGGTCTGACTCTCGCCTAAGATAATTTGGACACTGTCCCTCCTGTTCCCTGGGAAAGCTGCTGAAACAGCATTCTGTAATATATCAGTTACCCCTGCTCCTGATTTTATCTTCCCCTGAGGTCCGAGGACAACTTGGCTAATGTATAAATGTTTCTTTGTATACCCTCCGCTAATTGTCAACAATTCCTTTGTGTAGACGCTTGTTCCAAGACGCAGGCTACGTGACAAGGAGTGTATATAAACCTGCCTCAAATAAAGCTCCCGACCTTGGAGTGTCTTGACTCTAGGGTCCCCTACCCCCACTTGGTTTCTAATCTTTCATCTCTTAATCTATCTTTCTTGATTGCACATCATGCACCTCTTGGACCCTGTTCGTTGTGAGAAAGCTGGTCTCGTTTAATCTCACAACATGGAGTCAATTTCGACTCATACTGACCCTATAAGACAGAGTACAACTGCCCATGTGGGTTTCCAAGACTGTAGCTTTTCTTTTTTTTTGGCTTGCTTCAGTCCCTAACTTGCTTTCTTTTTTTTTTTTTTAACATTTCATTAGGGGCTCATACAACTGTTATCCCAATCCATACACACATCAATTGTGTAAAGCGCATTTGTACATCGTTTCTCAAAACATTTTCTCTCCATTTAAACCCCCGACATTAGGTCCTCATTTTTCCCCTCCCTCCCCGCTCCCCCCTCCCACATGAGCCCTTGATAGTTTATAAATGGGTATTTTGTCATATCTTGCCCTGTCCGACGACTGTAGCTTTTCTTTTAGGAAAAACAAAAGTTATATTTTTACTGAGTAAAAAGATATTTTTTTAAAGATATTTATTGCAATTGGTTGTGCTTGAGTATCATGTAGTAGAATAATTTAAAAGATGTATATTATTAATGATATCTATTTAATCTTCTTTTGATCTCCATCTGAGCAAAAGCAATATGATCCGTTTGTTTTTAGGAATTTGAAAATAAAGAGCAAAAAGGAAATGACAAGCACTCTTATTAGAATTGACTACTGTTAACACCATAGCGTATCTGTTTCTAGTCCTTTAAAAGAAAAATCACTATTAGAAATGAAATGATACATATTATAAACAATTGAAGCAATAAAAGAAAATGAAAGTTTACGTTATCCCAAGCCCTATCACCCAGAGATAACCTTGACGAATATAAGATGAACATCACTGAAGACCTTTTGTATGCATAGATAAAACCGATACATTAAATATTTTATGAAAATAGAATTATAGTTACAATTTTTAAATAAAAAGTATAAATTTTACTTTTTCTTGAATTTAGCAAAATAAGATAGAACTGAAGTAAACTGAAGATTCCGACTGAACTTTAAATATGAAGGAGATATTTTCTTAGAGATCCTTTTAAGGTTAAGAGTCTCAAGCCAAACTCATTGCCATTGAGTGGGTTATGACTCCTAGCAACCCAATAGGACAAGGTGAAACTGCCCCTGTGGGCCCAAACGGTGATGAGTAGGTATTATTGAGGGATTGTCACTCTTTATAGCAGTAGAAAGACTCCTCTTTCTCCCTCAGAATGGCGAGTGGTTTCAAACTGTTGACCTTGTGGTTAGCAACCCAACACGTAACTCATTATGCCACCAGGACTCCTATTTTAAGTATTGATGAGCTGAAATATACTGATATTGGCCATTTTGAATCAGACAAGCTACAGTACTATGCTGGGAATGACAAATTGAAGAGAAATTACAACTCATTATTCAACAAAAAGAACACTTCAAGATCTATTCTGAAATACAACAAAGAACACTTCAAGATCTATTCTGAAATACAACTCTGTGGATAATAAGATAGTACTCACCTACCTATAAGGAAATCCAGTTAATAGTGTTTTATTTAAATTTATGCACCAATCACTAAGGCCAACAATGAAGAAATGGAAGACTTTCACCAACTTCTGGAATTGGAAATTGATCAAACATTGTAAGCAACATGCCTTAATAATTACTGGTAATTGGAATAGGGACACTGGAAATTAAATATGAAGCTTGCAAATCTGACCTTGGTGATATAACTGACAGCAGAGGTCACATGATAGAATTTTACAAGATCAAACACTAATTCATCGCAAATGCCTTTTTTCAGCAGTGTAAATGGTGACTGCACAGGTGGACTTCACTGAACAGAATACACAGAAATCAAATCTACATCTGTGGAAAGAGACCATGGAAATTTAATATCATCAGTCAGAACAAGACCAGAGGCCAACTATGGAACAGGAACAGACCATCAACTGTCCATATGCAAGTTCAAGTTAAAGCTAAAGAAAATTAAGCAAGCTCATGAGCGTCAAAGTGCAACCTTGACTATATTCCACCTGAATTTAGAAACATCTCAGAAATAGATGAGATGCATAAACACTAATGACCAGATGACATCAAGAACATCATACATGATGAAGCAAAAGGTCATTAAAAAGAAACAAAAGATGAAATGGATATCAGGAGAAACTCTGAAACTTGCTTTAGAACTTACGGAATCGAATGCAATGGGAAGAAATAATGTAGTAGCAAGCTGAACAGAAAATTTCAAAGGGCAGCTCAGAAAGACAAAGCAAAAGATTACAATGAAACATGCAAAGACATGTAGTCAGGAAACCAAAAGAGAAGAACATACTCGGTTTTTCTAAAGCTGAAAAAAAAGAAAGAAAAAATTCATTCCTTGAGTTGATTGAAGAACTCTGTAAGGCAAAATATTGAATGACACAGCAACATCAAAATACGATGGATAGCACTCAGGAGAGCGGCAGCAGCCAGGCAACCCAGCTTTGAGAAAGCTCTCAGTCCACAGGCATCAAGCCAGCGGCCTCCCTACAGCCAAGATGCCCATAAGCAAGGTCAGTTTGGCTGAAGGGGCAGTAAAGGAAGAGGCCAAGAGGAGCTCACTGCCTGTGCCTGCAAAAAGTGGAAACAAGCCAAAAAGGCACCAGGTAAGGATAAATCCTCAGATAAAAATGTTCAAGCAAAGGGAAATGGGGGAGCAAAGGGAAAACAGGCTGAAATAGCTGACCAAAAAACTAAAGGTTTACCCGCTGAAAATGGAGAAGTGAAAACGAGGAAGAGTCCAGCCTCTGATGAAGCAGGAGAAAAAGAAGCTGAATCTGGTTAATGTTTATCTATCATGTCTTATCAGTGGGCCCTGTTATCTCCTTTCCTGTGGAATCCACAGGAATATTTTTATCAACTGTTTTGTAAATGCAAGTTTTTTAGTAGCTCGAGAAACATTTTTAAGGAGGAAATCTCACATCATCCTACCTTTTTTTTAAGTGAAAATACGATGTGAAATCATATACTGGTTGTTTATTATTTTTGTACACAAGCAAATAGTGGGATGTTGAATTGTGGGAAGATTTAACTGTCAAGATAACATTCCATGGGATGGCGAGAGGGGAAAGTTTTTGTATCCCTAATACAAAACATTCTAATAGCAATTTGGAGTTTCTGTCATGAATTTGTATAAGTTAACATTTAAAATTTTACTTCCATGTTTTTTGTTTTAAATAGTGTCTGAAAACCATTCTTTGAACATGACATTCTTGTCAGAACAGTGTGTGTTCTGTAATATCTTTGGTTGTGGCAGTCCAGTTTTCTTGATAACTGTCTATGCTGTGAAGTGTTGAACATCTGAGTATATAGGGTGTGTGACATTAAATTGTGAATTTTGGGGACTTAAAATGTAACTGCTTATCAACATTTGAAGATAATGATACCTGATAACCTCTTTTTCAAAAATTGCCTTGAAATTTAGATCTAGAAAGTCACTGGCATTTAGAGACAAATTATATCTACATGCCATTTTAGGATTTTGGTACGCATATTAAGAATTGTGTAAGAATTGTCATAATATCTCTGTCTGATCCAAAAGAACCAATAAAATGCCAGTTACCAAAAAAGAGGAAGAAAAAGAAGTTGTATGGAGTACAGATTCACGATATGAAAAATAATTGGTCAACAGTTATATAATCAAGAACCCATAGTATTACAGAAAGAAGTTCAATATGCTCTGCATTGGTGAAGAATAAGTCTCCAAGAATTGGCATAATACCAAGTGAAATGTTCTATAAAAAGGACACAGCATTGGAAGCACTTACTAGAAGACAGCTGCCTGGCCAACTGACTGGAAGAAATCTATATTTATGCCCTACCAAAGAAAAACGACTCTACAGAATGTGCAAGTTACCTACCGAACAATGTAATTAGAATTGCATGCAAATAAAATTTTACTGAAAGTAATTAACAATGGTTGTGGCAATACATTGACAATGATCTCAAGTATAGCAAAGATTGTGAGGATGGCAGAGAACTGGGCAATGTTTCGTTCTGTTGCACATAGCGTTTCCATGAGGTAGATTGACCTTACATAATTATCTAACAACAACAGCAACAATACGGTATTTGGTTCCTCTTTCTTCTGTTCTCATCTACTAGCAGACTTCAAAAAGTTTATTTAAAAGTTCCTTGATCTGTTCATTCTATTTTTCCGTTTCTATGTGTCCTTGTACTATCGGATAAAATAGGAAAGTTGGCCTATTCATGCCGCACTTTCACCAGGCCAATAGCTGCCTTACATAATTTTTTACCAGCAACATGGCATTTTTATCGCATAACTATTATAATTTACTTAATCAAACCTACTATATTAGAGAATATGTTCTATTTTTATTTTATTATTTTTTAATGTTTCATTTTTAATAGGATGTAACTTGCTATCAGGAATAATCTTTGTGCCTATCCTGGTGATTTCTACATTTCCACCAGTGGGTTATTTGGATCAAAGGACATGTACAAGTTTACTTTTTTAATTTTAACTTTTTAAGGTTTTTAATACATATCATCTATTGCCAGACTAGTATGTGGGTACCCATTGCCTCTCTTACCAACACTAAGTTATTATTGCTAAATGCATAAGTAAATAAACCTCAGCTGATTTGATAGATCAAAACCTCTCTGGGGGTACTACTAACTGTTCTTGTAAGAAACACTGCTCTTCCGTGGCTTCAAGAATACCTGCTCTTTACTCTTCCTCCTTTCTCCTTGACTTCTTCTATCCACTACTTGTCTGTCAGTTTGTTGTGCTGTTGTGACACATGGGTTGCTGTGATGCTGGAAGCTAGGTCACCAGCACTTTAAATACTAGGAGGGTCACCCAAGGTGAACAGGTTTTAGCAAACTAAGAACAGACTACAAATAAGAAATAGGCTGTCTGCTTCTGAGGGATTAGTCAAAGTCAAGAGGAATGGCATCATATTCATCATCAAAAAGAATATTTCAAGACCTATCTTGAAGTACAATGCTGTCTGTGACATGATAATATCTATATACCTACAAGGATGTCCAGTTCATACAACTATTAATCAGATTTACAAATCAACCACTAAAACTAGTGATGAAGAAATTAAAGAATTCTACCATTTTTTCCAGTCTGAAATTGTTCAAACATGCAATCAGGTCAGGATGCCCTGATAATTATTGGCAATTGGAATACAAATGCAAACTGGAATACAAATACAAAGGGACAGTAGTTGAAAAATAAGGCCTTGGTCATTGAAACAAGGCTGGAATTTTATAAAACTTCTTCATTGAAATTACCTTTTCTCAACAACATAAACAGTGACTGTACACATGTACCTCATCAGACAAAATATACAAGTATCACATTAACTAAATCTGTGGAAAGAGGGGATGGAGAAGTTTGCTATTAGTCAAAAGGAGGCCAGGGGCCAATTGTGGAACAGATCATCAATTGCTCATATGTAAGTTCAAGTGGAAGCTGAAGAAAATTAAGTCCATGAAAGCCAAAGTTAAGACTTTAAGTATATCCCACCTGAATTTTGAGAATATCTCAAGAATATATTCGGCTTATTGAACAAAATGACCAAAAACCCAATGAGCTGTGAAATGACATCAAGAACAACATACATAAAGAAATCCAAAGGTCATTAAAGAAGACATCAAAGAAAGAAAATAGCAAAATTGATATGAAGAGAGATTCTGGAACTTGCTCTTGAATGTAGATTGTTAAAGCAAAAGGAAAAAAGTTATGAAGGAAAAGAGCTGAGTAGGACACTTCAAAGGGCAACTCAAGAAGACCATGTAGTACAATGAAATGTTCCAAGAGCTAGAGTTAGAAAGCCAAAGAGGAAGAACGCGTTTAACATAACTCAAGATGAAATGTGAAGGAAAACATGCAAGCCTCAAGTTTCAATATTGAAGGATTCTATGGACAAAATATTGAATGATACAGCAATCATCAAAAAAAGGTGTCGGTGGGGGAGGAAGGTGAAGCAATAGGCTAAAGGGTAGATAGCTGTTAACTCGGTTGAAAAAGAAGCTAGTACTCCTCAAGAGGGAAAAGAGAAATCAAAGAGATTTGATAAGTAGTTTGAATTGTTGAATACAAAATTGATCACCTGAAATATAAATCGCCACCTGATTCACGATAAAAAGTTAAAACAAAACAAAACCAAAAAAAGGTAGAAGGAAAGCCAGAATCACTGTACCAAAAAGAACTGATCAACATTCAGCCATTTCAAGAGGTAGCATATGAAAAACAAGGCTCAAGAAACTGACAGACTACCAATCGAAATGTCTGCACAAGCTGTTGAAGTACTGGAAAAACATGTTTGGAAGACAGCTACCTGGCCAAGCAACTGGGTGAAACTCATCTTTGCACCCATTCCAAAGAAAGGACACCCAGACAGAATGCAAATGTAGAAGGGACATCATTGCTAATCTCAAGTGGAGCTTGGCTGAAAGCAGAGAATACCAGAAAGATGTTTTCTTGTGTTTTATTGACTCTGCCAAGGAATACGACCGTGTGGATCATAACAAACTATGGATAACCTTGGGAAGAATGGGAATCTTAGAACACTTCATTGTGTTTGTATGAAACTTGTACATGAATCAAGAGGCAGTTGTAAAGACAGAACAAGGGAATATTGCATGGTTTAAAATTAGGAAAGGTGTGCATCCTCTTACCATACTTATTCAATCTGTATACTGAGCAACTCATCACAGAAGATGGATTATGTGAAGAAGAATTTGGAATCAGAATTGGAGGAAGGCTTATTAACAACCTGTGATATACATATGATATAACCTTGCTAGCTGAAAGTGAGGAGGAATTGAAGCACTTACTGATGAAGATCAAGGATTGCAGCCTTCGGTATGGATTATGACTCAATGTAAGGAAGACCAAAATCCTCACAACTGAACTAATGATAAATGGAGAAAGGTTGAAGTTGTCAACGATGTTGTCTTGCTTGGATCCACAATCAATGCTCACAGAAGCAGCAGTCAAGCGATCAAAAGATGAGTTGTGTTAAGTGAATCTGCTGCGCACAAACTCTTTAAAGTTTTGAAGACCCAGTATATCACTTTGAGGACTAAGGTGATTCTGACCCAAGCCATTGTATTTTCAATTGTCTCATGCATGTGAAAGTTGAGCGTTCTTCAGGAAGACTGACAAAGAATTGATGCATTTGACTTGTGGTGCTGGAGAAGAATATTGAAGGTCCCATGGACTGCTAAAGGGAAAAACCAATCTGAAGCTAATCTGTCTTTGAAAAAATACAGCCAGAATGTTTCTTGGAAGCGAGATTAATGAGACTTTGTCGCACATACTTTGGACGTGTTATCAGAAGAGACTAGCCCGAGAAAAAGGACACCGTGTTTGGTAAAGTGGAAGGGCAGTGAAACAGAGGACGACCCTCCAGGACACAATGGCCGCAACAATGGACTCACACATAATAGCTGTGCAGATGACCCAGGACCTGCCAGTATTTCTTTCTGTTGTACTGAGGAGCACTCTGAGTTGGAATCAGCCCCATGGCCCCTAATAACACTCATTCCATTTCCTTTCTTGCTTTGCCTGCCTGGTTCATTTCTTAAACTAACTTCCCCTAGGTTTTGTCCACAGTCCCGAGATCCATGTGGCGTCAACACCAAAATTCATGAGTTTGTATTTGTGCTGCTGTGCTAAGGAGTGAGCCTTGCTGGCCACCACCCCACCCAACTTTGTTCCCCTGCTCTTTGTCCCCCATGCAGTAATGATCCCTTCTCACTTGAAAGATTCACGAACGTTTCGAGGCGTGTCAATTCTACTGAAACCATCAGTATGTGGATGGCTCTAGGACCCATAGGTAAATGAAGATGACAATCCCTGTCATGAGAGTTTGCAGCCTAATGGTGGAAGAAATCATGTGAATAAATAGATGTCCTTTAGTTGGATATCATGTGTGAACTGGAGAGCCAGGGAGAGGAGAGGTTGTTCTGCCAGTGGGGGTGCAGAAGGTTTGGGGTAAAGGTGGTGGAGTTTCAGCTGCATGTTAGAGAGAGATTACTAATATTGGTCAGGCAGGCCAAGGGGATCTGGACATTCTCAGTTAAGGAAACTACATTTCCAAATGAACAGAACTGTCAACAGCAGGACAGAGATGTGGGACCATAAGTAGTCCCATGTGACTACAGCAAAATGTATGAGATTGGGGATCCAACAAGACTGTGGAGAGGGCAGAGCAGTGACCAGGTAATAGAGCCAGGCCACTGAGTGCTGGGCACTTGCTATACAGACCTACTGTGTATAGAACAGGAAAGCTGCGATTTAAGAGTAGTTTTCCCTTTTTCAAAAGGATACTACAAGAATTAAGATTAGCTAGGTATCACTGAAACATCTAATCTTTGCATTTTGTGATCTGAAGGCCTGATTAATCACAGGATCCTATCTTGAGCTCCTATGGTATGACCTTGTCATACCCTGGGCTGTGCTGGTTAAATCCAAACCACAGAAATCTCACTGCCATCAAGTCAATTCCAACTCATCGCGGTCCTAAGACCTGGTGGCATAGTGAGTTACATGTTGGGCTGTTGACCACCAGGTCAGCAGTTGGAAACCATCAGCCCCTCTGTGGGAGAAAGATGAGGCTTTCTACTTCTGTAAAGTTACAGTCTCAGAAACCCATAGGGGCATTCCTAGGAGTTAGTTAAGTAAAATATAATGGCAATATGCCTCATTAACTTCCTGCTCTGGGGCTGCAAGAGCACCTCACTCGCCTTCCCAGCTGAGTGTGTCAGCATGCTGGGAAACTACAGCTCATCGTGTTCCCAGGTGTGCTTATGTGTCATAAAAAAACAAACATAATGAGACAGGCCCTGTCTTCACAGCCAATCTCCAGCCAATGGGTCAGGTCACCTCCAGTTAATGGACTATTAATGCTGCAATTAAAAAGCATAGATTGTCAGATGAGTTGGGGGTGGGAGGAGCAAGGCCAAACTATAAGAGATGCACTATAAATATAACTACACAGGTAGGTTGAAAGTAAATGGATGGGCGTCAACTAATTCCACATGGAAGAAACACACCAGCCGTGTGATCCAGGGATTGTAAATAATAAAATCTAAATATGAAGGAGGGAATGGAATCAGAGCTTAAATTGTGAACACCCGGTGTGCAGAAGGCTATGGATGACAGTAGAAGCCCAAAATCCATTTGCAGGGTCCATACATTGATTAAGTATCCAGTGAATCCCCTCTGACACTAGTTCAGGGATGTGACTTGCTATCAGACAGAGAGTACTGTAATGTCTATTGCAGATGTAGTTAGGTTAAAATGTAACACCGTATCATTTGGTCTCTGTTTTGACCGATTTTAAAGTTGTTTGAGTTTTTAATGTTCTCTGCTTTCTTTTCTACCGAAGTATTTCCCTGTTTCATTTTGTCATTGTTGGGTTTTTTTGTTGTTTGTTTGATTATTGTTTACGTTTTGTATGATTTTCTGTATATGAAATCTAAGATAGGGAAATCTGTAGAGACAGTAATAGGATTAATAATTACCGAGCGGTATGGCGAGGGAGGTGAGTGGGAGAGGGGTGTTAGAGAGTGAATACAAGAAGAAAATGTTCTGAAGTTGATTGTTGTGACGATTGCACAACTCTGCTTAATAGAACTGAATGATTAAATCGTATGATGTATGAATTACATGCCAATAAAACTATTTTAAAAATAGATGATATACATATATATATATCACATCAAAGGAGTAAGAAGGCTTTTTCAACTATATTAATATTAGGTAAAATAAACTTCAAGAACAAGAGTATTAGCAGAGGTAAGAAGGGACATTTCATCATAATGAAAGTATGACTTCATCAAAATCCACCCTGCTGAGACAGAGGAGCATATACAAGCTATGTGCAATATTGGTTTGCCTGTTTTAAAGTGGTTTAAGAGCTCTCATACTTGTGTGGAGAGTCAATGGAAATGGGTACCTTTGATGGTTAAATCCATTTCGGGTTCTGAATGAGAGATGAGTGGGAAGGGGGAGGGAGCTCTCGAAGTGAGGTGGGGTCTTGTTAGTTATCGTTGAGTACAACAGAATGAAATGCTGCCAGGCCTGTGCCCCCTTACCACTGGTGTGTTTGGATGGATTGTTGTGGCTATTGTGTCAGAGTGTGTTGTGAATTGAATTGTGCCCCCTAAAAAATATGTGTTGTAAAGGCTAATCCTTTTACCTGTGGCTATAATTCCCCTTGGGAAAGGAGTTTTCTTTTTTTTTTTTTTTTTTTAAATTTTTTAAACATTTTATTAGGGGCTCATACAACTGTTATCCCAATCCATACACACATCAATTGTGTAAAGCGTATTTGTACATCATTTCTCAAAACATTTTCTCTCCATTTAAACCCCCGACATTAGGTCCTCATTTTTCCCCTCCCTCCCCGCTCCCCTCTCCCACATGAGCCCTTGATAGTTTATAAATGGGTATTTTGTCATATCTTGCCCTGTCCGACTTCTCCCTTCACCCACTTTTCGGTTGTCTGTCCCCCAGGGAGGAGGTCACACACAGTTCCATGTAATCGGTTCCCTCTTTCCTACCCATTCTCCCTTTACCCTCCCTGTTTTGCCACTCACACCACTGGTCCTATAGGGCTCATCCATCCTGGATTCCCTGTATTTTCAGTTCCTATCTGTACCAGTGTACCTCCTCTGGTCTAGCCAGTCTTGCAAGATAGAATTCGAGTCATGGTAGTGGGAGCGGGGAGGAAACCTTTAGGAACTAGAGGAAGGTTGTATTTCTCATCATTGTTACATCGCACCCTGACTGGCTCATCTCCTCCCCGAGACCCCTCTGCAAGGGGATCTCCAGTGGCCTACTAATGGGCTTTGGATCTCCACTCCGCACTGCCCCCATCATTCACTATGGTGAGATTTTTTGTTCTGATGATGCCTTACACCTGATCCCTTCGACACCTCGTGGTTGCATAGGCTGGTGTGCTTCTTCCATGTGGGCTTTGTTGCTTCTGAGCTTGATGGCCACTTGATTACCTTCAAGCCTTTAAGACCCCAGACGCTATACTTTTTGATAGCCGGGCACCATCAGCTTTCTTCACCACATTTGCTTATGCACCCATTTGTCTTCAGTGATCCGTTCGACACCCCGTGATCACACAGGTTGATATGTTGTTCCATGTGGGCTTGGTTGCTTCTGAGCTTGATGGCCGCTTGATTACCTTCAAGCTTTTAAGACCCCAGACGCTATATCTTTTGATAGCCGGGCACCATCAGCTTTCTTCACCACATTTGCTTGTTCACCCGCTTTGTCTTCAGCGGTTGTTTCGGGAGGGTGAGCATCATAGAATGCCAATTTAAGGGAAAGGAGTTTTCTTTGTTATGTTAATAAGGCAGTATAGTAGTGTAGGCTGTATCTTGAGTCAATCTCTCTTGAAATACAAAAGAAGATTCAGGAAGCAGAGATGAAGGAAGATAGACCCCATGCCCTATGAAGATCATCAATGAGCCAAGAAACAGAAGATAAGAAGAAACATAGGCCATCAGGCAGAGCCAATGGAGAGAGAAGGTTTTCCCCTAGGGCCGGTGCCCTGAATGTGGACTTTGGCTCCTAAACTGTGAGACAATAAATTTCTGTTTGTTACGGCCACCCACTTGTGGTGGTTTTGTTGTAGCAGCACTAGAGAACTAAGACAAAGAGTCTCCTTGGTCTCCAGTGACCTTCTACTTTCCCAAGCATGATGTCCTTCTCTAGCAACTGGTCTTTCTTGATGGCACTTCCAAGGTGAGCAAGCTGATGTCTCTCCAGCCTCAACTGCCAGATCTCTGACTGTCACCAATTTTGGTAAATATTTTGTGACTGATACACAGCCCCCACCAACAGTTGCCTTAAACACACAGAGCAGGGAGCAGCCTCTGACAAGCAGAGACACGGGCTCTTCCTCCCCATCAAGCAGAAGGTGCACTTCCAGCTGGGACCAAGCAGCCCAGATCTTGCCCCTCACCTTATGGGCATCCATGAGGTTCATGACGAGGTCGAGGTCCCCATGCACAGGCTGGTCCTCAGCCAGCTGCGGCTCCACCTTGTACAACCAGTCAACCAGGGCCTGCAAAGCATCCATGAACTGGCCTGAAAACAGCAGGGCCTCCTCCAACTTGTGCTGCCTGAGACAAGCACACAAACCCACCGTGGTTAAGGATTCATTTTATGATGGGTGCACATTTCCGACTGCTGACAGGGAATATTGCGCAAGCTCTATACAGAGAGGGGGCTCATGTTGGAACAGTTAGAAATACTAACACCTCCAGATGGTTTTACTCAAATCACTCTGTAGAGTGGGTGAAGTATAGTGTGTAGGTCTTTTATAATACCCAAACCCACTGCCATCAAGTCGATGCTGACTCGTAGCAACCCTATGTTCAAGAACAGACAGCCTCATCTGTCTCCTACAGCTGGTGAGTTTGAATCACCAACCTTGTGGTTAGTAGCCCAACGCCTAAGGGGAATAGGCAGAGATGGTGCAAAATGGTGGGAGTAGGACCTATCTAATTTCAGGAAATTGAAGACCAGGATCCGCCCAAAGCTGATTCCCATGAAGTGGAGTTCAGGCTGAGAACTCTCTACTCTCTAACTTTTACCAATTCTCCCACAGCAGCTTTCTGGGTTCAGTAATCCATTGCAATGATCACACAGAACTCACAGGCCATACTTACTGTGACATGGCTTATTAAGGAAGCAATAGAGTACAACTTGAGATCAAGGATCAACAGGCTACAGCTCAGGATCAGGATCAGAAAGCATGCAGGAAGCACCTCCCTTCTTCAGCCAGCGCGGGGACAGCTCTCTTACTTACTTCCTCTCAGCCATGCAGGTCTCTTCCCCCTTTCTTAGGACAGGCCTCTTGGCCCCCTGAGGCAGGCTTCTTTGGCCCTGCACTGTTACCACGGACTCTGCTTCAGGGCCCCTACAGGCCTGTTGTACTAGCTCTCCCACTGGTCCTCTTCTGGGTCTTTGCTGTCTTTAGTGCTCCAGCCCTGGCCCTGCCTTACAGCTCTTCTAAGGGATTCTTCCCTCTCTTTGCATCTTTTTTCTTCTTTCTTCTTTTCCTTTTCTCTTTCTTCCTACTTCCCCACTTCCTGCTTGCTCTCTGAAAAACCTCTTTGAAGTTGGCTGCTTATAGTATACATACATCATGTTAATTTCAAAGTACAGCTTCCCCTAGTTGGGGGGCACGAATCTATCAATCCCTCCTCCATAAGCCACAGACACTTCATTTGCATAGTCTTTTAAGCGATCCCCGCAAGGTGCACTCCAATCACAGGGCAGCCCACGCCACCAAAAAGTCTCAAATCAAGTTGTTTACAGTTTCCACAGGATGTGTCAATCAACCTGGACAAAGTACGCACCACCACTGGGCCACAGGACAGGAAACTGGGGCAAACCCTCAGGCTGTTCTCCCAAAAGGTCACTTTAAGGAAGTCACTTCACCATGGGTGCCCTCTGATATCTTATAGATCCAGTATACACACGGACACCTCCTAATGACCCAAGGTCTGCGTTCATTACTTTTTACTTGCCCTCCTGTCGAAAGCAATGCTTGAATGCGTGAAAGAATCACCCCAAAGGAAGGGCCTGCCCTGAGGTAGGCACGGACCTCATCCATCTCCAACCCCACCACTTCCTGGCAGTGGGATTCAGAGGTTCACTTCCTCTTCTATAAAATGGGCATAAAGTATACTTGCTTCCCTCGGTTGTTTTCTGGGCAACGAGCTATTAAGAAAAAGAATAATCTATCTTACAAATCTGGCTAGACCAGAGCAGTACACAGGTACAGATCAGAGCTGGAAACACAGGGAATCCAGGACAGATAAACTCCTCAGGACCAATATGGAGAGCAGCCATACCAGGAGGTGAAGGGGGAGAAAAGGGGAACCAATTACAATGATCTACATATAACCTCCTCCCAGGGGGATGGACCACAGACAAGTGGATAAAGGGAGACATCAGTCAGTGTAAGACATGAAAAAATAATAATAGTTTATAAATTATCAGGGGTTCATGAGGGAGAGGGAGGTGAATGAGAAGCTGATACCAAAGACTTAAGTAGAAAGAAAATGTTTTGAAAATGATGATGGCAACAAATGTGCAAACATGCTTGGCACAATGGATGGATGTATGGATTGTGATAAGAGTTGTACGAGCGCCCAATAAAATGATTTTTTTAAAAAGACTAAGAATAACAGCAACTAGACAGCTACCACTTACTGGGAACTGGGCTCTCTATTGTTTCTCATTAATCCTCAGAATAACCCCATAAGGGAGGCACTACCCCCATTTTACAAATAATTTATGATATCTTAGTAATAATAAACCTTGCTCCGGAAATGGTAGCTATTTCCTTTTTGAATGAAATAGTAGCTCAAGCATTTAGAAAGAGTACAGCTTTGGGAGTCGGAGGGAGGAGCCTTGGAGCCATGACATCTACAAGCTGGAGACAAAGCTCTAGCCAAGCTTTAACATTCTTTTCTGCAAGCTCCTCCCCCCCTGTGCCCAGGGTAACCTCCGTCCAGATGTGCGGTCAAAACTGTTGTGGGGACCTCGCTGGCCTGGGACTAGTTTGCAGCAAGATGGCCCAACGCACCAAGAAGGTCGGGATCGTGGGCAAATACGGGACCCGTTACGCTGCCTCCCTCAGGAACATGGTGAAGAAAACTGAAATCAGCCAACATGCCAAGCACACTTGCTCCTTCTATGGCAGAACCGAGATGAGGAGACGCGTTGCGGGCATCTGCGCTGCGGTGCCTGCGTGAAGACGGGAGCTGGTGGGGCCTGGACCTACAACACCACCTCTGCCGTCACGGTCAAATCCGCCATCAGAAGACGGAAGGAGTTGAA
>NW_022111357.1:3593456-3598083 GCF_000313985.2 Echinops telfairi | reverse complement strand
GAGCCTTTGTCTGCATTCCCGGCTTCTCACTGCCCCCGGGTGGACATGAGCTGCCTAGCACCCAAAGGGATCTGAGGCTCCAATGCTGGGCGGCTCATGATGACTGGGGGTCTCTGAACCCCCCGGCCAGCCGCTCATCTCTGTGAGCCTGAGTGTGCACTCGTTACGTGAGACTAATCATCCCTATCCCTCTGGGCTGTTGTGAGGATGCAGTGAGACAGTACCTGCGACGTGCTGGAACAGAGGCGGATACAGACTCTATCCAGTGTACAGAAGCGAGTCCTGGCATCAGGAAGCATGTAATGACAACAGCTTATAAAATATGTGTATTGTCGAGCAAGGAAGTTGTTTACTGAAGGTGTAGTTGAACTCTCAGTTTTTGTGATAATAAACCCACCTCTGGGTAAATAGCAGAGCCCTGGCGGCATCGTGGGTTACAGCCGCTCTGCTCTGCGGGGAGAGGTGAGGCTACCTGCTCTGTACAGAGTTACAGCCGCAGAGACCCACGCTGTCCTACAGGGTCTCTCTGAGTCTGAAACAACCAGATGGAAATTAGCTTCTGTTTTTGTTTTTACTTTTAAGCTTAATTTACTCCCAAGCCATACGTTTTTCCTTCTTCGTTTCTTCTGGGAGATCTTTTTCTTTGTGCAACCTCCTCTTCCGGTTTAGGAACAATGTGTCCCTTTTCAGTCAGGATCATGTCAGTGTGGCAGCGGGAGTTTCTCAGTTCCTTATCGCCTCTTTCTGCATTTCACTTCGTCCCCTAAATGCCCGTGACAACCCTGTGCCAAAGCCCCGGGCTGGGCCTTTCTCTCAAGCTGGCTTGTTCCACACACCAAGTCATTCGTCCTCTTAGACCTCATCAAGACCCCATCCACTGTACCGTCCACTTTCTCCCGGTCATCGCCCCTCTTTCTGCCTTCCTTTTCTCTTGGGCCAGCTTAATTTCGTGTCCCATCATTTCAATCAGTTCTTTTCAAATATCCTTCCCGCACTTTTCTCAGCACCTACTGGCAAAGCCCCAAACTCTGGATAAACCTAGTTCTCCATCACCTTTATACCTGCCTTCAGACTGAATATATATATATATATATGGCATCTAAATGACACTATAAACTCAGTTTCCAACCTTAATGCTGCAAATAATGTGTTTGTTGTTTACACGTACTGTCCTGGGGCTTCTAACTTTCCTTCTACCCCTCCTACTCTTAGCAGATGCCCTAGTGTTCAACTTGACAGTGACGATCAAAGCTCTCGTACAGCTGGTCTAGCCTCCTTTCCTTCCTCTTGTTCAAGGACACTCCTTCCTCGTGTGCCCAAAATTCCAATCCTCTAGGATTCAAGGAACCCTGATGGCATAGTAGTTACCCACTGGGCTGCTAACTGCAAGATCAGCAGTTCAAAACCACCAGCAGCTCCTTGGGGGAAAGACTGGCTTTCTACTCCCATAAGACTTTTGGAAACTCACAGGGGCAAGTCGACCTTGTCCCAGGGGGTCGCTATGAGTTGGCATGGACTCGATGGCAGTGAGTTTGGTTTTGTTTTGTTTTTCTGAATCTTCAAGGAAGAAGAGGAGACTTTCTATTCTTGCAGAGTCTAATCGTTTCTGAAACCCCCAGGGGCAGTTCTGCCCTGTCTTATAGGACAGCTATGAGTCAGGATCGACTCGATGGAAGTGAGTTGTTTTTTGTTTATTTTTTAGGGAGCCTTCTAGACTTCCACATGCATATGAGGCGATTCGAAACACCACGCCTTGGGTCAGGTGTATCTTAGTCTTCACAGTGACATCCTGGCCCTTCTTATGCATGTACAAAGTAGACAATGAGTAAGGGACACTGAGTAGAATTGATGCACTTGGATTTGGGTGTTGGTGAAGAATGCTGAAAGGACTACTATGAATTATCGGAAGAACAAAGACACCTGTTTTGGAAGAAATACAGCCAGAGTGCTTCTTAGAAGCCAGGATGGTTAGACTTGGATTTACATACTCTAGGCCGGTTGTCGAGAGAGACTAGACCCTGGACAAGGACATCATGCTTGGACAAATAGGCCAGTGGCAAAGAGGAAGACCTTCACTGAAATGGAGTGATTCAGGGCCTGCAACAATGGGTCCCATCAAAACGATGGTTTTCAGGATAGCACAGCCCGTAGCATTGCTTTGCTCCATTTTACTAAGGGTCCCCACGAGCTGGAACTTTCTGGATGACACACAAGTATAACAGTCTTCTCGGGCATTTTGTGCTATTGATTGGAAGGGGCTGAAGCTATTGGAGAGGAGGTAAGAGACAATTTCTGGGATGCTTATTGTAACATGGACATATGGTTATGTCCCTCCCCAACAAGAAATTTTGTGAAAGCTTCCTGTTCCTCTAATAATTAAAAACAAAACAACAAGAACAACAACAAAAATCCTTGATATGATTCTCATCAGTTCATGAAAAAAAGAGATGTAAAATCGAAACCAAACTCATTACCATCTAGTCAATGTTGACTCATGGTGACCCCGTAGGACAGGGTAGAACTGCCCCTGTGAGTTTCCAAGACTGTAACTCTTCCCAGAAGTAGACAGTCCTGTTTCTCTCCCGCAGAGTGCCTGGTGGTTTTGAGCTGCTGATCTTGCAGTGAGCCGCCCAATGTGTAACCACTAAGCCAGCAGGGGTCCTAAGAGATGCGAGGAACCTTTAACTATACTGCAATATGGTCTGCCTCACCCATAATAAGAGAAATGTACATTTAAATTACACGGAGCTAGAATTTCTCACCAATTAAAACAGAAGAGATCCAAATGTCTGACAACACAGCCTGGTGGGGAGCCTGTGGGAAACAGGCTCTCTTATAAATTGTTGATGGCGTGTAAACACAGGACAGCCTTGATTGTCTGTGATTTGGAAATGATTATCAAATCTTCCACTGCATTTAGACTTTGAACCAGCCCTCTCTCCTCTGAGAACTTTCCTACAGACTGCCCTGCACAGTGGCGCACAATCAAGCCTGCCAATGCCAGAGCCTGTATACAGTAGGTGGACACCGGTCAGAGAAGGAAGCTTCAAATAATAGAAAGTGATCACAAAGTGGTAAGACTGCATGCCATGGGTGGGGGGGGGAGGGGAGGCCCGCTTGGAGACCCAGAAACACAAGGCAATCCCATCGAGTTCCAGCTCCCCAAGGTGTCACTGGGTACACAAGGGTCATATTCAAAATGCTTATGCTCTGTTTTAATGATCTAGTGCGGAATAAAAGCCATTCCAAAACCAACAGTGTAAAATAAGAACCATTTATTATACCCTTTCTGAGTCAGAACCAGGAAGGTCCTGGCTTAGTCTCTCCTGAGATTGTAGTCAAGATGTTCTTTAGGGCTGCGATCACCTGATGGACGGACAGTCTTGTGAAAGCTGGAGGAACACACACCAGACAAGATAGTGCTGGCTGTCGACAGGAGGCTTGAATTCCTTGCCTGGGGCCCTGCCCCTAATTCTTGTTGAGTGTCATCATAGCCTGGCAGCTGACTTCTCCCCGGTGAGTAATCCTGGAGAAGGATCAAGGAGAAAACCACAGTGCCTTTCATGACTTACTTACACCATGTCACTCCCACTTTCGTCTCCTTGTCAGAAGCATGTCATGAAGCTCAGCCCATACTTCAGAAGAGAGAGATCCAGTCTCACCTCTTAAAGAATATTGAGACATTTGCGGACCACAGGTGCTAAATGGGATGATTTTTTTTAACACTTGGTCCAGATTCTCTAATTGCCCTCAAAAAGAAGATTGCTCAGATTCACTCGCTCCATTACTACCTGAAGTGGATGCCTGTAAATTTGGGTTTTATTCCAGAAATAGACATTTTTTGTAGCTGATTCTTGCACACTAGCAAAAATAGTCTCAGCTCTCTGGATTTTTCACATCTGCATTTTCTTTTTCTGCGCAAGCTCCGTTTTATTAAGTGGGAGTTTGCAGAGGAACTGGGGCGCTTAAAAACTTTGACTGCCCAGGCGGCACTCTGGCCCCTCCCCGCCAAGATCTCTGAGACAACAGCTGGGTATAAAATGACTTTAGACTTTATCTGAAGGAAAGGTACAAATGGAAGAACGAAAGTGGATGCTTGGGTACAATTTCTAGAAAAGGTCTACCCCACATGCATGCGCTGCCTTGGTGACTTGGGGAAGGCCAGGCTGCCGCTCAGCTCTCTCCATCACCGTCTCCCAGGGTACGCTTGTTCAAGAGATACTCAGCCAGGCCGTGATGGGGGTGGGGGGGGGAGCATCTTGCTCAGGTTGGTGACGCCATTGCCCAGCTCTTTGATGGATTTCACCTGCTCATCCAGGTAATGTGTCTCGATGAAGTCACAGAGATGGGGGTCGTTCTTGTCTGTGGCCAGTTCGTGCAGCTGCAGCAGGGACTGGTTGACGCTCTTCTCCTGGTGGGTGCAGCGCACCCTCCGTGGCGTTGAGCCCCCTCTCCCAGTCGTCCCGGTCTGGTTTCTTGATACCCTGGAGGAAGATCCGGCCCCCTCGTTGGCTCTGCAACTTCATCAGTTTCTCGACGTGTTCTCTCTCCTCGTGAGAGAGGATTTGGCAACGTTCTTCAGAGCCACGTCATCCAGGTCGAAGTAGTAAGACACTGACAGGTAGAC
>NW_022111357.1:3587898-3589560 GCF_000313985.2 Echinops telfairi | reverse complement strand
CTGCTGGGTCTAGCTTTCAATAATGGATAATCTAAATTAATAACAAAAGCACAAACACCAAAAGGCCAAATAAATCAAGGGACCTGGCAAAAAATTTAAACTTCTGTTCATCAAAAGACTTGATCAAAAAAGTGAAAATACAGGTTGCCAACTGGGAGAAAGAATATCTTTGCAAGCGATATAACTGACAAGAATCTAATAACCAAAATGTACACATATAGCTTTAAAAACAAAAAGTAACCCACTAACAAAGTGAGCAAGCATTTGAATAGCCATGTTCCCAAAGAGAACATGCAGCCCCAGCACACACATGAAGAGCTGCACAGCACCAGGCGCCAGCATCGAGATGCAAATCAAAACCACCACGAGATTCCATTTCACTCCCACAAGGATGGCTAGGAGTTAAAAATAATAATAAATAACTGAAAACAGCAAGTGTTGGCAAGGATGGGGAAAATAGAATTTCTGGTAGCCACTCATGGGATTTGGCTCCTTGGTTTGGAGGTTCAGAGTCCTGGTTTCATGGCCTATCCCAGTCAATTGGCCTAAGGGGTTCGGTGCTTCTGTTTCTCCCTCCTAGTCTAGTCTGTTGCATGGTTCCTGGGGTCTGAAAAGCTTGCAAGCAGTCCCCAAAGGCACAGCAACTGGTCATTATCCACCTGGAGCCACACAGGCAGAAGGAGAGTCAGCACCAGGACGAGGATGCGGGGTGGGGGGGTGGGGGGGTGCTGAATCACCTCCACGAATACTAACCGCTTCTGTTGCCACTAGACTAGAAAGGAATGGTTTCTGACTAAGCATTTTGATCGATAATTCTGTGGAAGATTCCTGATCAAAAGGAATGTGTAACAGAATTTCAAATTCTTGTAGACGCTAGACTTTCTTGGGCCATGGAGGTGGATCAACACCTAAAACGATTGCCCTGTGTTAATCTTGAAACCTTAAACCAAAAATATTGCCTGGAGTCTTCTTAAAGTCAACGAATAGTTTAGCTTAAATAGTTAAAAAAAAAAAAAAGTCTGCCTCTTCTCTTAACAGCCATCCATAGGGGATCAGAGTTGACAACAGCAAATTAAAAGATTTGCTTAGGGTCAGTGGGTTTATGTTAATGAAGGACCACCACGTGAGAAAAGAGGGGTGAGGATGGTGGCAACACTCCAAGGATCCAGTCAATGTCACTAAATTGTACAGGTTGAGACTGTTCAATAGGTGTGTGTGTTCACAAGAACAACAAAATAACTAAAAGTTAGGGGAAAAGGAACCTGTCAGGGTTGGTGGCTGTTGAACACAGAGGGGCCAAAGACTGGGGGATGGAGGTCATGACAGTTAATATTTCTGGAGCATTTTCTTTTTTTTTTAAATTATTTTATTGGGGACTCGTACAATTCTCATCTACATACATCCATTGTGTCAAACACATATGCACATTTGTTGCCCTCATCATTCTCAAAACATTTGCCTCCCATTGTAGCCCCTAATATCAGTTGCTCATTTTCCGCCTTCCTCTCCACTCCCCACTCCCTTATGAGCCCTTCATAGATCATAAATTATTATAGTTTTTTCTCTCTCTTTTTTAACATTTTATTAGGGGCTCATACAACTGTTATCCCAATCCATACACACATCAATTGTGTAAAGCGCATTTGTACATCGTTTCTCAAA